>NC_135532.1:218837879-219137879 GCF_045843805.1 Urocitellus parryii | reverse complement strand
ACTCTAGACAAGGAATAATTCACATCCTGGGTGGAATAAGGCACAACAGTGAGAGATTTCATCATGCTACTCAGAGCAGCTTGTAATTTAAAGCTTATGGATTATTTCTGAAAGTTTCCATTAATATTTTCTGACCACAGTTGACTCTGGGTAACTGAAATCTAAGAAAGTGAAACCTTAGATGAGAGGTAACTATTGTAATAAATTAAAAAAAAAAACAAAAACAAAAACGTACATGACCCCAAACCAAGTGATTGCAGCTAAGAACTGGATTTTCATGGAGAAATCACTGTTTGGATTAGGGGAGCTTGGATGGAGCAGTTGGAACTCAGGCCTCTGAGATGCCAACTTAGGAGTGAGAACTCTGAGAAGAAGCCTCAGAGGGCCCTGGAAGTTTGGGGTGGATGAGCAGAGGAGCATCACTGTGGCACTGCAGCTCAACAATGACTGTGGCCTTGCTGTGACTAGCTGGTACAGCTGATCATGTGCTAGACTCTGTTGGGTAGTATACAAATAAAAGAGTAAATAGCATGAATCCTTACACGCTTCCTCTGTTCAGGGAGAGTGCTGAGAGAGGTGTGGTCCCCACATGAACTCTTGCCTTCTGATGTTTGGGGACAGAACTGAACAGACAGGTTAACAAAGGAGCTGGGATTTGGTTAGTGCTGTCGTGCTTGCCCAGCATGTACGAGGCCCTGGGCTCCACCAGAAGAAAAGAAAGTTAAAGTGCAGGAGAGAAGTGGTTTTGAAAGTCTGTGACTTTTCTCCTTTGAGAATTTCACTGAAGCAGTAGATTAGGCCAGGAATACCTGGTGGTGCTCAGGTGTGCCAGGGCAGCCCTAAAGAGCAGATGCGCAAAACGGAGTCGAGTGTTTGGCACATGCTCGTATTAGCCAGGACTTAAAGAAGTGTCGTGTGACCTGTTTTCAGTAAAGGCATTTCTTGAAACCAAATGAAACATACAAATGGCAATAGACAAGGGTGAGCCTTTCAAAAGTACGTGGCTTATATATACAGAAACCCTTGCCAACGGGACTGTGTCTTGCTTGGCGCGCTTTCCTGGACATGGATCCTACACGCATGAGTGTCAGTTAACACGGCCCATGCAAAGTGAGCACGGCTTGTGTTCATAAATTAATAAGCCCAAGCTAACCCAAGCGTGGCACTACCGGGAAGGGGAGTGTGGTGTGTGTTTCTGGGCTAGTAGATCCTAGTGCCTTTGTGGGGGTTTTCTGACCTGGCGTCCCGCGGCCAGTTCACAGCTGGCTCGTAACCAGGGGCGAGGGAACGTGATCCGTGATGTGGTTTTCTCTTAACTAGGTGATTATTGGAGGTGGGTGCTTGTTGGGCACTTGGGGTTTTTCCTTCCTTCTGCTTTTCTCTCCCTGCTGTGGGGGCTGGGTTCTGTGGCCTGGTGCAGTTCTTCTGGAGTGGTGGCGTTTCAGGGCCCTTCCAGTGTGCTGCCTGCGAATGGCCGAGTCAGAGATGTGCTGCTGGCGTGGCCTGTGCCCTCTCTGCCCTCCGACCCCTAGAAGCCAAGGTTTTTATTTGAAATCTGAGACGTGTTCTACTTTTGAAAGTCTCACCTTTGTCTATTGCCATTTATATGTCCTTTAAAACCAGAGCTGCCACACCCTCCAGCCCAGCCAGCCGTTGAGCACGCAGGCCTCCCACCAAGCCGCCCTCTGCTCTCCCCCACGTCCTCTCTGTGAGCAGGCTGAGTGGGCTTCAGCCACATCAGCCCCAGGCACTTTAGAAACAGTTTTCTTGAGATGTGATTCACCTGACGTACAACTCGGGAATTGAAAGTGCGCACACGTCATTTCAGAGGTTTTAGGAGGTTCTCACTTGTGCAGGAATCACAATCAACTTGATTCTCATCACCCCTGTGCCCATCAGCAGTCACTCCTGTCCTCTGCCTCCCTCCCCAGCCGGGCACCCCCACTTGGGTTCCATTTCTGCCGCTTGCCTGCTCTGCATAGCTCTCACAGCGGAACCGTACCGCACGTACCTTTCACATCGGGCTTCTTCCACTTCATAGAATTTTTTCCCAGCTCATCCATGCTGCAAGACATATTCATTCCTCCTTTGTAATAAATACTTTGTGCTGCTGTCTTTAACCTTTTGAGATGATGTTCATAGGTTATATAACCTATTGGTACACATAATTTGTAAAAATCAATATAGTGTCCTACACATAATAAAATAGATAAAGGAGAAAGTACTTTATTGAAGTAAAATAACACGCATCTTTTCATGTGCTCCTACCCGACTGTTCAGGAAGGTGGACTGAATTAGAGGCCCGTATTGTGGGTCCAAAGCTCAAGAATGTGGTGGCCAGGAGGACACAGATGTGTTTGCATCAGGTGGCACGGGCACCCTGGGTGCTGTTACCTTAGATGACATGATTTTGTACAGTGTCAACAATTCCTTGCCCTATGTGTGGGCTTTATCTGTCTTCCTTTGATTTTCATGGTGGTAAAGTTCTTGGAATATTCAGGGTTTAATAAAGCTGTACAAAAAGTACTTTTTGTTTACATGCAAAAATAAAATCAGGTTCTCAAAGTCAGATATTTACAAATAGATGTTTCGTCTTACACGAGCGTCCAATGGAACGGTAAGTATTCGTTACACTGAGTGGGAGAGTTTCAAGACAACAAGAGTCCTTGGTCCTTCTGTGCACTAAATTCTACTTATTATAACCAGATCAGGTTCTGCAGTGTCCCCCAGGGGGCAGTCCCGCACCCAAGGAAGATCCCCCCCCTTGATCAGTGCACACTCTTTACTTCAGCTGCCCCACCCCTCGGGCTGCTCACATTATTGATCATACTCCTGCAAACAGAGGGAAACCAGGGCCTTCTTCACAGCGCTCTTAGGAAGTTGCTTCTTTGGCAGAGCTCTGGGAACCACCACCTCCCACTGCTGCTTTCCCTGCAGTTCCATGCTATGAATGCAGCCTCCGGCCCTCCCCGTCTGGTACCCAGGACCTGCCTGCCCCTGGGTGAACCAGCGAGCATTGTGCCCTGGTGGAGTCATGGGGCCTGTGAGGCAGTGGCTCTTCCACTTCTGCGGTTGTGTGCTCCTAAAGTAATTTTGAAAATCCATAAATATGCTTATACAGGTTTAAGCCAACTTTTGAGCATTTTCTTCAACAGTTTAAATAATTGTAAAGGATGTAGTTTTCAAGATAGGACAGATATTAACAGATAGAGTTTGTCCTGGATGGAACTGGGACCCCTGTCTTAAATTGTTCTAAAAGAGATGTTTTAGCCATACCTATTTAATGCCTGTTGTCATGCATTAAAGGTTTTCAGAAACTTAATATATATATATTAATATATATATATTAATATATATATATAGTTGATATTTATTTATTTATGTATTTATTTATTTATATGTGGTGCTGAGAATCGAACTCAGTGCCTCACACATATCAGGCAAGTGCGCTACTGCTGAGCTACAGCCCCAGCCCAGAAACTCTTTTATTTTATTTTTTTTGGGTGGTGCTGGGGACTGAACCCAGGCTTTATGCACGGGAGGCAAATACTCTAACAATTGAGCTATATCCCCAGGTACCAGAAACTCCTTTTTAATAGTGAAATTTTTACATTGTAATTTTTTTCTCCTTGACTTCATATTTCTTGTCTCCTTTCTTATAAAGTGCATTACTAACTGATCTTGTCCCTGGGAGGTCTTGTATGACCCTCTCTCTGACAATTCCCTACAACATAAGCTGATGTTCATTCCATCAGATGGAAGCAATTGATTTCTTTTAAAAATAGCATTGCCACTCAATTCTTTGAAATGTATACCAGTTATATGCCAAAAATTATGCTGCTTTCTCATCAACACCTACTTTTGCTGGGTTGTTGGTTGTAACTCAGGTCAGATCTTCCCTCCATTTTGTTGATATTAAGAACTGGGATCCACAAACTGTGAAATATGATGTATGAGGAACTATGTAATGTTTTGAACGACCAACAATAAAAAAAAAAAAAGAATCTGTATAGAATAATAATTATTATAGAGAGGTACATGCTTGTTTTTCCATTTATACTAAACAAATATACTTTAATGACCACTGTGACTTTGCCTCTGTATGCAACTTAAGAGTTCTCATCTAAAACTCAGAAATAATTGAAAAGTATTACCAATATTTACTTATATATCTTTAAGAATATTTTAAAAAGCTTTGTTCAGAACTTATAAAGAACATTTTATCTCCTTTCAAAAAAAAAAAAAAAAAAGAACTGGGATCCACCTAATTGGTGGGAGAACTTGCTACTGGCTCCAAGAGTTGTTCTGTTAACACCTGAAGAATTCTTAAGAGACTTTACCATGACTTATCAAATTGTTGGAATTCTACCTGTTAATGCTGTATGTAAGGATACTTAGTTTAATCTGATGTACTTTAAAGTAGTTGAGAAAAATAATGGAACCCTGTGGTGTACACCTGTAATCTCAGCTACTCAGGTTTGCAGGTTTGAGGACAGCCTTAGCAACTTAATGAGGCCCTAGGCAACTTAGTGAGACCCTGCCTCAAAATAAAGATGAAAAGGGCTGGGGATATGGTTCAGTGGTACTCCCTGCATTCAATCCCCAGTAGTGTGCACACATGCACACGTGCACACATGCGTGCACACACACATGGTAGTTGAGAAAGTTGAAATCAATTTTAATACATTGTTGTCAATGCAATGTACTCCTTAAACAAAATCTTACTTTATTCTGTGTTTTAAGTATACTTTCATAAGAGACTTGGAGCTGCAGACTTGGTTCTCCCATTTCATAGAAAGTGTCTGCCACGGGACTAGTCGGCAGGGGCGGCCCTCACGGGCGCTCTGGCTGGCTGCGCAGACTTTGTGCTGGAAAGTCTGCCCTTGTTTCTGATTCCGGTCAGCTTGTTGGTGGGCATGTCCCAGTGGCAATGTCTCACTTCTTCACTGAAATTCCGAGAAGAGCAAGGGAGGCGTGGAGTTGTCCTGGATGGAACTGGGACCCCTGTCTTAAATTGTTCTCCAGGCTTCTCACAGGAGTTCTCAACTTTCAGATGGCTTGCATATCGCTCTAACAACTGGTACAGAGAAGCCAAGTCACAAGTCACAAGTAGGTGCTTAGAAAAAATGGAATTATTCTTGGAGGTGAGACCAGACAGGACTTTCTTCTGGATTTTCATAAAAAGAATTCTAGGAGAATAATGTCCTCTCAGTAAGAACAGTAAATCACAGGGTGGCACTGTGGTGTATAACCTGTCCACCTAGGAAAATCTCTACAATCTATTTAGGAGTCATAATACAGAAGTAGTGAAGTAGTGAATTTAGCTCTACTTCCTTGAATTTTTAATTTTCAAATATATATTTCTGAAATGTGCAGAGCTCTTAACATAACTGCTGCAATATCTTGTTTTTCTCCACAACTTGTGTGTGTGCATGTGGATGTGTGCACGTGTGCATGTGTGTGCATGTTCTACATCTGTGTGGGTATGTTTGTGTGTGTGTGTGTGTGTGTGTGTGTGTGTGTGAGAGAGAGAGAGAGAGAGAGAGAGAGAGAGAGAGAGAGAGAGAGAGAGCGCTCTAGAAAGTTTTTGCTGAGAGAAAACCCAACCAGTTTTGAAGTGTTTGCTTCCTGGCCACCTAGTCACTCCGTGGCCAGAGGATCTAGGCCCCTCAGCCCTGCCCACACCCAGGTGGGCAAAATGGAGCATCCTGGGTGGGTGCTTCTCTCCCATCCTGTTCTTTCCTTGGCTGGCTTGTGGAATCCAGTTGCCCCTGGCCCGGCACCTCTAATTGGAAGTTGAAAGTAGAAGGAACACAGAAGATGCACTGTGAACGTTTGCAGGCAAGAATTCACCAGGACTTTCGTGCTTATTGACCGGTGTCACCCTGCTGTCCTCTTGACTTATTACTTGTCCCCCAACCTTGGAACTTGAAGAGGCAACCACAATGTACTTCCCCCAGGGCATCTCTGCCTCCATCCTGCCTCGAGGAAAGGAGCTTAGAGGATGGTGAAAGGGTTGAAGACTCAAGGAGCTGAGGTCAAGTGTGTGTGTGTGTCCCCTCTCTTGCTCAGCACGTGGTTTAGACTCTGTGGCTGTGCAGAATTGGGACTGACCTTTGGCAGGGGCTTCTTGAGATGCCCTGCAAGCCTGTGGAGGGGAAGGTGCAGCTTAGAAGGCGTGCGCCTACTCTGTGAGCCTGCTAAAGCCAGAGAGGCGCTTTCCCAGGACAGTCACCTCCCCAGCATGCCTGGGGCTCACTTCCTGCCCCTTTCTTTGCACTGGTAGAGAACATACAGGTATTGGAAACGTCAACAGTGGTGTGAAGGCTCAAATCTAAGGCTGACTCGCTTTTCATGTATATAGGGACAAACCAGGTAGTCCTCTGACAGCCACAGGAAAGCTGCTGCCGCACAGAGGTTTTCTGAAATATTTCTCGTATTCTCATCTCACTCTGCTTTCTCCCTTCACTTCTTTCTTGTTCTAGGGAGGGAGGAGTCGGGCCCAAAAAGAAGAAAGTGAAAGGGTCAAAGCCAAGTGGGAGAGCTGAGCATATGCCCAGGGAGGCCAACAGATGAAGCCCAGTAGCTTAGAGAGGATGCTTGCCTCCGAGCTGAGGACATTTTGCACTGGCGTGAGCTCCCACACTTCAAATTTTGTGTTGGAAACGAATAAGAGTTTGTATAAGTCGAGGTTGTTGGTTACAAATAGCAGACATTGACGTCAGGGTAACAAGTAGAAAAGAGATGTATGGGAAGAGTGGCGTTTGGGGAGCTCCCGTTAAGGGAAAGTCAGGGCACCAGGCTGGGGAAGAAAGTTGGAAGCCAGAGATGAGCCCAGCCAGAAGTCAACAGCCCAGGAAGGGTCTGGGGAGATGCTGGATGCGCAGTCCCGCCCCTGGTCACCTCAGCCCCTGAAGACAGTGGGGGTTCTAGACTGTTCTGGACATCTTCACCACACTGGATGGGGTTCAGCCTCTGTGGCCTCCTTTCCTACCCAAGGGAGGGAGGAGCAGGGTCTGGCAAAACACCATCGTACTCATTCATTGCTGCTGGGCCCCCAAGGGCCTGATTTTGCTTAAAGACTGGATAACATGAAACAAATACAGTGGGTTTCCTTTTTCTACCTTTGACATAAGCAAGAGATACATGCACTTGTATTTGTGTATTAGCTCTTTATAAACATACACAAGTCAGCTTGTGGGCACAGCGTTTTTTGATGAATTGATTGCACACAAAAAGGTCTTTTCCAATACATTCCTAGAAACCTGTGGTTCTCTAAGTGGGCTCTCTCCCCCACAATGGGCAGGTAACAAACTACTTTAGTTCAGTATTTTCTGGGTCATTGTTAAAATAACATAGCTTAAATGGAATTTATTCACTGTGCTGTTATATCAATATATTCTTTATTATTTTAGGATAGGGTTTCCGTGTATAACAAGAATGTTGTTATTGTCTTCAGAGGGGATTTTATTATTACCATTCTAGAATGGACCTTTTATTCCTTCGCCATCTCCATTTTCTCCTTCATTAACTAAGAAGCAAATTAGACTTGCATTTAGCCTAGTCTGCCAAGGGTTATTTTTAGAAGCCTTCTCACCACTCTCTGTTTTCTTTCCTTAACTCTTGTTTTCCCCTCAGTCACTGCGGCCCAAGTCGGTGCCATCCTGATGGTAATTCAGTGTGTGAAACCCGTTGTTTATTTGGTCTCAGGACAGGAGAGTTTCTTTTAAGCTGAACAATCCAAGGCACAGTGATAGGTGAAAGGTGTTGATAGGTTTGTGTCGATAATGGTAATAGTCTGTGCATTAAGCTACACTGTGAAGGAGGAATACGGGGAGCATAAGAAAGAGGTGGAATCTTCAGGGCGCAAAAAGTTTTACAGTTAAAAAAATTGGTCAAAGAAGAAATCTGGAGGCCAGTAAAAATGTTGTTAGTAACAAAAAAATGTTGTTATTAACAAAAATGGAATTGATACCTAGTTTTTTGTTTTTTTTTTTTTTTGCATGCCAAACTAGTGACGATTAAAAAATTATCTGTGCAAAGGTGTGGGGGAAAGAGAACTCTCATTCACTGTTGGTGCAGATTCAGCACAACCCCTCTGGAGTATCTTGCATGTCTCATCCCTTAAAATGTGCAAACAGTTTGACCTGACAGTTCCGTTCACAGGAGTTTAACCCGAGGAAGGTGAAATAGGCACAGGGATCCATTAGTGTGGAAGTGTGTGCTCCACTGTCTACACAGAAACACACTCTCTCCAGTGGCAGGAGGTTAAATTGTACGTCCACTTTATTAACTATTGTACAGCTGTTAAAAACCATAAAACAGACCAAAAATAGTAATTACACTATGACCCAATTTTTGTTTTAAAAAATAAAAAGGTTGTGCACCCATTGAAAAAAAAGATGAGAAAAATATGCCAGGGTCTGGAAAGACATTTCTCTTTGAGAGGTGGAACAATGGGAAAGTATAATTTCACTCCAGAGTTTTGACCAATATATTATTTGGTTTTACAGTCTACCACGTGAAACATCATAAGTAAAAGTTACTTTTGAGAATTTTCTACTAAAGTGACCTTAGATAGTTGCTTAGCTGATATGTCATTTTAACAAGTTAAGACCAAATGCCAGGAAGATAATATTTATATCCTCCGCTGGAGCTTCCTGTGACTTGCCGTCAGCTCCGTGAATTCCTCTTAGGTGATTCATAGGAAGGGGTCTGTGCTGGGGCTCAGAGTATCCAGGTTCTAGTGGGCTGCTGGGACTACCAGTTCCTACTTACTGATTGCTCTTTATACCAGATGCTATGCTAAACACTTGATTGAAAAGAGGAAATTATACTTTCCACGCTTTTATTTAGATGTTAAAAATATTCCCTGCGTCTGGGCCATTTGTATCTTCTAAACCCCAGCTGATTTTGCACATTGCTGGGATTTCTGTCGGAAGCTTTAGACCAAGGTGGTGATTTGATTGCAAAAAAGAACAATACAGTCCCCTTCTCTCAGGGCCGTGTGGTGTTCCAAACATCACTGTTTACCAAAGGGAGGCTTTAAACTGAGCTCAAGCTGGAGGGCCCAAACAGCAAACCAAGTGAATTAGTTAGATTTCTGTGTTTTTGAAAGGGCTACAAAAATTGGGAGAGCTGTTCTTGGAATGGCCTTTTGAAAATCCCCTTGCATGCTGGAAGAAGGATGAGCGGGTGGGTCTAAATCTGGCATTGTTGGACAATCAAGCAGGGACGGGTGTATTGACAGGAATGTTGCCGCGGAACCACATGGAGCTGAGCTGTTTGCTCTCAGGTTTAGCGGCTGTTTAGACAAGCAGCACTCTTTATTCTTGCTCAAACCTGAGGGAGCTGAGCCTCAAGGTTGAAAAGTAGAAAGGGGACATAAGAAAATATAAAGTTCTTTCTCCACTTGGGTTTCTCCCCGCTGGCCATATTGACTCTGCCTTGGGATTTGCTTTGTTCCTGAGGCTGTTTCTTCCCGTCCGCTGCCCGGAGGCTGCTGCTTTTACAATTTACTTATCTTCAGTTATCTACTCCTTTTGTTTCACCAAAATAAAAGCAAGTAATAATACCAGCAGCAGCACAAAAATGGGGTACACTGTCCCCAGAAACTCACAGGAGAACCATCCTGCCTGGTTGGGAACAAGGGCCCAGGGTCCTGAGTGTCGTGGTGGGTCCTGAAGGTCTTCGAGGAGGGCAGAGGAGCCCACTGTTAGGAGGCGCTTGATGTTTTTCCCCTTTGGAAGCCAGCACTATTCAGTGCCTACCACGCGTGAACTTCAGGGGCTCTACAAGGCGGCAGTGTCCCCCTTTTAGACATGGGGAAACCGGCTTTGAGGTCACTCTGCTAGAAGGTGTAGAATTTGAATCTATGTAAAGATAGTAATTTAGTGGTCAGGGCTGCCAAAAACAGTGGCCATGACTCTGAGTTCATGGGAAAGTTCACGGTTACTGCTCCTTCTCTTCCTGCTACTTGAGACCTTGCCCCCGAATAGGCCTCCTCCCAGCCCCCTCCTGGCCCTCTGGCTCCCCAGCCCTGCGCTATCCTCAGGGGCCAATTGCTGAACAGCACAGAGTCTCAAGTCTTTGGAACACCAGCCTGGAGTTTTCTAGGAACGTGGCCTTGTGTTATCTCTGACATGAATGAGCTTTTCATGCCAAGGGACCGTTTCAGTTTTCGCCCACTTTGCCACTGTATTACAGTTTGTGAAATGTCATCATTTCTCGGATTGTTTTTCAGTGTGCTGGGGATGGGACCCAGGCCCTCACAAGTGCTAGGCAAGTGCTGTACCGTGGAGCTGTCCCCAACCCACAATTTCCTAATGAAGGTGGTGAGACTGTTTAAAGTGGAAACACACCCGCTCCTGGCAGTGTTTTGTGGATGGCCAAGTACCCCGTTGAGTTTATGTCACAGAGAAGATGATGCCAGCCCCCATTCATTCTGAATTAGAAGAAAGCCCACCTCTGGGTACCACGGGAGTCGAGTGGCAGCTTGAGTGTGGGAGGGGAGGGAGAAAAATGCTTCTTCATGGAGCCAGAAGAAGTACTTACTGCCGTGAACAGAAAGTTTGCTGCCATTTAAGAAAAAAATCACAACCAAAACAGACAAAAGTTGTTATTAAGCCCATTTCCTGTGTTAAATTTGTGTGTGTGTGTGTGTGTGTGTGTGTGTGTGTGTGTGTGTGGTTGTAGAAAATAGAAGCATAAAAAATCAAGTCCATCTAAGCTTGAAAAGAACCCTGCAGTGGTGGATTTGCACATCGGCCTTAATTGGCCCAATTGACCTTCTCTGCTGTATTTACAATTGCCTTAAAATTGTAAGCAGATGTTTGAAACCCCGTCTTTAATAGGTCTCCCACATCTGTTTCACCAGCGCTGCTGCCCACCAAAGCAGCCGTAATTAGGGAGCACCTAGCTCATACATCTTTCCTTATGGGCCCAATCGATTGGATTTCTCCCTGCGGTATTAAAGTCGACCCTCGTTCTTGCTTTTATTTGAATACATTTTGCATTATGTTTTCTTACACAGAAAGAAAGTCTGCCAGCCCGGTACAAAAAAAAAAAAAAAAAAAATAGAAAAAGAAAGTCACAGCCTGACAGTTATTCTCCATAATGAACTTCTAAAATTGTGTCTGTAGTCACTGGCAATCGGTGAAACTCGCTTGCTGCACAAATGCAGACCTGGAAAACCTGTAGATGCGGCTGTTCGTCCCTGCTGCTTGTGTTTAACCAGAGGTTTCCTGCAAACCTTTCTCCAGGAAAAGTATGAAAGTCCTAAAAGGTGGGGGAAGCTTTGTCTCCTTATTTATTAGTTTTTAAGTTAGTGGATTTCATTTCTCACGGGAATTTTATATTTCAGTGTAAAGAAAAGTGAACAGAAAGTACAGAGTTCCCATGGACTCCCCCACCCCTGTTAAGCCCCAGGTTTCCTGTTACTAACATCTGTGGTCAGTGTGGTACATTTGTCATAGCTGATGAGCCTGAATTGATCAATTATTAGTGCTGGCTTTCATTTGCACAGGGTTTACTCCTTGTGTTGTGCATTCTGTGGCTTTTTCCAATACACCATTATAGAATCTTATGAAATAATCTGACTGCCCCCCAGAATTCCTTGTGATCTGCCTTTGGGAGTGCACATTATTGACTGAAATTCTGTTTGGTACTAGAGATTGAACCCACGGTTGCTGAACCACTGAGTCACATCCCCAGCCATTTTTAATATTTTATTTAGAGACAGAGTCTTGCTGAGTTGTTTAGGAACTTGTGATCCTCCTGCCTCAGCCTCTCTAGTTGCTGGGATTACAGGCATGCACCACCATGCCCGGCTTGACTAAAATTCTTTTTTTTTTTTTTTTTTAAAGAGAGAGAGAGAGAGAGAGAGAGAGAATTTTAATATTTATTTTTTAGTTATTGGCGGACACAACATATCTTTGTTTTTTTTGTATGTGGTGCTGAGGATCGAACCCGGGCTGCACACATGCCAGGCGAGCGCGCTACTGCTTGAGCCACATCCCCAACCCGTTGACTAAAATTCTTATATGAGGATTTGTTTATTTAAAAAACAGTTCTTGGGCTGGGAGTGTAGCTCAGCAGTAGAATGCTGGCTTTGATCCCCAGCACTGCAAAACAAATAAACAACAACAACAACAAAAACAGATATGATGATCCAAAGAAATAGTCCTTTTGGTATTTTATTTATCTGTGTTTATTTTATGGTGCTGGATTGAACCCAGGGCCTTGTGCACAGTAGGCAAGTGCTCTGTCACTGAGCTGCACTCCCACCTATTTTAGAAGTGAATGTAGAATGTTTCAGAGACCTTTGTTTTTTTACATGCTATTTTTTTGTTTTTCTTTCCAATTTTTTTTAAAAAAGGTTTTTTAGTTGTAATTGGACATAATACCTTTTATTTTATTTATTTATATTTATGTGGTGCTGAGTATCAAACCCAGCACCTTGCATGTGCTAGGCGAGTGTTCTACCGCTGAGCCACAACCCTAACCCCCCACTCCTCAAAATTTTTATTGTAGTAAAATACACATATCATAAAGTTTACCATCTTAAACATTTTCAAGTGTGCAGTCACGTGGTGTTAAATATATTCCTAAGGTGCAGCTATCACCTCTATCCATCTATGGTATTTTTCATCTTTTATGCCCATTAAATAATAGTAATTCTTTTAGGCCTGGGCAATTACCATTCTGGTTTTTGTTTCTATGAATTTGTCTACTTGAGATACCTCATATAAATAGAATCACATGCTATTTTTAAAATAAAATTGCACATATTTAATGAATTTTAGTCAGGTTGATATGGTATGATATATGCCCCAAATTAGAAAATTCTATAAATTATTATCATTTATTTCAGTTGTTTATGAATACTTTTTTTTAAGATTTATTAGTATTTTGGGGAGTGGTACTTTTTGAACTCAGGGGCACCCAACCAATGAACTACATACACCTCCAGCCATATTTTGTATTTTATTTAGAGACAGGTCTCACTGAGTTGCTTAGCGCCTTGAGGCTGCTGAGGCTGGCTTTGAACTTGTGATCCTCCTGCCTCAGCCTCCCAAGCTGCCAGGATTACAGGCGTGTGCCATTGCGCCTAAGAATTGATTTGTAAAAAATTAACATATTTTCTGGGATGACTTGTATGAGGCAAGATGTATTTAGTTGAAAGAGGTTGGGTACCAGTGGTTTCATTCAGCTCTGAATCCTGAGGTGTGTCTTTTACCTGAAGAGTCCCTTTGTACACCTGAGTGCCAAATCTAGAAGGAAAGAAATGTGGCATTTACCCCATTGCAAACATGGGGAAAACCCGGCTCAGCAGAGAGCAGAGAAGTCATTGGTGGGAGAGGGTGCTGCAGCTGGCCTGTGTCCTCTCCTGACAGCTGGTATTTGGGGCTGGAGGGCCGGGTGGTGGACTGCCTTGGGTTCAAGGCACCCCAGCCCCCCCACAGTTCCCTCTGCCACAGCCCCTGTGCTGACTGCCATCACCCCTTGGGTGCTCTATATGAATGGTCTTGTATTTTATACAAGTGGAAACCTGCACCGAGAGCTTTTGAGTCCGGCTTGTTCTTGGCCCATGTTTGCTGTGTGTTCTTCTCATTGCTGTAGGAGTCTCCACTGGGGAATATTCCAGCATTGTTCATCTGTTCTGCTGTTGCTGGGCATTTGGCTCATTTCTGAGTGGGGCTATCGGGAGTTGTGCTGTTATGGATGATCTGGTTCTTTTCAGTCTGAGCCTTTCTGTTGAGCATGTACTGAGGAGTGGGGTTGCTGGGCTGAGGGACACACAGGTCCCTGTCAGCCTTGGCAGATCCTTGCTACAGTTTTCCAGCTGCCATGGGTAAGAGCTCAGGTCACCATGTGACTTTCACCATGTGACCCTAGCATTCTTTTGCTTGATGATCCCTCGTTATCAACCATAGGCATTTCTAAAGTCCCCTGCCTAACCTGCCATTGGAGCACAGAGCCGGGCCCCCTAAGGGACACAGCTCCCATGTTCCGTTGCTTGCTGAGGGTCAACCTCGGTGCCTAGAACTTTCCATACGTTAGTCCACAAGAGTCAGAAGTTGCATTATCCCCATTTTACAGATGAGAAGACTGCAGTTAAGATGTGTGATTTTGTCCAGGGTCCTATGCCTCCAAGGACTGAGCCCAAATTCCAGCCTGGGTGGTGGCCACTATATCATGCAGCCCAAGCCTTTGCTGAATTCATGCTCTGGGCAAATCCTCTTGTCTTCCAGAGAAGCTGCATTTAACGGCAGCTGGGTAGCACGGTGCAGGCCGTCGTCACCACGTTCTTGGCATGGACTGTTCCCATGGCAGTGGCCAACGGCACACTGACCGCTTGGGCTGTTTCTCATCAGGTTTTATGAGCTCTGGATCTTCACACATGTTGTAAATTATTCCTCACATTCAGGCCGTGTTTATTTTTTGTTTGTTTTGCTGTCAGGCAGGACATCAAAGGCCACCAGAAGACCCCTGGTTGACACATATGATCCATTAAAACTTAAGCATAATCCAGTTCAGTGGAGATATTTTTGGCAAATTAAAAAACACCTTTACTTTATTGCAGCATATTTGAAAATAACTAAATGCCTTTTATACGTAAACCCTTGTCATTTAAAAATTTTATTTAATGTCTTTTTTTGGAGATATAGTCACATAGTTTGAAATTCACCTACCCCAGTTTATCTTCACATTGAAGATCAATGTGAAAAATCAAAATCCTAATGGACTTTTTCTCTAAAGAAGATTATAGATTTAATTGTACTATATTCCTTTTCATCATTTGGGAGCATTATTTTATAACCTTTCCCTGTCTTTATCACAGTGACATGATACCGCTTAGTTTTGATTTTAAAATGTGGGAGACCTTTATTATTTCTGTGTTGTAGAATTTCTGCATAAGCAATTAAAAAATACTTTATGAGTCTTTTTCTGTGAGGTTTTTTTGAGTCCTCATCAATTGTTGTAGAGGCAGTACTTTTTCAACCGTAGACTTAATTTTTTAAAAAATCCACTCTCTTTCATTAGAGATAGGCTATTTTAATATTTGGGGACAGTAAATTTTTCCTTAAGCCAAATATAAATGTTAGGTAATGTGGCTATCTCAGCTCCATGCCTATGTAAAAATCAACAATAAAATTCCTACCAGGATAAGTAAACTTATAAAATGTTAGAAGTTGTTCAAACAAAGCCATGCGTGCACTTCCTGTTTACAAGCTATTTAAGACGGTCCTTAACTTCTCTTAGGAGCATGGAGTCTCATGGAAGATCAGACACCTTTCATTTTTAGGTTCTTCTCCCCACCTTGGAAAGCACTTCCAGGGTGGTGCTAACAGATTACCAAAGACCATTTATACGAAGTAACCCTTGGCATCCAGTGACGTAGACAGTAAGTGCCAACTTGTCCTCCGGGTCAGCAGCAGGATCTGTGATCGTCTTGTTGTGTACTTGGGTCGTACAGACACTTAAGGTCACTGCAGGTCCACATTTGGGGTTGAGGCTCTTCTATCTGAAGACATTTTGCAAACATCAGTGACTCACCAGCGAGGCTTCTCCGGTGAGTGCCTGTCGTCTCAGGAACCTGTCACTGTTTGGATTCTCTTCTTTGAAGTTCCGTCCCATCGTGTTCCTCTGGCCCCCTCTCAGGACCCTGCTGCCCTCTGTACCCACCCCGTCTTCTTCCCTGGGCTGCTGCTTCTCTCTTCCATCTTCTTTCAGTCACACTTCACGGTCAAACCAAGTGTGCTGTCTCATATACAGAGAAAAGCAAATCCTCCCAAAGAGTGAGTGGTGAGAAGGTGTGAGCCCACCGCCGCCCCCGGAAGTCAAAAGGCGGCCAGCAGTTTCAGGTGCCTTTTAAAATCCAGCTGTCCGCCTGTGACCAGATCCAGTACTTACAGGGAGGCATTGAGAAAGTGTCACTTTTGATGCGATGGACATGCTGTTTGTCCACCTCTCGATCCTTTCAGTGTGTATTTGCACAGCGGTTTCATACACGGAGCATCACCTGTGTTCAATCCCATTAAATCTAATCACGGACGCCAAAGGGTTAAGTTGGACTAGTGATGACGGGCAGGTGGTCCCTATAACTGAAGTGACGTTCTTTTGCTGTTTAGAAATGGGAATAGTGAGCAGGGTGTGGTTGCACAGGCCTGTAATCCCAGCTGGTCAGGAGGTTGAGGCAGGAGGGTCACAAGTTTAAGGTCAGCCTGGGCAACTTAGTGAGACCATCTCAAAATAAAAAATAGAGAACTGGGAACATAGCTTCATGATAACATGCCCCTGGGTACGATCCCCAGTACAGGGGGGAGAGGGGAGAAAAAAGAAATGAGAATAGCGTTATTTGTGTATCTGATGTAGGTTTCATGGGGCTGCTATAACAAATGACCACTAACTGGGTGGCTTAGGGTCAGAAAACTGTTCTCTCTCCGTTCCAGAGGCCACGAGTGTGAACCAGGTGTGGCAGGCCGTGCCCTCCCAGGAGGCTCTGAGGTCCACTCTCTGTCCTCAGCTTCTGTGCTCCCGGCCCTCCTGGGCTGGGGGCTGCTTCGCTGCAGCCTCTGCCTCAGTCCTCACGTGGCCTCTGGTCTGTCTGTCTCCCCTCCCCTCTCTCTCTCTCTCTCTCTCTCTCTCTCTCTCTCTTATACTTGTATTTGTTGAGAGCTCATTTTTTTTGTCTTTTTTTAACTTTTAAATTTGTTCTGATTAGTTATCCATGATACCAGAAAGCATTTTGATTCTTTGTGCACAAATGGAGCACAGCTTTTCCTTTCCCTGGTTGTACAAGATGCAGAGTCGCACCACATGTGCAGTCATATATGTACCTAGGGTAATGATGTCCATCTCATTTCACCATCGTTCCTGTCCCCTTGTCCCCTCCCCTTCTCTCCCTCCCCTTGCCCCATCACAGTTCCCCCATTCTTCCCATGAACACCCCCCCCCATTATGGATCAGCATCCAGTTACCAGAGAAAACATTCAGCCTTTGTTTTTTGGGGATTGGCTTACTTCACTTAGCATGATATTCTCCAACTCCAACCATTTACCTGCAAATGCCATAATTTTATTCTCTTTTAATGCTGAGTAATATTCCATTGTGGAATTTTATATATTACACCACAGTCTCTATATCCATTCATCTGTTGAAGGGCCTCTTGGTTGCTTCCACAGTTTAGCTCGTGTGAATTAAGCTGCTATGAACATTGATGTGGCTCTGTCCCTGTAACTTAACACCAAAAAAATAAATAACTCAGTCAATGGGCTGAGGAACTGAACAGACACTTCACAGAAGAAGTTGTACAATCGATCAACAAATATATGAAAAAATGTTCAACTTCTCTAGTAATTAGAGAAATGCAAATCAAAACTACTCTAAGACGTCATCTCCAGTCAGAATGGCAATTATCAAGAAGATAAGCAACAATAAATGTTGGTGAGGGTGTGGGGAAAAGGCACACTCCTACATTGTTTTTGGGACTGCACATTGGTGCAACCACTGTAGAAAGCAGGATGAAGATTCCTTAGAAAACTTGGAATGGAACCATCATTTGACCCAGCCGTCCCAACTCCTCTGTCTGTTCCTAAAGGACTTAAAATCCTCTTCTCTTGTCAGGACCTATGTCTTTAGATTAGAGTCCACCCTGGCCATCCAGGATTACATCTGCAAAGACCCTTCTTCCAACTAAGAAGACACTCTCAGGGCTGGGTGTTAGGACAGGGACACATTTGAATGTGTGTATGAGGCAGGGAGGTGGGGAGGGAGCGAGACCTTCCCATGCTCTGCAGAAGGAACACACACTCGTTACCAAGAAGGCGCAGTGGCAGCCGTGATGGCCTGTCAAAGGCTGGTTACCTGGAGGGTGCAGCTGGTCCCGCGCTGGGCTCAGGGTGGGCGCAGGGCCTTCCTCCGCTGCTTTGCGGTCAAACTGCTGCCAGATTGTACAGGTCACCAGAATCAGGCCGGATGGCCTCAGAGCACTTCCTGAGCATTCTCTGCCTCTACAATTGGCCCAGATTCCCGAGTTACTGAAGGAAGGGAAAGGGAAACACCGACTGTGTAAGTGAGGGCTGCTCAGATTTTGGCTTTGCTTCAGGCACATCTTTCTTTTGTTCTTAGGGTCTGTCCTGTGGTCCTGCCCCCGGGTTGGAACCCCGTGGTGGGCTGCGTGGCAGGTCGGGGTTTTAGCCGGGCTGGGCTGTCCTGGGCCCACCCGGGCCAGAGTGGCCTCATTATCTGGCATGATGCAGTGCTCACGGCCACAGCCAGCTCGCACAGTTCTCCAGAAAAACCAGCTCTCCCAGAGCGTAAGAACGACCGCCGGCTTCTTCACATGGACGGCTGTGCATCGGTGGGTGCTTACATGTGTACGGTCCAGTCTTCCTGGGAAAGAGCCTTTTTAAAAACAAACAAACAAACAAAAAACCCTGGTATCATTATAGTCCTACTGACAATTTGCTGAGCTGGATAGTAAAGAGTTGTGACAGTAGCACCTCCTAGTTAAGTTAAATATTAATTCCCTCTAAGTCAATAATGTTTTTTTTTGTAGGAGTTTGTAATTCAACCGGTTTCTCCCTCCGTCCCTTCCTTCCTTCCTTCCTTTTTGGACTTTTTCTTGGCATGATCATGACCTAGATGCAATTTTTTATGTTATATTTTTAAATATCTAAAATTAAAAGACAGCAACTGCTTGGGGGGGCATTTCAAGTTGTCTTTTAGTTGAGGTTTCCAATTAACAGGGTCCTCAGATTATAAGACTGTGTAAATAGTGCATACTTATGATGCTCAGAGCTTCCTAAACCTTTTCTGAAGGAATCTCCGGTGCTGTTGTGTTTGTGTGCTTCATCGTCATTCAGGGCACAAGTCTGTCCTGCTGCGACTATGTGAGAAGCTCAGGTTAGACCTTGACACCTGCTGCCTTTTAACACTGGCAGCGGGTCTCCCTGCTCTGTGTGCAGGGTGAGTGCCCCGGGCTGGTCTCGGGCAGCACAGGTCTTGCCCCTGTTTGGCGGGAGGAGAAGCAGATCAACTTGCCTGGATAGAGGGCTCCCAGCAGGGAGCGTTGGCCCTTCTGGTATAAAGTACAGAAGCGGGCCGTGTCCCAGAACCGTCTTGCAGTAGCGGGCAGGAGCAGAGGCATCAACCTGGCGTTGTTTTTGGAGATTCTCTCATGAATCCCAGCGAACCATAATGAGGATGAGGATTCCAACAGTGCCCTTGTGGGAGGAATAGCGGAGAGGCCATGGCAGATGTGAAGGACATGTTGAGTTCCATATTGTGCCAGGTGTTTGCAGGTGGCTGTGAAGCAGAGGTCACTGTAACCAGGTTGGATTAAAAAGCTTGTGGCTCTGCAGAAGCCCACAGAGGCCCTCAGAGAGAGGGTGCCCCCTCTGATGTAACTGAAGGGACGGTGCCCCGGCCAAGACCCTCTTGGTATTGGTGACTGGTTGCTTACAGGTGTGGCATTTTCCCAGGGGCTAATGAGACCTGTTCACCCACCAGCACAGCTGATCCAGGGTAAGGAGAGCACCCACTCCCATGCCACCTGATCCATCCCTGGATTGGGACAGATGCCAGGTCTGTAAACTCGTGGATCAGGGAGCCTGGGCATGGCTAGTCAGGGGTGGCCAGGCCAGGAACCCCGGGGTGCTCCCTGCATCCAGGGTGACTGTCTGAACTATATTTGGATTTATGGGCCAGGGAGGGGCAGAGTAACAAAAATACCGCTTCCAACTGTAATCTGCAGAAATTGTGATTTCATATTCCAGTTTTGACACATGCTCTGGATTTAATCTTACTGCTCATAAAACACATTTTAGCTGTCATTTGGTTTTAATCAAATTTTTAACCTGAAAGGTGATAATTATGATTACTGCTTTTGCGGCCTGATTTCTGTGGGATTTGAATAAGATTATTCATTGTTGGAAAGCTTCTTGGCTCCATAAACTCTTGACATAATGTGAAATTAAAATCTTTGTCACCATATTTAGGAAAGACGAGTTGCTTTACTGATAATCTAAGTCAGACGCCCTGGAATCCCCACTGGCTTTAAATCTTGGAAGCAGTTGCCTGCCCTGCTGGGAATGGCGCTCATCATCAGCGGGGCCTGTCTGGCCAGGACTCTGGGTCTGGGTGACCCGGTCTGATGACCTTCATCTGGGCTTTTGCAGAAGGTGTATGGGGTGTGGGGCTCAGCCTCATTGCTGGCCCCACACATTCCTGACTGGTAATTGCTTTTTCCTCAGAAGTTGTTCTTGTTTCTCAGACTAAAAAATCATTTTTTGAACTCAGAATATGAAGCCTAAAAATTATCTTCTGGTAGAAGCTCTTCATACACGTCCTCCGTCTACTGGAGCACCCAGAGCCACCTAACACTGTGGCGCTGGGTCTCTGGTGCTGGTTTCTCCGTGGTGAGTCCCTCTGGTGACTGCCACGTTGGCCTGGGTGTGGCTTTGTCACTTTCATTTGGTCACTTCTGGGCTTGGTCTCTGTTGCTGGCTCACACCCATGCTCGCTCACACTCATGCTTGCTCACACTCCCACCCACTGGGGATTCACCTGCACCTGTAACATCGGCACCAAGTAGGAGGTGAGCAGTAGAATGAGGGCCGGGTGCTGCCCATCCAGCAGCTCTGAGTGCTGCAGGGCCCCTCACCCCGTCCAGCAGCTCTGAGTGCTGCAGGGCCCCTCACCCCGTCCAGCAGCTCTGAGTGCTGCAGGGCCCCTCACCCCGTCCAGCAGCTCTGAGTGCTGCGCCAACGTGTCCAGGAGGATCTCAAGGCTCAGGCCCTGTCCTGAGCTGCGAAGTTTGGATCCCTGGAGGTATGTTCAGGCTCCAGGTTTTCCCGTGGTGGTCTCGGCGTGGGATTCTCTGGGTCCTGTCCCTCCGGCTCACTGTGGAACCTTCCTCTTTGTCCTGCCTGACTGAAGCTCCCGAGCTGGCTGCCCTGCTCCTCTTCTCATGTCTCCCCTTCCTCTTCCTGATCACTGGCATCTCTGGTGGAATCAGTGTCTGAATCAAGTGTTTCCATGGGTGTTGGTTCAGACAGTTGTCACAAAGGCTCTTTGTTGTGGGGGCCTGAGCTCCCTCTGTCTCATGGTAATCCCTTTGTTCTTCTAGAATCTGAGAAGTAAGAAGCTACCTTACCCCCGTCAGTCAGCCAAGCAGCAGAAGTGGAAGTTGGAGATTCACAGTTAGAGAGTGGCTGTGACCCTCAGTCCCCTGAGATCCATGCTACAGTAGGAGCTACCATTTGAGGAAATTTATTTTTATTATCTACCTTCAAGGACACATCTTGCTGACTCTTAAGCTAGCATGATATTCACTTGTTAAATGAGAGCAAGTGATTTCAAGATCATATTTCAGAGAACACTGTGAATAAGAAGGGTAGGTCGGCAGGTCAGCTTAGGCGGTCTGGGGCTGACCTGGGCCTGGGCTCTTGCTGGCATGTGCAGATCTCGCTGTGGCCATAGCAGTCCTTGTCCTCACTGTAGGTGGGGCTGGGGAGCTCTAGCCAATACGTGCTTTCCTTTCACGTCTCTCTCACCCTCTTCAGACCATTAACTGATGCACATTAGAGAGAAGTGTTGCCTCAAGCAATTAAATCCCCGAATATCATAATGTTTTCATTTTCAGACAGAATTGCTGGTTTGACATAAGAACTTTATATCTGGAGACTTGTAACTCCTTGTCCTGCCTTCAGCTACCCTCAGAGATCTCTGTTTCTCCCACTTGCCTTAAGAAATTTCTGTCGTATGTGAAGGAACTGTTTGGGTGATGTGTCTTGTGTTCCTTGAGTTCTTGAGGAAGCCAGTGTGGGTAAGGTAACTCCGAGTCTCTTGTCCGATTTCATGTCAGGAGCATCATGAGGAAAAAGGACGGGCACCCCTGGTTGAGCACGTGTCATCTCTGTCCTTCTTGAGACCCTGTGAAAATGACCCTAAAGACTGAACACCTACCACAGCGAAGGAACTAGGTGACAGTTATCAGCACACAAAGTTAAACCAGTTCTTAGAAGACAAGCAGACAGAAGAGGCAGCTGAGGGAGTGCCCAAGTCCACGGGAAGCCTGACCCAGGAGGGCCTCGTGCCCAGAGGCCCAGAGGCCTCCAGACTCTGAAGGGGGAGCGTCCATCTTGGGGGCTCAGGATTCGGGGAGGGATCAGTTGCCCGCAAGCTGTCCACACCCTTTCTCCTTTGCCCACACTGCAGACTGACAGGGGTCCCCCCTGGGCAGGACACTCCAGGACTCCCACCTGGAAGGAAACAGAACGACTCCCAGGTGATACCAGGGCACTCCTGTGGGGCTGTGCCTCCGGGAAGAGCCTCCTGGTCCTGGAACCTAGGCGTCCCCCGTGTCCACCGCTGTGGCAGTGAAGCCCACTCTGACAGGCCCTGGTGCTCCCTGAGATACAGCCTGCAGCTCCTCTGTAGGGAAGGGTGGATTCGACGGGAAGCAGGAGACCTGTGGTCAAGCTCGTGAACAGACCAGGCGCTGACTGCCCGGGGCACCTCAGGGCTCCATGCACCTCGTGGCTAACTGGAGGCTGATGTGAGTCTGCCTGGTGTTTTGCCAGGGCTGCAGGACAGCGCACCAGAGACCAGTGGCTGCAACAACATGTTCTTGCGTTTCCAGAAGCTGGATGACCCAGATGCAGGGGTGGGCGAGTGGGTTCCTCTGGGGCTAAGAGGGAGATCTGTTCCAGGCCCCTCTCCAGGGCTTGTAGAGACTGGATACCAATCATATTGGACGAGGGCCCCCCTAGAGGACATCACTTAACTTAATTACCCACGTAAAGATTCTGTCTCCAAATATGGCCCTGGCTTGAGGTGCTGGGTTAGGACTTCAGCGTGGATTTTGGGGGACACAGTTCAGGTCATAACACTTGCATGTGCAGTTGGGTTGTACCACAGGAGAGGGATCCCAGAACTTAGATACATGGAAGTTTATATAGAGAGTGACTGACACCTCTGCTCCTCCTTCTTGCTAAGGGGACAACAGAAGGGTCAGAGAGAGAGCGCTTTATTCTGGGTTTTAAGCAAGCCCTCCTGGGAGGGAGAGGGAAGGGGGCCCCAGGGGAAATGAGGGACAGGCCTCTAGGTGTTACGTCCTTGGACTGTACACATATGGCTGCAGGGAGAGACAGCGCAGTCTCTGGAGCAGTGGAACACCTCTTGCTCCTGGGGATGTCTCTGTCCACTCATCCTCTCCCCACGCTGGCTGCGCTCTTTGCTCTGAGTGCTCAGGCTGCACAGAGCACTCAGTCCCCCGTGCTCCTGGGGGACTGTCTTCCACTACCTGTCCATCTTTTTTATTGTCTCAAGTTTGAATACGGATGGAAAACAGGATTACAAGGCTCAGCATTAAAATCTGAAAGAGGCCAAGAAGAACAGGAAAGCTGACACCTGAGGAAGAAGAGCTAATTCAGTGAACTGCGTAGAATTTTAAAACTGCTAATTACCGCTGAGGAGTGACAGATTATATTGTTGTATTGTATGCATGAACAAATTTAATTCACCAACAAGAATTGTAGAACAACACCTCTCGTTATGGAATGAATCTAAAGTTAATACTCATTCACCCTAAAACAAGAATAGGATGATATTAAGGAGTAGGAGCTGGGGTGCAAGTCAGTGGTAGAGCACTTGGCTGGCTTGCATGGAGTCCTGGGTTTGATTCCCAGGAGAGAGCGAGAGAGAGCGAGAGAGAGTGAGAGAGAGCAATAGAGAGCGAGATAGATAGTTAGATAGATATGGGGTGCATTGGAAATGCAGAATGATTGTCAAAATTAAGAAATCAATGAAGAAGCTAGAGTAAAGACAAAGCCAAAGAAATGTTCTAGATAAGGACTAGAAATATAAAAAGGTAGGGATTATGATATAGAAACATATGGGGAAAACAAGAGAAAGTAAGTCCTAATGGTCTGGCTGCCCATCCAGTGCCGTGACCACTTCCACACATGGCCACTTAAACTCAGAGTGGTAAAATCACACTAGCCTCAGTGGACTGCTCAGTAGCCACGTGTGGCTGGGGCTACAGGACTGGACGGTTCAGGTCTGTGGACAGCTTCCATCATTGTGACTTCTGTAGGATGGCTTTAGCAACCAGTAAGAGAATCTACAGGAAGGGTGGGAGGAGTTTCAGATGAATAATAATCCATGAAGAAATGAGTCCTTGCGCTGAAGGGCCAGGCAGGTGACTTTTACAAATTTGTGCTGGACACACACTGATGCTCCAGGGATGAGGGCATGTGCGGCTTGCATCTGCATCTCTCCGTCCCCCGCCTCGCCTCTGCCTCTCTGACTGCACATTCTCCTTCTTGCTCTTTTTTTTTTTGGGGGGGGAGGGGGGACTAAGGATTGAACCCAGGGGCACTTACCACCTAACCAGCATCCCCAGCCCTGTTTTATATTTATTTAGAGACAGGGTCTCACGGAGTTGCTTAGGGCCTCACCAAATGACTGAGGTTAGCTTTGAAATCGTGATCCTCCTGCCTAAGCTTCCCAGGCTGCTGGGATTACAGGTGTGCGCCCCCATGCCCAGCTTTCTTCCTTGGTCTTTTATGAGAATGTGTGTCATGGGATTTAGGGCTACCCAGGTGGCCCAGGGTGATATCATCTCCAGATCCTTAATTACAATTGGCACATACGGTCACATTCACAGGTGCCAGGGGCTGGGAAGTGGACCTTTTTGTGGCCAACGTGACTGCTATTAGTGACTATTGGAATAGATAAGAGGATCTTTTGAATTTTGATACTAGAAACATTCTCCATTGAATGGCACAATGAGCATATAGAGAAGAAAATGTAATCCTAATGTTCTAGGGTCACAAGAAATATATGTGTAGGGCTAGAGTTATGGCTCAGCAGTAGATCACTCTCCTAGCACGTGCAAGGCCTTAGCACCACATGAAAATAAAATAAAGATATGGTATCCATCTACAACTAAAAAGTATATATATTAAAAAAAGAAATATTTATGTGGTTACTAAGACCTTATGGCAGATTAATAGTTCCTAATTATTCATACAGCGATTAACATATGCTGTACCTGTGCCGTGTATATTTCATGGTCATGGATATGAGCCTACTCACTGCTGTGCTGTCCATGTGTCGTGACATGAAAGTTGGCATGTCAACTTTGGAATGAATTCATAAACAAAGCACAAAGGACACATCAGCTGCTCCTGGACAGAGAGCCTGTGTGGCATTACACTGGACAGTGACAGAGTGTCACAGGTGAGACGGACATGGATGAGGAAACGTGAAAGGAAAAGCAGAGCGTGAATTGCTTCCCTCGCAAACTGGGCAACAGGACACTCGCCCAGTAGGTGGAACAACGAGGCGTCTTCCGTCTGTTGCTGGCCTTTTGTAGGACTTCAGTAGAACTGGCAGCAGGTGCCTGGGTGAGGGGAGGAGAGATGGCGGAGGGTGAACTAAACCCTCGAAGCAGGAAGCCAAAAGACAATGTCCAACGTCCCCAAACCATGAAAACCAGTGAGGAGCTGTTGGAACCAGTTAAATAAAGCCAGCTGCATTTTCAAGAACACGTTTCCTGTGTGGGAGCCGAGCTGGATCCCAGGGGACTTCTTAACCACACATTTTCCTTGATTAGCAGCGTAGTCTGACCGTCTCCCGTTTGTCTTCCAAGGGAGGTTCAAATTTTTAAATATATATTTTATGTAACTGCTCTCTGTGGTGCTGTTTTTATTCCATTTTCTTTCCCAGCCAGTGAGATCAAAGTAGTGATCCTGAAAATTATGCTTTTGGTGGACTTAAGTAAAAAGGATTTATGCAATCAAATTTACAGATTGTTTTTTTATTGATCACAACTTTTATGCTAGAGATCAATTTTAATCTACTTGGCATCTTTAATTGCTTATCCACTTAAAAAATTAACTCTGGTAGATGGAAGAGCCTCTTTTAATGTGAATTGTTTTAGCTGTTGGTGAAAATATTATATCACGTTACCTATTAATGTGAAGCACTGCTGAATAGCCATACCCTTTTGGGGAGAAGGAAGAAAAGCACCATCTTAAGCCGAGGTGTTGGTCCTGCCTGCTCTAGGGAAGGGTACCCATTCGTCCATTCATTCATTCCACAGAACTCTGAAGGTACAAGCGTGGATATTCTTTCAAGAAATCCAGTCCTATTAGGGGAACCCCACCCCCTTGTCCCTGTGTCCTATTCTGGTGTCTTGGTTTATTCAGTTCCTTCTGATCCTGTTGAACTAGACCTCCACCTGCAGTTACAAAAAAACTGAACACCCTTTCTCTGATCCTCAGAACATGGAGCAAAAATAGGAAAAATACTGACACTCCCAAGTTTGAGGGTAAATGAAGAAGAATTTCTTTAACATAAGGCAATGCACCAGAGATCACCAGGAGAGCCTCAGTGAGCATGCCCACCTGGGAAGCCAAACCTGCTGCCTCAGGAGAACCCAGTGTCCTTCTGCCTGGGCAATTCTGTGCTTCTCTCTCTGAGCTGGGCGGCCATTCTGACTGACCAGTTGCGTACGCCCATTCAAGTCTCTTTACTCTCAGAACAGGCTTCACGTGTGAGCGTCCCACGGATGCTGCCAGGCTCCTCCGGCTTCCCGACCTGCCAGCACGCAGCTGCCTTCTCTTGGACCTCTCGGTCACCGTGATCTGCCGTCCTCTCTCTGTGACCCTTCCTCCCGCTTGTCTAGTTGTCATATGTAACTCTCTTGGAATCCTGGATCTAATTCCTCTTTTCCTTATTTTCTTTTATTTTGCCTTTATGTTTGCTCAGGGTTGAATTTATACTTGCAAAGACAACCCAAGACCCGCCGTTGCTGCCATTCCCTTGTCTCTCCTTGGAATCTGTGTTCCATTTTCACGGTGCAGATGCTGACTGGGAGCAGAGGAGTCGAGTGGAATCCTGGCTCCGCTGCTGACTATAGACTCAGGCAGGCCTCCTCACGGGGGACATGGGAGAGACATTTTAGACAACATTGCCCAGTTCATTCATGGTATTATGAAACAGTGCAAAGAGTGGGTTACCACTGGATATAGCCATTCTAGAAAATGCCACAGATAGAGTGTCACTGTTTGACCCGTACAAATGGGAGACAAGAGTAGGCACATCGTGAGCCTAGCAGTCAGGGCCCAACTCTGGGTCTTTGGAGAATCTCAGCGTCTGGAGTTGCAGGCATGAGAATGGACAGGGAAGGACTGGAGGGCCCCCAGGGCCACACACTGGCAAAAAGCAGTTAAACCAGGACCAACACAAGATGGTTGTGTATTTCAAATATTATTGACTCAAAACCCGAAACTCATCAGGCAGTCAGGAGTCCCGATGTGATGTGCGCAGGGTAATAGGCCCACTTCCCATAGTTTCCCACCGTCGTGACTCATACATTCCAGTCTTAGCCACAGATTACAGTTGTTGAGGTTCCTTCATTTTTCTTAATTGAAAAAAATTGCTTCCTCCTGGTACCAGGTGGAAAAGCTCCTCTGCTTCCAGGTGGCTCTCTTCCTGGTTATTGGTGAGGATGCCTCTCCCTGGACCGTCCCCACTCCTGCTCCCTGTCTCCCAGAAGTGCCTGGAGGAGCGCAGGGTTGCTACACTCTCCCCCCTGCTTCCTCTGCAGCGTCCTTTATCCCCACAGCGGCTCTGGTGCCTGCCTGTGGCGTGTTCTCCAGCGGCCACGTCCTCAGGGTTGTGCGCAGTGCTGCAGATGTCACGTAGGGATGGTCAGGAGCCACCACTTGTGTTCACAGTTTTGTTAGTTCTGCCTGCAGAACAGTAGGATCTTGGGATGGGAGTGATTGGGGACTCCACAGTGAATCCCTAGCAAGACTGGAGGATCCAAACCTGCCTCTTGCATTTTAATTGAGACAAGAAGGCCAACAAATTGGGAAGATGAATGTAGCGAATCTTTTAAAAGTCGCATAGGACAACATGTATACACATAGATGCACACTGGAACCAAACCGATCTCAAGAATTAGTTGAAACAAAGTCTATAATTGATTTTTAATACAAAACTGAAAGAAGACTTGCCCTGATAACTGACTTCTTGGACTGTACTAACGCAATGCTTCTCTCCCTATCTGTGCTGTCAGGAAACACAGGTTTAGCGTCTGTTAGTAAGACTCTAATACCCTGATAGTTTCCCTTTTGTTTCTGTTGAGAGTTGGTGATATTTTAGTAGGGCAGTAGTCTCCCCCTTATATGTGAGGGACACATTCCAAGATCCCCGGTGGATGTCTGAAACTTAGGATTGTACCAAGTTGAACACATATTATGTTTTTTCCTATACATTTGTTTGATAATAAACTTTCACCTTTTTACTTAAAGGAAACATTTTTCACCTTCTCTTTGGGAGATCTGAAATGCCAGTGTCACTACTATTGTGTTTTAGGGACATTAATAAGTAAAAAATGGTTGCTTGAATGCAGGTACTGCCTTATTGATGCAGTTGATCTCATAACCAAGGGAACCACTGAGGGAGTGATGAGCAGGCAGCATATACCAGGTGGATACTCTGGGTGAAGGGATGAGTCACACCCAGTGGGACAGAGTAGAACAGCTCTAGATTTCGTCATGCTACTCCAAATGGCATGCAACTGAACACTTATGATTTGTTTATTTCTGAAAATTTTCAGTTAATGTTTTTGGATCACAGTTGGCTACAGATAATGAAAAACGACATAAAACAAAACTACAAGTAAGGAGTGCAGTGTCATGATTCTATTCACTGTCCTCCATTCTCTTGTTGTTCCAACAAGCACGGGGTCAATGCTCTGTTTGGTTTCTCTTGATATCATAGGGTTAAAGGTGCAGAGAACCTCTGAGGACAACAAAGTGGTTATGTCCTCCAAGGACAGGAGGGAGGAAAGGGCTAAATAGGCCTGGTCTGTGTAGCTCCAATGCAAAAATGTATTTATCTAGGTAATGCAAACACAAAACCCAGTTGAATCTAATTTGCATGCTTGATCCTGACTCTGTACAGTGGGTGGTGGTAAACCTGCCAAGTGCACCTACCAAGCACACCCCTGGCCCTGACAGACTTCCACCTCTGTCCCTCCCACACAGAAGTGGAGCAAGGCAAAGACTGAAGACCAGCACACACTTCCTGTGCATTCTGAACTGGAAGATGGCTGTTGTTAGTTACATGGTAGACCGTGTAATGCATGCACAGGTTACAAGGGAGGAGTGGATGGGAGGGCTCAGGAGCCTTCTTGTGTCCTTGAGTGTTAACAAAGTCAGTTCGTATGGAAATGACCCCTTCGTGGAGACACTCATAATGATTGCACTCATTGTTCCTTGTTTCAGAGGAGTGGGAGGGGGCAGGGGACGCAGCTTCGTGGTAGAGCACTTGCCTACCAATGTGCAAGCTCCTGGGTTTCATCCCACACTGACAAAAAATAAAAAGTAAAAATTGACAGGGGGTGTCCCAGACACACATAAAGAGGAAAGAAGATGGTGTTTGAGGTGAACCGCAAGCAACTCTGCACTGACACATGAATGTCACCTCCCAGACCACCCATTGATTTAGTAAATATTTACCTATTTTCCCCAGCCTCTGCCAGGCCTTGTGTGTCATTATCCAAGTGCGCAGGAAGGGTAGCTTTGGTTGTCCATAACGTGGCTTATGACTGTTCCCTGTTCCCTCAGTTCTCGCACAGTGGGGACCCATACTGTGACCAGTGGGGTCTTAGATGAGGTAACAAAGCTAGTCATGGTCAGTAATTGTTGTATGTGGCAGTGCCTTTAAAAGGTGTACCTGTGTGAGCACGTGTGCACGCCCCCACACAGGTACATTCACAGGTCCTAGCATCAGGTCAGGAAAACCTGTCCCTAATCTGCAGAGCAGGTAATTGAGTGGCACATTTAAATTCTGCTTTGGTAAAACTTACATGCCTGTGACCATTTTGCTGTGGGATCCTCTTAGTGACTTCACTTCCTAATTGGTAAAAGAGACACACACGAGGGTCACACCCCAAAATAATTACTGAGAGATCTGTCCTTACCCAAGTTGGGGAAGCCCCTCCCCCAAACCTCCTGATTTGCTCTTTGCTGTAGTGGAAATTTAAAATCAAGATTTCTGTGCTTCTCTAACCTAGATGTTCACGTTGTCGCCCCCTGGGCACCTTGCTAGCATCTTACATGACACAGCATTTGTTTAAAGAACAAAACCCCTTAAGGACTTGGTCTGAATGGTTGGTCCCTTTCCTTGGTCTCCCCGTATCTGTCCCTTCCTGGCCACCCAGAGCACCACCGTGGGGACCTGGGGCCTGGCACTGCGTGACCCTGTTCAGCACGCCTTCCTGCTTGCTTCCCGTGCCTTGTTTCCAGGGTCCCCACTTTCCTGTGCCCTGCCCCTTCCCAAGCCCCACCCCTGGTGGTCGAGGACCTGTTCCTTGTAGAAGGGCGGGGTTCCAGGTGGCGGTCATCTTGACTGTTCACCCAGCCCTGCTTGTGGTGAGACCCCAACCTGAGTCTCTCATTTAGCTGCTCTGTGAAGGCACCTAATCTGGTTTAGGTGGGGGAGCTCAGCTCTCTGCCCTAGCACCTAGCAGCCGTCTTTACTTCAAGCATAAGACACCACTGCCTTTTGGGGTCTGAGCTTCTGAGCCATGCTTCTTTCTCTTAGATACACAGCAGTGTATTTTCTATTGCGCTTTTCTTTATGGAAAAGTGGAGAGAGCCTGGATCTTGGAGTCGGGCACCCTCAGTTCTTTTTTCTCTGTGCTGGATGCTGGCTGAGTGACTTAACAGCCACCTTGCCCTCTCACGGGTTTCCTCTGTCACACAAAGATGCCACCTACCCAGAGGGTTGTGAAGATTAGCAGTAACCTAAAGGAGATGTCACATGAGGAGTGGTCCATGGATGTTAGCATCATAATGACTGGTCTGTGGTGGTTTTGATTAGATCACAAAGGAACGTGAAAGTCAGAAGGAGTATTTAGTTTTTCAGTACAATGTTTGGTTCACACAAGAGAACTCGTGCGGGGTATTCAGGAATTAGATTTTGTATGATCCCATGTGCATGTGTGCACTGTGACACGTGGGAACCAAGTGGCCCGAGTCAAGCCTCCGTCAGTCCCCTCCTGCTCCCAACCCAGAGGGGGCCCTCTGCTGAGCCTGGTGTCCAGCGCAGAGGGTGAGCTTTTGCAGAACCTCCCTGTCTTGGGACCCTTCTCAGCTCCTGCCAGCTCCCCCGTGTCTCGTGTGCATTTCTTAAGGCCATGAGCTTTGTCTGCACCGTTGCCAGGGACTCCAACCTCACCATCCAGATGCCGCTTCTGTCACCGTGGGGCACACCACCCTCACCCGCGGTCCAGACGTGGCTGCAGACTTTCCTGCAGGAATTCCGCAGTAGATGCCTGGAGAAACGCTCGTCCCCACCGCATCTTGATAAATGGCCAAATTATCTCTTAATTGAGTACAAGCAAAATACAATGAGGGAAAAGGAGAAGTGTTCAGCACTGCTGCGTCTTCAAGGGAAATTAAGTGCTCTTTCATGTCTGATTTTTAGAGTGGGTTTAATGACACCATTGTGCGGCTGATGCCGTGGAGACGCACATCCTCCGAGCGCAGGCAGAACAAGGGCCTTTAAATGAGCCAGTGGAAAGGGCCTTCCCTTGACACTTCGTGTGGTGTTTCTTGTGTGATTACAACCTAATGTAAAAATATTTTGGCTGCAGTTGTCACAAGTGACAACGCCGGTCCCTCTCTTCCCCATGTGTCCAGACAAAAGCGGGTTCTTTAAGACCTGCACTTTTAATGAACCGTCTGATTTTAGACACTCAGAATCTAATAGTGTGCCTTTTGGTGAAGTTGTTGAGAATTTTAATGCATTTTAGTTCTCATTCATCACGGCCTGGGTGCTCCTTGCGGGAGGGTCTTTAGAAATGGGATTAACTTCTAGAGGAATGCATTAGCAGGCCCCAGGAGCAGGCGGCGTGCTAAGGAGCCTGATAGATTGCTCCGGCCCTCCAATCCTTTCGGCCACCCCTCCCCGACTTCTTTCCCTTTATTGACAGCTTCTCATTGAACGGCTAGGAGCATTAGTGTATTTAGGAGTTAGATGTTTTGTATGATCCTAGGCTGATCTCATATTCCCTTTCTGAAATTAATTCGACACTGCTTTACATGTTAATCCGCAAAGGATTGATTTGGAGAAGGTCAGAGCGGTGCAGCCTCAGAAAATGGAAGAAAAGCTCCACTTAGAACAGCTCATTTCAGTTCCCAGACCTAAGCCCACTGCCGTTCATTGTGACCCTCAGCCGGCTGTAGGCGGCTTGGCCGGCTCGCAGAATACATCAAACAGCGGGGTTTGATGTGGGCTGTAGCATCGTTGGACTAATTAAGTTTAGCTTGGTTAACCAATTGCAGTTTGCAAATTGAACAATTGCACTTTGAAAGCTTCGGACACAATAGAACACAGAATCTTCTTTTTAGGCATAAACATTCCCAATAATGGAGTAGTACTTTTTGAAAGAAGCTTATGCCAAATCCACACAGTGTGGATGTCTCTGACTTAGAGTTCGTTTCACTGGTAACAAAACTCCGGTCTCCTTTATTCAAGGAATTGCATGGTGTCAAAGGCAGGACCCTGCGCGCTGGGTAGCCGAGCGGACTGGGTGGAAGAGTAGGCTGAGGGAGAGGAGTGCCCGTGGGCGCAGGGGAGGTGCCTTTGGAGAACCAGGAGATTTAAACTCTTTGAGGAAAATTTATATGTTGGGCCAGAGTCAAAGTGTTGCTAGAGAACTAGCCTCAGCTGGTGCAGGGGATAAGTCGTGATCTAGAAGATTGAAACACCCTAAACCCGAAAGTCACACTAAGGGGAGTGCGGGGCCATTTGGTGACAGTCTCGATTTCATAAGGGATAGCAGAGAAACCAGTTAAGTCCAGCCTGAGCAAAGATGCACACGGAAAGACCAGAGCAATCCCAAATTTGAGTAAAAAGGGGAAAAAGTCCATGTTTGTGATCTACTTTTATTATACCTTGGAGGATTCCATGTGAGCGGGATTTAAATAAGGTGGCCTGCAGTGCTGAGATCCGGTGCTCTCTGTGGGATCTTTCCTCTCACCTGACCTTTATCCCGTGCACTCGCTTTGCTCTGAGAAGTTCCTCGACAGCCCGGTGCCTCGGGGCCAAGGATGCTCTGAATGGTTGCCAGGAAAGAGCACAGCCGGCTCTGGTTTTTGCACTGGAAATCTCCCTGGGATCTGAGCAGTGGTTCCGCGGACTCCTCTGATCCTCTGCTGAAGTAATTAGTATCATCCCCAGCTTTCCTGAAAAGGCTCCTGGGCCTGGGAAAGGAGCTGCTGACCCCCAGCTTCTCTGGTAATTGGACACTGAGCTCAAGACAGGGAGGGCTTGTTGGGCTCCTAGCAGCTGTGGGCTACTGGCGTGGAATCCCTCACTGAGGGACCACAGGACCCAGCGCCGTGATGCTGTCATGCGTCCTGGTGCCTTGCCGTGTGCACGGGCACCGTCTGCAGGGAGAGGGTCTTTGGGAAGATTTCTTGCTGCTTTTATTTGTGGGTGTGGCTAATGATACAAAGAGGCCCCTTGTTGCTTTCTCACCTTCTTTTCCCCTTGGGATGTTGTCTCTTAGTGCTACTGGGGTAGCTGCCCGTCATCTGCATGAAATCACCCGTATCTGAAACGAGGGACGTGACCAGTTGCTTCTGGAACCCTGCATTCTAGCGAGTAGAAAAGCAGACTATTTGTGATGAAAAGAAAAGGTGCTGTGCACCTGGGTTTGATCAGAGTTGGCTTCCGCCTGTCCCAACCCTGTGCTGTGCTTCTGTACTTCCTAGAATAGGTATTTCAGGGCACACTGTGGTTTGAGAGTATCCTCCAAAAGTTCATGTGTTGGAACCGTGATTCCTCAATGTGGCAGTGTTGGGAGGTGGGGCCTAGTGGGTCATGGGGTGGAGCCCTCATGCATGGCTTAATTCCTGGGAATGTGGTAGCTGTCATAGGAATTGGGCCCTCTTTTCTCTCATCTGCACATGTCCACTTACCCTTTCATTTTCCATCATGAGTAGTTGCATAAGGCCCTTCAGATATGGCTGCACAATCTTGGACTTCCTAGCCTCTGGAGTAGAGACCCAAAATAAACCTCTTTTCTTTATACTTTACCCAGTCTCCAGCATTTTGTTATAGCAACAGTAAATGGACTATGAAAGCTCATGATCTATATCTATTAGCATATTTGGCTGACCTTGTGGACTCACATACACCCCAGTACCTTCATGGAGCCTTGGCTTTATCTCTAGTGAGAGGGAATGAAATGATATAATAGAAGACTGATTTGTCTGTGGCCTCAGGGTAACATTCAATAACTCAGAACTTCATGCAAAGTAGCAAAAATGTAAACTACTACAATAGTAATGACTAGATATAACAGATGACATCACTGAGCTCTTCCTAGCTACGGTGCCATGTGCTTGATATCCTCACTCAGGTTGTTCTTCACAGCAACCTGATGACAGATACTTTTATTGACCCCTTTTTACAGATTTGAAAACTGGACCAGGAGGCTCTGGGTGGCTGTGTGACCTCTGGCATTGTAGGTGGTGGGCGTCAGGTTGATAGCCTGGCTCTGGCACACAGTGGAGCCCCCTGAGTCAGGGGAAAGCACTTGCCAAGAAGTTGCATGCTGTTCCTGTGACCAATAGGACAGGAGGATGGTGGCCTTCCGTGCCTGTCAGGTGGTTCCTGAGGTTTCCCAGGTGCCCGATGCCTTTTTTTGGTCCTGAGTCAGAGGCATCAAGGAAACCGTAAGAATCTCATGTGTGCACTGGGGTCTCCTGTTGTCCACCCTTGGCCTGCGTGATGAGCTCTGAGCTAGAAGGAGCAGCTGCTTTTCTCCCTCACACAGACACAGGCATCCCTGAGGTCGACCACTGCCGGGCCCTGAGGTCTCGGGTCGGGTTTTCAGAGCACTGGGTGGATGCGTTCTGCTCCACTCAGACCCTGCTGTTCCTCGGCCGTCCACAGGGGCAGGCTTTCAGGGCTTTTGTGCTGGGTTCTTAGCTGTGCCGCTTGGTTTCCCAGCCATGATGCGAGAGGCGTGCAAGTCTCAGAGGGGTTGGTGCTGCTCCTTTGTGCGTGTGTGTTTCTGCTTGAAACCTGTGTCTTAGTCCACACGGCGATGTGGTTACTTCTCACAGGGGAGAATTAGGAGGAACTTCAGAAGAGACCAAATATTTGTATTTAACTGGGTTAGAAAAGCTTCATTGATCCCTGGCTCCTCCTCGCCACACCGGCACCATTCCCATGCCTGTCCTTGCCCATCAGGGCCGCAGAAAGCCAGGCGTTTGGGACAGCAGCCTCAGTCGAATCTGGGAAGGACCGGAAATGGGAATCCCAGCTCCCTGTCCCACTGAATCAGTCCATGGGTTGAGCCAGCAAACCCCTGAGTGATGTGTGTGGCTGCTGAAGTTTAGAAGCACCAAGGTGCGCTGATGTAGGAGGCCCCTCTCCTTACATGTCCCTCCCTCCCTCTACCCTGCTCCTCCCAGGGCTGCCTTTGACTTCCTGGACTGACGGCCAGAAGGAGCTAAGAAGGTCAGCTTCTCTTTCTCCTGTCATTAATGTGCTGCAGAGATCTGCCACACAAAATGTCAGACTCCCTGTTAAATTTGAGATTCAGATAAACCAAGATGACCTTGGAGTACATCCCATGCAGGATTTGGGACATGCCCCTGGACTCGTGGTGAGGTTACATCATGATAAACCCATTGTAAGTTAGAATGTCCTAAGATGGACGTGGATCTGATAGGCCTCACCTCTGGAGCATCGTGGCCGCAACACGGCACACCGTACAGTAGGAGTGTTCACCCTCGTGATTGTGTGGCTGACTGGGGACGGCACTGTCACCGTTGTATCCTTGAAAACTCCGGAGTGGGGCTGTTGCATGTCTTAAATTCACATTTGTGTTTGTCAGCTTTCCATCATGGTGACAAAATACCTGAGATCGTCAGCTTATAAGGAGGCAAGGTTGGTTTTGCCCTCTTGTCTTTGAGCCTGGAGTGAGGCGGCATGTTGTGGCAGGAGTGTGGCAGCAGGTTGTGGCAGGAGTGTGGCAGAGGAAGCTGGGAAGCAACAGAGAGATGGGAAGGGCCAGGGTCCCAATGTCCCTTTCAAGGACACTCCCCCCAGTAGCCTAACTCCCTCCCGGTAGGCCCCACCTCATGAGGCTCTCCCCCCTCCCAGTAGTGCCTCGGGAGAGCGAGCTCCAACACACGCACAGGCCCGTGGGGCGTTTAGGAGCATTTACCTGAGCATTCCCGATTTTATCTGTGAAATCTGGCAGCCCTGATTGGGAGAAAATGGTAACTCCACCTTGGGAGGAGAAAGTGGTCGAGTGCAAGGTACACAGGTGGCTCTCGAGAGGGTACCTTGGAGTCATCTGTTCAGCTCCCTTTGTCCTGGCAGGTGGGTACCTTGAACGGGCTGGGGCTGAGGCTTTGAAAGAGATGCCAGGGTGTGGGGGGTGTCTTTCTTGTGGCCTAGGTCCTGTGGGGGGGGGGTGGAGGGGGAGGGGAGAGCTCCACCTCCTGCCCGGGACTCCAAGGACCACCAAGTGAACGGGCCCCGCTCTGGGAATACCCATGCTGCCCCAGCATCCTGGGCGCGTTTTCCACCAGGTGGCTTTAGGAGAGGGAGCTGGCAGAGTCGAAATTTTGGAAGAGAAAAATGTCTCCCCGTGAGTGTTTTCCTTTCCCTGGGGTTTGGTTCGGGCTGTTATGTCAGATCTGACTGTTGGAGTGGTCTCCTTGATGAGGACCACGGAGCTCTTCACCTCATTAGGTGGAGGTGCAGGTGTTTCTGGACCGGCTTGGGACCTAATATTTCTTACTGTTAGGCACTTCCAGATGATGGAGTTTGACTCAAATGCCCCAAAGCCATGAAGCACAGATTTAAAGTCCCAACATGTGCCATGACTCCCTGCTTTTCATGTCACTTAATAAGTTGTACCTACATATTCTAAGGGAAATTATGAGCTGCTTATTCATTACGCATTTTTCCAGCTTGTAATTGTGTTGGCATAAGGTGTTGGCATCATTTGAAAGAAATAGGCATATTACTTGATCATTGTAAATCTCCCAGTGCTTTTAACTGAAAATGGCATTTGAACCATTTTCTTAATATTTGCTTTCTTACCTTATCCCCATTCGGGAAATAGGCAGCCCGGGTAGAACTCTTGCAGGGCTCATTTAAAGAGCTCAGCCTTTCGAGGTTGGGTCTTCTTGCTGTTGGCACACTGACCCAAAAAGCTTAAATAGGAGTGTCTTTGGACCTCAGGCAGGAATAAGAATATTACAGGAAATTATGTGGTGGAAGAAATGGAAGTTAGAATATTAAAATCCTAGTTGTTTGGCGATGTGTTTGCGTTGCTTAGTATCACGGGCAGGTTGTACTGAAGAATGCCAACTAAATTTGTAATATGGTCAAGTGACATTCTTCATTGCACCAGAATTACCCATGTAGTTTACATACTTGCAGATACGTACAGTGTAATATTGCCAGAAACAGAAATCTAAGACTGCTTGTGTATGAATTTTTTTTTCCTCTTTGAGAGAAAGAAAAGTCAGAGATGAAAAATGGGATCTTTCTCTTCCTTCGTCTTTCCTGTGTGTTGGCGTGTTGTCTCTGGCTGGGTCCATCACACGGGACTTCTTACTTTCAATGTTAAACTCACTAAATGGGGTGAGTAGTGTCTGGTTTGTAAGGAAATGACTTCCTTAGAAAATTGAAGAAACAATTGAACTTCACAAGAGCTCTATGTGGGGGCTTGTAAAGCCTCACATAAAAATGTTTAGACTTCGGAGACATAATTTGCCAGATTTCAGTGTTGGCTTAGGCAGCCTAATTTTACAAGTAACAGTCAATCAAAATCAAAGAATAAATCGTCATAATGTAAGTGACATAAGGAAAACATGGAACTTACAACTAGTTAACTTGTGTTAGAATACTTACCCCTAATGCCATAGAAGGCAGATATTTTCTTACCTCCCCATGAAATTCACTGGGAATGTATTACTTCCTGATTTGATAAGACCTGGGAAGGCTGGAGAGCGGAGATGTCCCTGACAGTGGATTCCCTGACTGCGCTGTAGCTTTCACCTTGACCTGACTGTGCACGCACCTGGACCTTCTGGCTCTGCAGAACAGCTTTCCACGTGCTCCTGACCCTGGCTTGTGGCTCCTGCAAGTTCCTTTTTAAGCAGAATGGTCACAGGAGGGTGGAAGGAGCTGTCCAGATTCCAGCTGTCCTCACCAGTCCCAGAACAATAAGAATCACAGATGTCAAGAGAAGGAAGGGCCTGGGTGAGCCTTTGCCCACCTTGCTTCTGTAGATTAGCCTCTTGTGTCCCAAGTTTTCATTCTGGGAATATTTCAACAAAATTGACATAAATAATTAAACTACATTGGGAATCACAATCTAGAGCTCATATATATAATTATTATATCACTTTATTCTTGGGTGATTATGTATTGTATAGTTTTATATTATTCAATTATATTACATATTAGATACCGTATTTAAGTTCTTATGGGTGGTCCACATCTGGAACTGGAGGACATAGGTTAAGAAGACAGGTCCGGGGAGGCACAGTGTCTCCCTCCCATTGCTCAGCTGGTCAGCTGCAGCAGGCCCCAGCTCCTGGCCCTGCACCCTGTCTGCCATCTCACAGAGTCCCCAGGCGTCACCTCCCATAGCAGGCAGGGTCTCTGAAAGCAGGCAGCTGGAAGGCTGAGGGATGAATAATGACTGAAAACCCACACGTGGGTGTCGTAAGTGGGGCAGGGTTCTCTGTGAAATTATCTGGCCTTGGAACCGCATTCCTCCAAGGAGCACTGCTCTCGTGCTTAGTTCTGTGAGAGGCATCTGTGCTGAGGACCCTAGGCCAGGCTCCCTGTCCAGCACTCCAGGTGGTTTGCTCATTAGCGTTAGGCGGCCTAGCAAGGCACAGGTGGGGCCCTCCTGGCAGCTCAGGCCTCCTCACAGACCAGCCTGCTGAAGGTAGAGCTTTCTGCCCCCCACCCCACTTCCCCTCGCCTGCCCTGCACTGGGTTATGCATTTTGAAGAGCAGTTTGCAAACACGAGTAGGTAGATGCCTACTGTTGGTGTCCTGCAGGCAAGCAGCTCACTACAGGTTGGGCAGCCCTGACCTGAAAATCTGGAACACACCATGCTCTGACACGACGCCCAGACAGTTTTGGATTTCAGGTTTGGGACTTAGAGATGCTCAAGCGGTAAAGTCCATACAAATATTTCAGTCTGAAAAACTCCCAAACCTGACACCTCTGGTCCCAGGCATTTCAGATAAGGGGTACTCAACCTGCACTCATGTGAACCGTGACAGACTAGAATGGTCTCAGTGTGAAGAACTGGCAGCTGTGCCGTTGACGGGGTCAGCGTGTAGAGTCCATGCCCACCCAGGGACTAGGCGTGTGTCAGTTGAGAAATTCGAAAACTGGCAGACCGAGTGAACGGCATCCCAGGAGGATGTGCTGAAGTCCTGGTCACATCACCTGCTCTGTGAAGGGTCTCACCTAAGGGCTGAGGCCAGGCTTTCCTAAGTGGAGGCTGGTCTGCGGCCTGACCACCCGGGTCGGTCAGCTTGACTCTTCATTCCCATCACGGCCCAGTGTGACTGCATTGTTGTAAACCTTTAACCAAATGATGACTTTCAAAATTCACATCCGTATTGCTCATCTGTGGCCGCATTCGGAACCATCTCAACACTTAAAGGCTTCAAGCTGTGATTTTGTTAACTGGTGGCTTTTCTACGTGAGGAATTTGCACTAGGTTCGGCTGGGTTTTCTTCTCCATGTGGTGTTGGCTGAGGACACTGGTGACACTCATTGGTGGATGGCTGATCATTCTCACAGGTGTCACTTTGTCAGGAGGGCTGGCAGGCTGTGCCCAGGTGGCCCTGTCGACCTGAGAGCTCCACTCACCTCTCTGTATGGTGGCCTCAGGACACACTGATGTTTTCCATGGTTCAGGACTCTTTAGTCTGCTACCAAACCTTTAAATGTTGTTTAAACATTCGTTTTTATTGTGTGTGTATATCTGTATATCTGTGCACATATACATAAATATGAACACTATATATAGTACATATATATCGCTTATATTTAAGGTACATAATTTATGTACATAAAGGTATACATACCTAAGGTGCATATGTTGTGTACCTGATACAGTGTGAAGTGATTACTGTAGTCAAACAAATTAGTTTATGAGAAGTTGACAGGAATCTTATTGAGGGATAAGACTAAGAGTACTCATAGGCTGGGGTTGTAGATCAGCGGTAGAGCACTTGCCTAGCATGTATGAGGCCCTGGGTTCGATTCTCAGCACCACATAAGAATAAATAAATAAAGTCCATCAATAACTAATAAAAATATTTTTAAAAAAGAACAATCACAAAAATAAAGTACATAAGTTCTTCAAGAGAGTAAGTCCCTGACTTAGTCTCTCCTTATGATTGTGGGGAGTTTCCTTTGGGGTGTAGCTCTCCTTGTTGATTCCTGGAAATCAGGTGGATGGTTGGTTAGATGTTGGCTACTGCCAGGTTCCTGGGCTGTGAAACTTTCTCCTGAGAAGCTCATGAAGGTCAGTTTCTAGATGGCTGTCACATTTGAGCCAAATTTGATGCAAAGGTGGCCTAATCCTGTGCCGATATTTTGAAGAGGTTTCAGATCCGTGATTGGAAGGTGACAAAACCAGGTGAGGACCTGGGACAAGCCATGCTGTTGTTACCTAAGTCTGGGGAGAGGTGAATAGCTCTGCAGGTATCATTTGCTTTGTCTAGTAGGGTTTAAAGTTTAAAATCATATTTTATAAAATGAATTGTCATTTTTCAAATTGTATTGACTTAATTAGGGGTGTGTGATTTAAAGGGATTTTATGTTGACTGTATTCAGATTCTGGAATTCTCCCATGCCCTAGGGCCTAGCCCCCATGCGAGCTGATGGGATGGGAAGAGGTGGAGATGGAGAAAGGCAGGTGTCAGCAGACTCCCACTGGGGCAAATAGGGGGATTAACCCCTTCTACCTCTCACTCTCTTCTCTTCTTGGCTCCTGGGCTTTGCTTGCTGTTGGCATCCACACATTTCATCCATAAATTTTGTACCTGCGTTTGGCCCCCTCGAAATCATGAACAATTTGAAAGCAATGACCACATTTGGTTGATCTTTGTATTCCCTGAGCTCCTGTAGAATACCATATAGTAAGGCCTAGTGAATATTGAATAAGTAAATGGACACTTGCTTTAGTTAAAAACAATTTTTAAAAAATGACATTGGCTGCTTGAAGAGGCCAAATCAGGTTGTATTATAGAGCATCCTACATTGTGGATATGACTGACTGTTTTTGTGGTGACATTTTGGTTCCTCTGGGTCCTAGATTCCTTGTATACTGGAATTTAGTCCCCAAAGCTTGGTGTGAGTCAGTTAAGCCTTTTGGGCAAGAAAGCTTCCCAGGTGATGCTCGTATTTCATATGGTGCCACATCACCATTCTCGTGGTGCAAAGCGTGACCTCGGGGAAGGTGATGCCTGCTGTGCTGTCCTTGGCGAGAGTCTTTTTCCAGTAAGCGAGCTATACGGTGTTCCTTGGCACCAGACAGCATGGTTCAGTAAGCTCAGGGGTCCTTGCCTGCATTAGCTACTCCCCAGGGTTTGCAAAATGATGATTTTCCTTATTCCTTCCGCATTGTTTGCTGGTGTTCTGTAGAGTCATTTTTAGAGTATGCTGTTGCTGATGTGGTTGCTTCAGAAGCCACAGATAACCTATTCTCCTTCGCTCCCTTCTGTGCCTTCCTTACGCTCAAGCACAAGATGTCCCAGGCACTTTTTTTTTGCATTTACATTTTTCCAGGGAACTCTGGTTCCCTTTAGTGAAAAATGATATTTGGAAACCAGGATCTGACAACTTCTGTTTCTGAGAATGACAGACCAGACCTTCCTGGACAAGTCTCCTCCTTCTCCCACTTGGGGGCTGGGGTTGTAACTCAGTGGTAGTGCACTTGCCTGGCATGTGTGAGGCACTGGGTTCAATTCAGCACCACGTTGTATAAATAAAATAAAGGTCCATCAACAACTAGGAAAACACTTTTTAAAAAGAACAAATGTTGAAGAGAAAAATAACACTGGAGAACAGTAATCCAGTCGATGTCTGAATTATTCCCTGGAACCACAGAGACCAGGGCAGAAGGAGGGATGAAGGAGGACGATTTTCGTCTTGGAATTCTGTGTCTGGAACAAGTGTCCTTCAAGAATGGGAGGGAAGAAGGACTTTTTAGGTAAAAGAAAATCAAGAGGCTGCATCACCAGCAGACTTGCACTGTAAGAAGTGCTAAGGGAACTTTTCAAGCAGAAGAGAAGTGATACCCGAGGAGAACTCAGATCCTTAGAAGAAAATGACAAACATCAGAAAGGTAAACATTTGGGTATATATTAAATACGGGGTTTTTGCTTTATGTTTTCCCCCATTAACTTCTCTTTTAACCATATAACTACTTAAAGCACTGTCTTGTGAGGCTCATGATGTCAGTAGATGTGCTGCACATGACAACTGCAACAGAAGGGCCTCAGGTGGTGTAGACCTCCGTGGGGCATGAGATCTCCATTGTACAGTGGTACAGTGTAGACTGCGATGGGCTCTCAACAAATTACAGCCTGTTTTGTGATCCCTGGTGCAGACACTTAAAATGTGAAGAAATATGGCTAAAAAGTCCATAAAAAGTCCATAAAAGAATTGAAATGGATAGTCACAAAATTTTTTGAAGAAGCAGGAAATGAAAACTGAGAAACACATTTTGATTTTGGGGTTTTTTTGACCCATTAAGTGAGTAAAAGGAGCTAGTTTTTAAAATTTAAGTTGTAACAAGATGATTAAGGATTCTTGAGCCTTTTAAGGTTGGGTTTTTTGAAGAGCATTGCTTTAAATTCTTTTTTTTTTTTTTTTTGGTTGTAGATGGACACAATATCTATGCCTCACACATGTTAGGTAAGTGCTCTACCACTGAGTCACAACCCCAGCCCAAAGAGCATTATAACATGGGAAAATGCTCTCAATGTTGTAAGTGGAAAAAAAAAAAAAGGCTACATCACCAAGGTAATTTGACAGTAGTTATTTTTTAATATGATATATTCATGTATCCATGCACCATAGAAAATAAGTTATAGGAAATATACCAAAATACTAAGTGTGTGATCATGCAATGTGCAGCTGATGGGTCATGTCCTCCTGCTGCCCACCTTGAGCCACAGGCTCCCAGCAGAGCCACACCCAGCACCTGACCCACAGACACTAGGAGATAACCTGAGCGAGTTGCCAGCCAAGCTTTGGATTTGTTTGTTACACGGCAGTGGACAGTGCTCACACCCTCTTGAGCAACTTAGGGTCTCCAGTCCTTGGGGAGCTGTGCCAGTTTCTCTCTAGCATCCTTTAATACCTTTTTTCATCCGGGCTCCCAGTGCCTCTTCCGGCCCATTTCTTTGACTCTGTGTCCTGCTTCTGGCCAGCAACTGCTGCATCTCTGTGTTAACATGATCGACTCTTGCTGTCATTTCACCTGTTTTCTTTGGAGATCTTGTTTGCTCCTTTCTATACTCATGGAGAGATGTGGCTTCATTGCAATCCAGATGTCAGAGTGGAGGCTCGCAACCTGCTTTTGTAACTTTGTCACATCTCAAGGACAGTGTCACACATGGAGCCACACGGGGTCCACTGCAGTGAAGTGGCCTCTGACCATGTGTATTTCTCCATCTCCTGGCCCACACCCTACCTGTGACCACCCACCACGTGCCAGCTTGATGAGACGATGTGGGATGTGCTTCAAACCAGAGGCCACCAGACAGAGTGGAAGGACCCTGCCTGCTGTTCTCCTCTCAGCTGAGCTTCCCTGTGTGGCCAGAACGGTCTGTCCACCCAGTTTCTGTACCTGAAAGGCTGGGACAACGAAGACCACTATTTCCTTTGCTTAAATACATCTTGAGGGAAAGAATTTTTCTATTAAAAGTAGAAAATGAACATTTAACATTTTGAGTGAAATGATTGTCCAGTTTGCGAAGTACACTAGGAGCAGATGCTCCCACACCTCAAGAATTACTGGGAAAATAGCACATCCCACCCCCTGAAAATGCTTGGCAATTGAAAATTAGTTTTCCCTCAGTTGCCTCTTCATTGTCTTAGTTCCTGCCTCATAAGGTGGACATTCAGTGATGGACGCCTCCATACTGTCCCCAGTCTGTCAGTCTGTTCACACCATTCCTGGCTACATTAAGTGTCCCCAGTGCAGGGAATTAAGTCACGGTAAAAGTATACTCTGGATTTTACCAAGAGGTCACGGAGAATCCCTCTTCCCTTGGCAGTCGGCAGCGCTCTGATTACACTTCATTTATCTACTTGGGAGGACTCGGAGGACCAGCTGGGCCCCTGTCTGCACTCATCAGGAGTTAATTTCTGAGTGAGGTGCTGTGGTCATGAACAAGTGCAGAAGGTACCCCGGTGGTCCTGCCAGACAAGAGGGGCCCTTAATTAGCAGCCACGTTCAATCAGGCTGCTTAACCTGCCACGAGCTGGGGAGGTCATGTCCTGCCTCCAGCCTGTAAACAGAGCCCGGAGCTGGGCCTGAATGCTGGGGGCCCAGAAGGCAGAAGGGACCTAAAGGCAGGGGGGACAGCCTGGGCCGAGTCTGGTGCCACTCCAGGGGAGCCTGGGCGGAGCTTTCATTTTAACAAAATACTGAGAAATTTGTTGTTGTTGTTTAAAATGTGGAAGCATCTTTTCTTCTCGCCAGCCTCATGTCTCCCAAGCTGGAGATCACGCTGGCCTTTTTTGCTATTAAAAGTGTCCTACGCTGTCCTGTTGTGTGATGGTGGAGGGCTAGCTGTGGGGACGTGGCATGGTGTGGTGGAGGTCAGAGCCCCTTGCTAGCCCACGGCCTGCTCCGCCCCGCCCCGCCCCACTGGGTTCATCTGTAAAGTGAGGATGGCGGGGCTTGCCCTTCCCCCTCCAGAGCCCTAAGGAAGGTCACAGGAGAGGCAGCGTGTCCACTGTCGAACACAGCCATTAAGGTCAGCGGTGGCACCAGGCAGGGGAGCTTTTCATTGCTCGTCATGTGGCCGGTCTGTTTGATGGCTGTGGTCACAGAGAGCACCGGATCCGCAGTGTTCTTGGTGGACATGGTGTCCTTTCTGAGAAAGGCTGTCCATACACAGCACGTCGAGCAGCCAATGAGCAGAGGCCCCCTCCTCCGTTCTGATGTGTGACGCTAGTGTACTTCGAGGACACGGAGGACAGAGGGATGGGTGTGGTCGGAGACAGCTGGGAGGACTGTCAGCTCTGAGCGGCCTCTTGAGTAGTCATGAGCCACCGCGGGCACGTAGGACGGGCGAGCTGCAGGTGGGCTGTTGCTCTGTCAGCCACCGGCCAGTGCGTGGTGGTAATTTTGTGACGGCCCCCTGTAGCCACCTCTAGGTGAGCGCGGCTTCTGTCCCTGACCCCTGCTCTGAGGATCTCGATCTCCTGAGCACCAGCGGCTCAAGCTTCTTTCTGGTGATTAGAGAATCCGCAAGACAAAATTGGAAGCTGCCCCAGAGGTCCTTGTCGGCAATGCACGGTGTCACCTGTGGGTTTTAAATGAGGACCTGCTGGGAGCCCGAGCGGAGCCCTGAGACCAGAGGAATGAAGGGACCCTGGGAAGGCTGCCGCGCCTCAGCCGTGGGGAGAGCTGAGTGCAGCCGGGGGTGAGTGGGGGAGAAAGGCGAAGTTTCCTAAAGGGGACTGTAAATTTTAAGCTTCCTTCTTTACTCCCTGGCAGATTGGGGAGTGCTGTGTCTTGGTGTAATGAAGCATTATGTTGGTACGGCGGAGAGGAAGCGGCCCTCCCCCTGGAACCCGTCTCATTGAACCTCATGGTCTGCTGAGGTGGGCGCTGGGGATGGCGGCGGTGCCTGTGTGTGCAGGCCTTGTTCCTGACGGGGAGGTTGAGACCAAATTGCCCATTACATTGCCTGATTCTACCTGATGGTTTCCTGAAATGGATATTTGATAGCAAATCCATCCCTCGATGGAAGGATTTTTTTCTTCTTCTTAACTGTGCAGATTTTTTTTTTTAACCATATGGGGTTTTTTCTTTCTATTTTTGCTTCGGAAACATGGAAATGATTCATGTAGAGAAAGAAGAATTGAAATTGAGGAATAAATCAGTCGCGGGATAGTTCTTGCAGCCAAAACCTGTCAGAGCCAGGAGCTCTGTCAGGGAATGCCAGAGGCCCCGCCGCATCCAGGAACCTCACCGTGGGCCTGGAACCTTGGCAATGAACTTACGGACACAAGGGCGTCCTGTGCGAGTGTTTCTGGAGTCCAGATTTAATGCTGCACGTTACGCCCCGTTCTGAAAGGGAGAAATCACTGCTTGTGTAATGAAATCCTCCCATATTGAGATAAAGATGTTGATGCTTTCAGGAAGATGCCTTGGAGAGGGAAGCTGTGGACACTCTGCCCTGTTCCCTGCTGGTACTACCCCTGGACTGAGCTCTTCTTCCGGTCAAGAAGGCTACCTTGTTGATGTAGGAAGGTGTCACTTCCTCATCCAGCTCAGCCATACCTTGGGCTCTCTGTGCCTAAATAGTGTGTTCCAACCAATATGCAGGCTCCCTTCAGCCAGGTGTCTCCGTGATGAGTCTTACACAGTCTTCACTTCTGGCTAAAGGGGAGGGTTAGGAACTAGACTCCAGTTCCCCAGGGTTCTTTAGCAGAGCAGTAATTTTCAGCTCAATCATGCTTACCCATGTCTGCACCTCTGTCTTTGGCCTCCACAATGAGAATTAGCAGTCTCACTTTGGAATTGTTACCATATTAATATTTGATTTTTGAAGCGTTCCCTGAAATGCCTGCTGCGTGACGTTGCCACTCCCACTCTGCTGTGGGTTCCAGTCCTGTGAACTACGTGGGGATCCTGCCTTTATTATGGAACTGCATTTCACTGGATCCCTTTGGGAGCGAAAAGGCAACCTGAATTCTGTTGTGAATCCATTCTACTGCAGGAACTCTGGTGCTCCTGAAGGTTAATACGATGCAAAGAATAGTGGCAAGGGCTTAATGTCTGCATCCAGAGAGTGGGAACTTAAGTCCTGGCTACGTCACTCATAGTTGGGATGCTCAATGGCTTCTCCAGGTCTCAAGTTCTTCGTCTGGAAAATGGCAAAACAATTTGAAAAGGAACTTTTCAATTTAGAAATTAATATATTTTCTAAATGAATAAATAGCATGTAGTGAAAAGTACAATGAAAACTTATAAAAGCAAATATTAATTGTCTAAGTAGATAATGTATATTGCAGAAAGAATATTGCATGATTCCCAATCCTGTTTTTTTTGTTTTGTTTTTGGTTTTGGTTTTTTGGTACTAGGAATTGAACTCAGCAATACTCAACCACTGAGCCACATCCCCAGCCCCTTTTTAAAATTTTAGTTTGAGACAGGGTCTCACTAAGTTGCTTAGGGCTTCCCTAAGTTGCTGAGGCTAGCTTTGAACTTGTGATGCCTGTGCCTCAACCTCTTGAGCCATTGGGATTACAGGTATGTGCCACCACACCTGGCCCTGTTTTGTTTGGGGGAGGGACACACAGCCTCCCCTTCTAGTCAGCTGGTGTTGCTGGATGCCCAGCCTAGACATGAAGCACACTGTTTCCAGGCCTGGCCCACAAGACATCCCCACTTGGTGATCTTTAGGGTCATGTAGGAAAATGATGGCCTCACAAGATGGAAGATGCCTGTGGCTCTGAGTGACCACTTGGAAGAGGCCATGTGATAAGCTGGACTTGAACCACTGCAGTTAGAGTGGTTTCAGCTCATGTTAGCCTGACCTGATTATGCGGTTTCAGGAAATCACATTTTTGCTACTGTAAGCATATAAAATAATTGTACTTTATACACTTTGCAATATATATTATAAATCTTTATAACTTTTTTCTAATAATTTTTAGTTGTAGATAGACACAATACCTTTATTTTATTTATTTATTTGTATGTGGTGCTGAGGCTTGAACCCAGGGCCTCATGCATGCAAGGCAAGTGCTCTACCACTTAGCCACAACCTCAGCCCCTAATATATTATTTTTAATAATGTTATTGTATTTTTTATACTTGTATTTTATTTATTTTTTATGTGGAGCTAAGGATGGAACCTAGTGCCTCACACATGCTGGGCAAGTGCTTTACCACTGAGTTACAACTCCAGCCCCAATATAATATATTGTCAAAGGCCATTTGTATCATATTACATATGATAACAGTTGCTAAAAGAGTAAACAGAAGTGAAATCAACCTATTTTCAAGTTTTTACAAATAAGATATAATTGCTTGCAATGAAGCAAATACACACGAGTTTTGCTAAATTTTTGTGCACCCCTTAACTAAGAAGGAAAGTTAATAGACTTGGTCAGAGTCTGCCGCAGTCTTGTCTGGGCACAGAATCACGAGCCACCACACAGCTTTGTAGGTTCAAACAGCAATTCTTTATTCCCGAACTCACACCGGCCTCCACACAGGTTCAGGGGCAATCTAAAATCTGCCGGCACAATTCACCTACTCCACGAGGCTTTTTTCCAAATCCCATTTGAATCTCACGAGAACTCAATGGGAACAAGCAGCAGGAACACCCTAATCCCAGCAGCAATAATCTTCAACCTCCAACTTCCCTAAAACCCCTATTGTCTTAAACCGGGAACGCCCTAAACCCAAATTATCTTAAACCCGGATACTTCCTAAAACCTGCAGGATACACCCTAATCCTGGATCCGCCCTGGTCTTTGAGCAGGGTCACCTTTCTCAAACACACATGCAAGGTCACAGCAAATTTCCAAGGCAAGTCCATTTAACATGGGGTACGCTGGCAAGGAAATATCGATGCGTCATTCCTACTTGGCAATGGCCCTCAGCAAGAGTCCATGCTAGAAAACCATGTAATAGTAAAAAAATAAAAACAAAAACAAAACCATGGTAATAGTAAAAATGGTCAGCTTCCATTGACGAGGCACTCACCACGGGCCACACACACTGTTGTTGGATCTATGAGATGCACAGGCCCTGAAACTAGAGGGCACACGCAGCTCTAGGTCACATACTTGTTCTTTCTAATTGTTTTCATACCTGTTAAAAGTTGAACTGAGACAATCTCCCCACCCCCTTTTCCTGGTCATCATACGGTTTCCGCATTGTTAGCATAGAATGTAGCACAGAATGAGCTGGGAGATAATTATGCGTGAGAACCTGATTTCTGAGATGTCACAGGGCAGGCAACCTGTAGCATTAATTTCTAACGGACTGTTGCAGGTTGAAAATGACATTTGTTTCTGCTGTGAATTGGGGGTGTTTAGGCTGGCATAAATAACAAGGTTAATTATTCAGGGGGCATTTGTGGCATACCAGTGATCTACTGGCCTGCTCTTGAATTTCTTTTTCTTTTTTTCTGTCCACATTTTTGATTGGTGCATTATTATAGTATAATGATGGGAATGTTGTTATACACAGTGTTAACAATATGATTTGGCCAATATCATTCCCCAACACTTCCCCTCTCCCTCCTCTCCTCCCAACCCAATTCCTTTCCTCTACTGATCTCCCTTTAATTTCCATTAGATTTCCTCCCCTTCCCCCAACACCTGTCTTTTCCTTTTTCCTTTCTAGCTTCTACAACCCTTGACCTTCCAGTTTGGCTTATTTCACTTACCATAATGGTCTCTAGTTCCACCCATTTTCCTGCAGACTGTTCTTGAATTTCTCATGTAAATCTGCCCAGATAGTTTCCTGCACTTCATGCTCTCTACAGGGGGCATCTCAGCACTAGATCCACAGTGCCATTTCCACTGAGGCAGAGGCTGCCCTTGGTGACTTGGCCACATCAAGCAGCCACAAAGTTTTATAGGGAATCCTCTTTCACTTTGCCATCTTCTCTCTTTCTTTCAACAGCACTCTCCATCCCCCAAAACTAGGTGGTTGGAATCCACATCTCAAGGTAAAGAAATTGTAGTCCACACAACTTCCTGTCCTGCGTGGGCAGTGCCGTACCTGGGCTGGTGTTTGAGGGGGTTGGAGTTAGCTTGTTTTCAGGTAACAGTGAAGCATAGTAATGTTCAATGCCTGTTTTCTGCTTGAGGGGAGGTGACCCTTCTGAAGATGGAGGTGGTAGCAGTCACTAGCACACAGACTGGGGACCCCACAGCCAGTTGACCGGGTTCAAGTCCCAGCTCTGCCACTTACATAGGTCTCTTTTTCCGTGTCTGGAAAGTGGATATAATTCTACCTTCCTGCCTGTCTCCTCACCAGTACAGTGGGTAATACTACCTCTCAAGACTAATGAGCCGCTTTGTGTGAAGCGCTGAGAAGGTGCTGGTGGGAAGGTGCCCTCGGTTGCCCCTTGGGTTGTTGGTTCTGCGGGTACATCTGTTCCAGACCTAAGTTCACCTTTATCATATCAGAGAACTTGGTGACAGAGCCTCTTCTTATGGCTGACGCTGCTGACCTCTGCCTGGTTCACCAAGCAGGGTCTTGTCCTGCAGGCCCTCACTGTGGTCCTGTGTGATGGTGGGGACCCGTGGGCTCATGGGGGCTCAGGATGACCTGCGCAGTGTGTCACGTGCTTTCTGCAGCTGATGTTAGCACAGTTCACAGCACAGAGATGAATCCCACAAGACCCACACAAAATTGGTGACAGGAAGTGGTTGGATTTTCCTCATGAGGACTGTCTCCGTATTTACATTTTTACCTGTTTGTTGTTCATAAAACATCCTGTGACTTTGGGCTAGTTTCTGAATTTCGGTTTTCCAAATTGAAGAAAGGAGGCTTAGAAGACTGGAGTGACTTCCTAAGCCTCTGGACTGAATTTGGGACTCTGATTTGTAGGGTCCAGTTCTCTGATGCTTGGAGCAGATGTAGCTGCATTGGACCACACTGGCACAGCCAGCCACGGGAGCCCGGCTGCTCGCATATTAGAGTGCTGGTGGGCTATGCTGGGTCAGCACAAAGCAGACCAGACACACTGTGGTCATTTAAGTGGGCACGCTCAGGCCATGGCCCCTCCCTCCCCTGTCTCTCAGTCCATGTCCTTTGGAGTATCCCATCATGCCCTGCCTTACAATCCAGCACTAAGCTAATCACTTCCAAATTTACATCTCCGATCTCTCCCTTAACCTCAGATTTGCATATGTATTTGCAGGCTAGAGACATAAATAAACTAAAATTCAATGTAGACATCTAATTTTTACATCCAGGAGGCATCTTAAGAATAACTTAACCCAGCAGTCCAGAGAGTGTGTGTTGCTGTAACAATAGAGACATGGATCTGTGGGACAGAACAGAGTGGTTAGAAATGGACTCACATTTGTATGACCAATTGATTTTTGGTAAAAGGGATCATCTTGTTCAACAGGGAAAGGATAGCCATTTTAGGAAGTTGCTCTCACAACTGGACAACTGTATAGGAATAAATTCTCAACCTTTATTTGATAACTTATAAAAAATCAACTTGAGGATGGGGTTGTGGCTCAGAGGTAGAACACTCACCTAGCATGTGTGAGGCACTGGATTCGATCCTCAGCACCACATAAAAATAAAATAAAGATATCATGTCTACCTGTAACTAAAAACTATTTTAAAAAATCAACTTGAAATAATTTATAAATATAGACATAGGAGCTAAAACTATTAAACTTCTAGAAGAAAACATAGAAGGAAATACTTGTGACATTGCAATTGGGATTTTTCCCCCTTTTGGTACCAGAGATTAAACCACTAAACCACATCCCTTTTTAAATTTTATTTTGAAACAGGGTGTTGCAACTTAGCAAGTTGCTGAGGCTGGCTTTGAACTTGCAATCCGCCTGCCTCAGCCTCAAGCCACTGGGATTGCAGGCATGCACTACCATGCCCAGCTTGGAGTAGGGATTCTTAAGCAAGACACAAAAAGTATGAACTATAATTGGAAAAAAAATATTCAAATGGATCTTATTTAACTCAAAAGAAATTTTCTTCTTTATAAGACAATTAAAAGACAAAAAGGCAAGTCACAGCTGGAAGAAAGTATTTGCAAAACATCTGACAAAGGACTTATGGCTAGAATATGTAAAGAAAGAACCTTATAATTCAATATTAAGAAGAGAACCCAAGGGACTGAGGTTGTGGCTCAGTGGTAGAGCACTTGCCTTGCATGCGTGAGGCCATGGGTTCAATCCTCAGCACCATGTACAAATAAATAAATTTTAAAAAATTAAAGAATATTGTGTCCATCTAAAGCTAAAAAAATATTTTAAAAAAAGAAGAGAACCCAATTTTTTTAAAAGATGAAAGATTTGACAAGAGACTTCACTCAAAAAATACATGAATGCCTAAAACACATGAGAACATTCTCAGTTATCACTAGTCCTCAGGGAAATGCAAGACATTAGTACATGTGCATTAGTAGAGGTAAACAAAGATCTGATGATGGCCAATACCGGCAAAGATGTGGAAAAACTGGAACTCTGATACATTTCTCCTAGGGTTGTACAGTGACACAGCCACTTTTAAAAAATTATTTTTTAGAAGTATTGGACACAATACCTTTATTTTATTTATTTTTATGTGGTGCTGAGGATCAAACCCAGGGCCTCGCACATGCTAGACAAGTGCTGTACTGCTGAGCCACAACCCCAGCCTCCCGGATATGGCCACTTTTGAAAATAGTCTGGCATTCATTTGGGTCAATCCCTAGAAGAGGCATTGCTAGATCGCAGACCAAGTAGAATTGATAGCTAGCTAGCTAAGTAGATAAATCCATCTCCAAGATGAATGAAAACCTATGTCCACACAAACACTGCTCATGGCAGGTCACCCCAAACTGGAAACATCCTTCAGTTGGGGCACAGAGAAACGAATTGCTGGGATGCTCGGTGATGGAAAGGAACAAAACCCAAATTCATGGGACAGCCTGAGTAAAGCTCAGAAGTATTCTGAGTGAACACCTGTGTCCTTAGCTGCCTGGAAGCGCTACGTGACTTTTCTGCTCCTTCTTGCATATCTATGCACATGCACATGTGTCTGCACACTGCTGTCCTGAGATGTCAAGCACACGCTCCTGCCTTGGGGCCTTAGTGCTTGCTGTCCCCCCTGCCTATGTCATTTGTCCCTCAGACATCTTTCTTACCCTTCCTTCCTTGGTCTCTTTTCGGATGTCAGCCTGAGAGACGCTGACGTGCAGTCGCTCCCACTTGACCATTTCTGACCCACTTACCTAGTAAACCAGGCTTGCACTTGCATGTTGGTGGAGTGTCTGCCTCCCGCCTCCTGCCAGAAGGTAAACCTGCTTTGCTGACCACTGTCACAGTCTCTTCAACAGTGTTGCATAGTGCTCAACAAGTGATCATTAGGTAACTGTGCAAATGCCCCAAATCAGGCATGCAGGCCGTGGGGACAGGATGCGACTTCACACTGCGTGTGTCCATTGAGGTGACGGCTGTGGCAGCTTCCCTGCTTTCTCACTGACTGGCTCAGATGATCTGTTCGAATGTGCACCACAAGTAAGTGCATCACTGAAATATGTTCAGGGGATCCGCCAGGAAATTCTTTGGAATGTTTCTGCAGAGATACTAAAATAGAGTTTTTTGCACACAGAATTTCTCAAATGACGTGCAGCAGGCTAATTGTTCATCAGTCCCCCCCCCCACTTATAAAAACACAAATAGACGGCAAAGCTAGAAGAATAATCTTGATAACATTTGTAAAATGTAGGATTTAAATGCTGTTGAAGCTTCTGTGGACATGGGAACCCATACTGTTATCTGACATCCTTGCTCTGCTGTGTTGAAGATTTATTTGTTTGTTTTAAAGCCAGATTGGAAGTTTTTAGACACACCACAAAATACTTTCTTTGAATGCCACAGGGTAAATTATGTAAGGCCAATGTCAAAGGGACTAGTAGTAGAAGGGCCCCTTTATGGGATGACCTTGTAGACTTGGATCTGGTGACTTTTTTAATTTTTTTTTTTTAATTTCCTTGTAGAAGTCCTGTTCCTGAATTCTTCCTCTGGAAGTTACTGTTTAGCCTGGACCTAACACATCTTCCAGTGGAAGAATCATAGGGGACACTCAGGTAGCTTTCCTTCCTTCCTTTCTTAGTGGCCCCGATGAGTCTGAGGGACTCTGGGAGATTGGCAGGATGGTGTGTGAGGGTTACTGCCGGTTTGGTACAGTCTTCAGTGCCCTGGGTTAGCTAGGCCCTGCAGCTCTTGTAGGCTTTGCCAATACGTCTAATCCCGGTGGCTGTAAAAGTTTTAGATAGCGGAAGGAAACATGCTCTGGGGAATCAAGAAATTTAATAAAAATCAATCATCGGGTATGATGGCACATGCCTGTAATCCCAGTGACTTGGGAAGCCGAGGCAGGAGGATTGCAAGTCTGAGGTCAGCCCCAGCAACTTAGGCAAGACCGTCTCTCAAAATAAAAAGCATCGGGGATATGGCTCAGTAGTAAAGTGCTCCTAGATTGAATCAGTACCAAAAATAAATAAATAAATTAAAAGGCAATTTGATAAAATCAGGAAGTTGATCATCAGACTAATGGATCATTTGGAGAACTGACCTAGTGCCAGTGACATTAATCAAATGTCTTTTCTGCATCTGTTGAGAAGATCATGTTGTTTTCCTCATTTAGCCTTCTCATATGATGTATTACATTGACACGTTTTTCTGATGTTAAACCATCCTTGCATTTCTAGGATAAACAACTTGTGATTATAGTGTGTCATATGTAAGATATCCCTTTGGGGACTGGGTGCACTGCCACATGCCTGTCCTCCCAGCTACCCAGGAGGCTGAAGGAGGAGAATCACAAGTTCTAGGCCACTCTGTGAAACTAAGTGGGACCTTGTGTCCAAAAAAAAAAAAAAAAAAAAAGATGCACCCCTGCATTCAGTTAGCTATCATTTTCTTTGTGCTTTTCCCATTTACATGTATAAATGTCTATTTTTTATTTTCTTGCTAACTCTCTGGTTTTAGAACTGAGATTATAGTAGAATCATGAAATGAGTCTGGCAGTTCCCTCCTTTCCTAATTTGCATTACATACTGGAATGTTTTCAGAGTTACGGGTTGCAGCTGTTTCCAACCCCACTTGTGCTTGCTTAAGCCAACAAAACGTTTTTTAAAACCTTGTCCTTAATTAAATTTTTACATTAAAAAGATAATTTTCTAGTTTCATTATTTTTCCTTTTTCCAGGGAGGAAACTAAATTAAATGTCCAGTTAATTTTTAATGACTTTATTCGCTCATTTGTTTGATATTTATTTAGATTTATGGGGCATTTGCTGTGCACAGGGCACTATCCCAGGCACTGAGGGAGGAATGAATGTCAGGAGCCCTGCCCTCGGGGCTTCTGGAGAGAAAGGGGACTTGTCCACAGCTGGTGATACCCCTGAGACTCAAGTCTGATTCTATGAAAGGAAAGTGCTGACCACTTGGGACCTTCAGAAATCAATCCCTCAGGGAATCGTCATTTTGCCTGTTTGTTGAACTGTAAATGAGTCATTACCACCATTTTCTAATGTCAGTTAGAAATATACATAAGCAATCACTCATTAGACGTGTAGAAAGTGCCTGTGGCAGGCGCGGCATGGTGTGTGTCACAGAACTGTGAAGTCCGTTTCAGTGGCGTCTTACTCTGTTTCCTGTTGCTGTGATATAGCACTTGAGACCTGGCCATGTATAAAGAACAGAAGTTTATTTGGCTTGTGGCTCTGGAGATGGGGGGTCCGAGAGCATGGCGCTGGCATCTGCTCGACTTCTGGTGAGCCATCTTGTTGCTCTGGTGGAGGGCATTGTGTGGCCACACAGCAAGCGTGCCAGCTCAGGTCTCTCTTCCTCTGCCATCTGGGGCCCACCCTCATAGCCTCGTCTAATCCTGAAGTTAGTCACAAGTCTTAAACCCTCTCTAGCGGGACTTGTCCCCTAACGGACCTCGCGTGGTCCTGACTTGTGGCTCCAGGTACCAGCATACAGCAGTGGCTGGCAGATGAGCATCCTCACCCAGGCCTCTCCTTCCACTGAAGACTGCTGCTTGGAGCCTCGGGACTGTCTGATAGGTGTCTCGCATCTGCTGCATCCAAACCCAGCCCTGGACGCCATCCTCCGGCCTGCTCAGCTGTTGCCTCCCCTTCTAGTAAATGGCTGTCTCCTCCCCCCAGTCCTGGGCCCGTCCCTGTCTCCATCTGTCTCTCAGGAACCTAGTCCATCATCAAGTCCCGTGGGTTCCACTTTTAAAACATGCAGAATGCCCCCACTCCTCCAGCAGCCGCTCCCCACACCACGCAGCCCCCTAACCCGCTGCCTCTCACCTGCAGCCCTACATGGCCTCCTGGCTGGTCCCATCACGTCCACTGTCTCCCATGCTGTTTTCACATGGCAGCCAAGTGAACCCCTTTAAAAACGTTGCTGAGTTCTGTCACCCCTTTGCTTTAGAATGGCTCAACTTGCTGCTGCTGCTCTTCCTACCCCTGCCCCCTGTTGTCATGGGTTTTTTTTCTGTGTTGCTCTGGCTTGTCTCAAACTTCTGGGCTCAGGTGGGTCTTCTGCCTTAGCCTGCCAAGTGCTGGGACTGCAGGCTCGTGTCTCTGTGCCCAGCTCAGTGTTGCTTCCTATTTCATTCAACATGAAATCCAGAGTCTTTACCATGGTCTTCAAACCCCCAAGTCTGCCCTGGAATCCACCCAACCCACATGGGTATATCCAGCCCCTTACCCTGCATTGTGCTTCAGCCACCTTGACACCTTGCCGTTCATCCCCACACCCACCAAGGGCCTTTGGCCTTGCTGTTCCCAGGGCCTGGAATATTCCTCTGTCAAATATCTTCACAGCGGGCTTTCCCGCGTCTTCTGCTCTCTGAGCAAATATCTTATCAGAGCCGCCTTCCCTGACCATTCCAACCATCCCTTGTCTCTCTGTCACCCTACTCTGCTTTTTCTGGCCTCCCTGCATGTACCTGTTCACCTGCCCCCAGCACGTACCCAGAATAGCACACCTGCCTGCATTCACTGCAAAACCCAGCCTAGAAAGGCCTGGCGCCTGGCACCTGTGCTCCAGGGAACTTAAAGAGACGTTGGAGCAACGTCCTTTGGGCATCTGACCCCAGAGAGTCCCTTCACACACAGCTGGCCCTTAGCTGATGGCCCAGCAGGTCCAAAGCACCTTCGTGGAGAAGCCTAAAAGTGCTCTTCCACAGGGCGCGAGGTTTCCAAGCAGCCGTACGTGTAAGTGCTGACTCAGGGACTCCTCGTAGTGACACCGTGAAGGACACAGTCTTCAAGTGAGATGCTTTCAACAACAGAGGTCGAGACAGGGATCCTAGGTCTCTCTGCTGGAAAGTGCAGGAGAAGAGGCAGGGCCTGTACCTAGCGCACTCATGGCTCTGGCTGTGCTCCGCTGCTCTAGGGTCTCCTTTGTCACCACCCTTGCATAACCTCAGCGTCGTGTTTGTTTTCTTCTGAAATTCACGTTGGACCTGCAGCTTGTTTGCCCAGCTTCTCTGTTTCTCAGGGTAGGAGTGCCTGCTCCCTGTGTCTTCCTGAGCCTGCTGACAGACCCTTGTCTCTGGATGCTCTTAGAGCTGGTGTGAGAAGGGGAAAGGTAACTGCCCAAGGAAATGCCCAGAAATGAAGGGAACAATAGACGAGTCGCTTTAACACAAACTAGAGATCTCAACAATGTCGACCTCTTACTTGTCTACATAAAGGCAGCGTTTCTCCCTCTGCTCTTTCAGTCAGTGATACAAGTACATGGAGGACTCAAGTCCAGGCTCACACCTCTCAGTTCCAGATGATCATGGATGCAGTCACCACGTGACTCCTTACAGAGAGAGAAGGAAAGGAAACCAACAGATGGAGGACTGGCCTGGTTCAGGTCTGGATAGCATTTTTGGAACCCTGGCCTCCCCATTCTAAGTCCCTCTGGAAACCCTGTGTCTCTGGTGTGCCTGGGCGAATAGAGTCGACAGCCCTCAGTCCCCACACCTTGCCTCATCTCACTGACCACATTCCTGGCCGCTGGTCCAGGAGGCACCTGGCATCCTAAGAGCCCTATGGCTGCAGGAGTGGGTCAGGCTATTGGTGTCATTGCTTGGGAGAAATTGTTTGTCTTGGGAACTGGGCTTACATCTCACAGCTGTGTGACCCTGGCAGGTAACTGAAGTTCTCAAAGTGTTTGCCTTATCCACAAATGGGGATTGTGATAGTCCCCATCTTGGAGCCCTGTCCCAAGGATCGGATGAAACCACGGCAGACCCCACACAGGGCTGGCAGAATAAAATCAGCCGTGGTGATCTTCCTCCTTTTCCTTCTCCTCCTACTTAGGTTGAGTCACACAAAAGCACCATCTTTGCAAGACCCAAACCGTCAAATGTCAGTGATTTACTACCTGCTCCTTCTGCTCTGGCCACTGCTGCAGTGAATGATTGATAAGCAGATGGCAGCAGCTGTCCCTCGTCACACAGGTGCCAAAGTGAGCTCAGGCTCCTGCATGTGACAGGAGAAAAGGCTGCTTGTCCCTCAGGCTTAGCCCAGGGTCCTGCAGAGTGCAGTGGGTTGGTGGAAAGGGGGCTGAGGGGACTGGTCCTGAGACTGTCTCTCATTGTTACTCAATGTCCCCAGCATGCTTCCAGGTAGCCCGTCTGCCCGTGGGTTTTAAGGCACACCTGCTCCCTCTCTGGACGCACACACTATGCCATACCAAAGCTGCTGTCATGCCATACCAAAGCTGTGGTTTATTTCTTTGCTTTTCCTGTGGTCCACAGTGTGTGAAGCGGGCTGTGTCCACCCCTGCCACCCTTTCTTCTCAGCTGGTAGAGAGACATCCCGTTGTAACCTGGTTTTCTTCTCTTTTTCTTTCCCTTTGTGAAGAATGCTTTGAGTGGCAGGGTTTCCGAAGCCATGGACACATGGAGCTTGTGTCTAGGAACACGCTCCTTGCAACAGCCACTGTCCTTGGCCTGAGGCACCCACTCACGTGGCTGGCGAGGGCCAGCCGCCTCCCAGGGTGCACAGTGCTGCGGCTAAGCCCCGCCGGCCTGTCGGCCATCCTCCCCATCACTCTCTATTTCTCTCACATGGCAAAACCCACCTAGAGTAGGTTACATTTAATGGGGTGAGAAAAATCCACACGGTAAGAGAGAAGTCGCAGGTGAGGTCAAACTGCTTCCTCCCAGGAGGGAGAGCGATTTTCTCCTCTCTGGCTCCCATACCAAGGAGTCATACAAAAGAGCTCTTTTCATGTTTGATGTATTGCTTTTAAAAAACAAATCTTTCATGTTTTTTTCATTTTTGGTTCATACCTCTTGGCCAGCCCAGCAGGAATCTGGCAGTCAGTCGGGCTGCTTCTCGCAAACGCTCAAAGCCGCCTCCCTGGGTCCTGCTGCTCTGAGGACTCCATGTGTGGGCAGAAGGTCCTCAGCTGTCAGGCTGGGTCTCTTCCTCCCCGCTGGTGTGTGCCGTGGGCCCTGCACTTGTTGACACTGGTCGCACATGTGGAGAGGCCTTTGCTTCTTGGCATTTACTTGAATTATCTATGATCAAGGGCACAGTGGGGTGTGTGTCGATTTTGTTTTGGACAAGCCTGTACGTTGCTATCTTTTTCATTTCTATTACAATCCATGCATGCCCTAGAAGATCTTTGATTAGGCCTGTTTAGCACACTGTAAATACAAGCAAGCTTAAACTGAGGCACAGCTCCATATATTATTTCATTCATTTTATTGGCAAAGCACACTGTTCAACACCTGAATTGCTTTAAAAAGAATCACAAAGCCACACCAGTGCCAGGTCAATAGAGACAGGCAACCATGGTGAATGTACTGGCTTAAGAAAATTCTGCTGATCTCATAATTTTTTTGAAATGGGGAGAACACCAAGAATCTGTCTCTTGCAGCCAGGCAGGAATCACATGCCCTGCAGACTGATGGAAGCCCTGCCCTTGGGAATGGCTGTGCAGCTGGGTCTCCTGACCTGCCTCCCAGCAGGACAGCCCCTGTTTGACTGAGTCACGACAGAGCAGACTGGAGCTCTTGCTGCCTTCCGCATCTTTCTTGGTGGATAAGCAGAAACATGAGACCTGGGGAGGTGGCATGAGCCCCTTCATAATCCTTCACATTCATGAGCCACTAAATTAGCCAGCAAACAAACACAAATGATTTTTAATAATAATACCCACCATGGAGAAGGTTTTAATGAAACAGGCATTTGTAAACCTCATTCAAACCCTGGTAAGAGTACAAATCAGAACCACCTTTTAAAAGAGCAGTTTGGTAGGAGGTATCAGGAGTCAGGATAAATTCAAATCCTTGACCCAATAATCCCACTTCTAGTAACCTACCCATAGGAAATAATCAGATATATGGAAAAACCCACACTCACAAAGATTTATAGTTAAGTTCATTATATACAGTCACTCAGTGGACTATTGTCCATCAACAGAAAGATAATAAGATAATAGAAATGCTCAGCTCAATTAAAGTAAAAAGCAGGTTGAACTTGTGGTTAATAGATTAAACTCTTAAAGCATGCTTTGGAAAAAAATAACCGAAAATATCCACAGTGATAGTGGTCGTGTGAGAGTGAGCGGTTAAATCTTTGCCGCCTTCCAGACTGTCTGTGGTCACTCTCATAATTTTAGTCATGAATAAGTGAAATGTCCTACGTGGTTCTGGCCGTGGTGAAGGAAAACATTAACTTAGTCCTCACTAATTTAGAATGCATGATTGCATCAACACAGGTTGGGTTGAAATTTCCTAGTTTATAGATGCAAACAAAATCACAGGCATGGATCAAGCCAGAACTCATACTTTGGTGTAATTTTAGCCAATTAAATGTATTTGAAAGGAGTAGGACTGCATTCAAACAGCTTTTTCAGACCCTGGTGTTCTGGCTGGCTTCAAGCTGTGGGTGGCGCTGGTGAGTGAGGTGGTGTGCCCTGGGTAAGAAGCAGACCAGGCCACCGCAGGGCTCCTGGGCCCCCCTGACTGGGGGCTCTTCATTGCCTTTTTCGAATAGGATAATCAAGGAGCTCGGTGGCTGGGGGGAGGGGTTCTATCAGGCCTGGTAGAGCTTTCCTAATCAAAGAATATGTTTCTGACCCCCCCCCACCCCCACATACAGGGTACCCTATGAAAACAAAATCTAACTACTGGCAACTAGAGAGCCCTGACACGGGACGGCCCCCCAAGTCTGTAGGAAGTATGAGTTATTCATCCTACCCAAAGAAGTTATTCATCCTCACCCAAAGTTCCTTTGAGTTTTTACAACTTCAGGATCCTTTTAATAACACACTCATTCTCTATAATAATCTCCAACTGTAACGAAGCCCACGAGCCCTCCTCCTAGGCCCTGCCCACGGCCTCCTCTCTCCCAGGGTACAGACCTGGTCTATAGCAGGAACTTTAATCTTCCTCTTTGCATTTTAATGCTTATCGTAAAAGGCGTTATGAGAAGTTCCAGGCAGTTTCATTTTGTGAAAGCACACCCAGCAATCCTGATTCCTTAGGATGTTAAGCTCCGTTTACTGTTCTTGGCTTCATGAGGGTCATTTAGTGGGCCAGTGTGGAGCAGGAGGTCTGGTGGTGTGTCCACTGAGGTCCCCTCCATGGGCAGAGGGTCACTGTGCACACCCAGCCCAGCTGCCTCAGCCCGGGCACTGTGGGTGGGAGGGGGTGTGCCCTATCAGTTCTGCCAGCTGCGTGGGTTCCTTAGGGACCTTCCACAGGACACCTCACCAAGCACCTGGCATGGGGCCAAGAGGACCTGGCACAGTATAGCTTCAGGAAGGTAAAATGCCATCTCTAGGAAGTGCCCCTTTTATGGAGCAGTGGCACAAAAGCTTGTGAATCTTGCAGATGGCAATGGTGTAAGCCTACGATCAAACTCGAGCCAGCTGGGGGGAGGAGAAACAGGCAGCCCTGTGTCCCCAGGGAGTCCTGGAAGCCCTTCTGCTGGATGGGCCCCTAGTAGGGGACTTTTGTGGCCTGGCCATCAGCACAGGTAACTGGGCGTCATTTTAGCCAGGGACAGTAACAACCAGGATCTACACAGCACTCGATGGCTTTATCAGGTGTCTGCACAGGGCTTCCGTGCTTCTCAGTCTTCCTCAGAGCCGTTGGTAGAAAGGGGAGAGGAGATCCCTCTTCCCTGAGAGACCTCTCTCAGGCAGGAACACCTAGGACAGGGGGAGGTGGGCCCCGTATAAAATGGTCTTATCTGGGAGGTCTAAGCTGCTGCCTCCCTTTGAGGAGTTGCCACCAGGGAACCTTCTATCCTGCCCATTTCTGGGGACAAGAACCAGCTTTGGCCAAGTGCCCACGGTGTGCCCCATACCCTGCTGGGGGCTCCATTGCAGGGAACCCACTTAGTCTCTCGAGATCCTACCTGTAAGGAGATCAGTGCTCAGCATGGGCAGGTGACTGCCACGTGTGCCCCCAGTAGAGTGCCCTGGGTCTTCTGTGACCCTGGCTGTGGCGAGGGATCCCTGAACCGTAGGAGGAAGGGAGTGCCTGCTGAACTGCCCGGCACTCCCCAGAAGATGGCCCCTCCCTGCCAGCGTCCTGGTGCCTCTTCTGGGGCCCTGGGGGCCTTTCTTAGGAGAAACCTCCACAACCCCCAACACCATGTGGCAGAAGTTACAATGGAGGCCGCAGTGCCTAGACACGCCAGCACACGCATGCACACGCGTACACACCCACAGACACATCACTGCGAAACACCTGAGAAACCCTTTTGCGGGTTGCTCGGTACTTCTTGGCTCCAGCAAGTTCCAGCTTTGCCCCATGAAGATGACATTATCAGCCACAAAGGGAGCCTGACACCCACATCTCTGGTGCAGCTCAGGGTGTGCTCTTGACCACCCACTGTCTGCCCCAGGACCCTGACACCTCTATGTCCCCCTACATCTTAAGTAGCCCGGGTGACCTCGTGTCATTCATTATTCCTCCTGTCCACGCCATTGCTCCCTGGTTTGATTACTTACTGACAATGCAACTTTGCTTATGATTTCTCTGGATTCTCCTGTAAAGCCAATATAGCATTTTAATAAATAGAAATCCCGTAGATAAATATTTGCTTTTAAAACCCCACCCCACTCCCTGTCATCATTTCAGATGGTTCAGGATGCCTTTTCCCCTCATTTTTTAAGGAAAAATGAAACAAAGAAAATGCACAGAGAGATTTATGCATTTGATTGGGGGAGGGGGAAATTAAACTTCCCATAATAGTTTTTAAATTAAATTTCATACTGGTCCAAATCCTTTCCTTCTCCACCCCTTCCTCTGATATTCCCTCACTCATTAAAGCATAGGATTTTGATGGTATTCACAGGGAAGCTGATTTACTGGAATAAAGAAGTTCTTTAAGTTTTAAATTTTGGAACGTTCCCAGTGTGTCTGAACCCGGCTTTCAAATTTTACTGGCATTTTGTTGGCAGAACAGCCTCTGGAGCCTTCCTTATTTGAGCGTGTTTCCTAACACCTTTGGCGGTATGGTTCTGTGTTTTTTAGATTTAGAAAAAGAAAAAAAAAAGTTTAAATAGAAAAGCATATACAAACATACACAGAAGACTGATTCTAAGACGTCAAGCAAAATAAAAAAGACAGTATGTGCGCTTAGAAATGCACACGTGGGAAGCAGGTTCTCTTTGAAGGGCAAGGACAGAGAGGATGAAGACAGAGACCTGGAGGGTGGCCGCAGGAAGCCCCAGGGGAAAGGATGTCCCTCTCCGCACCCCTTCCCCTCTCCTGGCAGGAGGGTCCCTGCTGGAGCAGAGCGGGGGAGAGCCCCTTCCATGCACTAAGCCAGGTCAGTACCTCCAGCCACCAGGCCCCAGGTGGACACTGCTCCAACTCAGAGAAGGAAAGCCGACAGAAGAGAGGGGAGGCCGAGGGGACTCTAGGCAGAGTGGCTCCAGAGAAGGCCTCGGAAGAAAGCTCTGCTACCTGGGCCTGAACGGACAAGGGGGAAAGAGACCCTCCCAGAGACCCAAAGTGGGGAGGGGCAGGGAGGCCCCACCGAGTCCTCGAGCTAGCATGCTCGGATGGGGAACCTGCGAGAAGTCCAGCCCTCCCGATTTGCAGCCGATGTGACAGCTGGGGGGACGGGAAGCAGGCAGCCCTGTGTCCCCAGGGAGTCCTGGAAGCCCTTCTGCTGGATGGGCCCCTAGTAGGGGCCTTTTCTGGCCTGGCCATCAGCACAGGTAACTGGGCGTCATTTTAGCCAGGGACAGGAACAGCCAGGATCTACACAGCACTCGATGGCTTTATCAGGTGTCTGCACAGGGCTTCTGTGCTTCTCAGTCTTCCTCAGAGCCGTTGGTAGAAAGGGGAGAGGAGAAAGCACAGTGCATCCATAATGAAACAGAACCGGAAACGGAAGGGCTCAGAACAGGGGTGGGGGGCTGTCAAACACCCTGCCTGCGCTGGAGCCATCCAGGAGCCAACTCGGTGGGCCTGGCCCCCCAGGCACAGAAATGGGAGAGATGAGTAAAAGTGGAATTGGCAGGGAGAAGTGGAAAGTAACCATCTGAAGGAAATCTGTTGTAGCCCTGGATTCCGAAGCAGCTTAGTTCGTGGGGGCCATAAACCCAGGATGTCATGGAGCAGGTCCTGCATTGAGAAGGAGGCTCCTGTGTCCCGCGGAGGGAGGGGGAGGCTGGTCACAGAGCTGTGTGTTGATTGCTCTCTCCTGCCCAAGGGAGGCCCTGGAGAGAGGTAGAGGCCAGGAGGGAGGAAGGAAGGGTGACTAGCTGGGCAGCAGGGTGGTGGAGAAGCAGGGCAGGGGATTCCCTTGGTCACCACCCCGAAGGGCCCTGGGAAGGGTGGGACAAAGGGCCCCGTGAGGGCCGAGCAGGAGGGTGCGCTTGCCCTTCTAGAGGGAGGAAGTCAGTGCCTTCCAGTGGCCTTGTCCCCCAGAGGCTTGGCAGGCCCCTTGGCTCTGGAGGTAAGGAAACGTCTTATTACATTATTTTACATAAATTTGGTGAGGAAAACTGGCACGTTTGAAACAGATTGCCCACAAAGCACGGAAATGTCTACTCAGACACATAAGGCAGTGAATGAAGGTGGCCATTAATCTGATAGTACTCAACTTTTGAAAATTTAAGATGACTCCGTTTCAGTTCTTAAAAAAAAAAAAAAAAAAGCAAGGATCCCCTTTCAAGTTTGGGAGTTTCCAGAACTTTCCAGAAAAAAATTGTTAACTTCCCAAGACTGTTACACAAATGCATTTCAAGAGACTGTTAGTATTTCTATCTTTGGATTTTGTTTTGATAACAGCAAGAGACTCTTCATCGGTAAAATGACCCTGACAACCAGTGGAGCTGTTGGGGTGTTTGACTGAGAATGTTATTCAAGCCGAGGGCTCAGGGACTGACTGTTGCCTGGTAACAGATACTGTTGAGTCATACACCGTCCAAAACCTTGAAGTACTTTCCAAAGAGCCAGAGAGCCCACTCTGTACCCATAGCTAAGATACCCCTTCCCAGTGGCTCATTAATTCCTCTCTTTGCAAGACTTTGGAGAAATCTTAACCTGAGTGGAAAAATGGTGCTGTGTTGGTGGTTACTTGCTGTTGGAAGCCTGTCATATTGAGGTAGCAGTCAGAAGGTGTGTGTGCGAGTGTGTGTGGGGTGTGTGTGCACGTGAACTATAAATAGAAAATCATTTAATGAGAAAACCCTAAAAAAAATCCCACTAAGAACATGGCAAGGACACCACTGTCCCCACTTCTGTATAACATTTTACTAAAAGTATTGGCCCACCCAGATGGACAATGAAGTAGTTAAGTAATCGGAAAAGAAATAAAACTAACTTCATTTCCAGATAAAAGGATAGTTTACATGGGAAATCTTAGAGAACTGGTGATTCTCTAACTTAAGCAATAAAGGAATTCTAAGAGAGCAGGATATAAAATTAACGATATGTAAAAAACAAGTCTTTGTGTGCACAAAACAACTAGTTAAGGGTGTTATTATATGCATTTACAATAGCAACAAATAAGATAGTATACCTAAGAACAAACTTAAGAAATATGTAAAATCTACATGAGATGATTTTAAATGTCTGAAAGATGCAAAAATGTATTTGAACAAATGTAAGACATTGCTCAACTTAACAAAGATGTTAGTTCTCTCAGGTTAATTTCTAAATTTAATGCATTTGTTAAAAAAAAAAAAGCCTCAAACTTTTCCTCAGTGCAGCTGAAATTCACCTGGAAAAGGAAATATACAGAATGGCCAGAGAATTCAGGAAAAAAAAGAGACACAATGGACACTGGCCTTGCCTCTGTAGTTAAAAATGCAGCACAGGAACATGAATGGTGGACAGACCAGCAGAAAGAGACCCCTGGGGTGCAGAGTAGAAGGTGTACTGACCACAGAATTCTTGGTGGTGCTCCTGGGACAGTGTGACACGTGTCGGGGGTGGGGTTGGGGGAATCAGACCCGAATTGTACCTACTCAAAAATAAACTCCAAATGGGTCAGGAATCTTAAAAACAAAACTCTTTAAGTACTGGAATCAAGGGGATGCATTCCTGTCTAGCCCGGGTGAAGGAAATGGCTCTCCAGCCATGATAGAAAAATAGGCTACAATAAAAGAAAAGATTGACATATTTGACTCCAGAGAGGTTTAAAAAAAAAATTAAAAAAAAAAAACACTTTTGTGTGACACAAAACACCATAAGCAAAATCAAAAGTTTAATAAACGTTTAAGTTATAAACGTGAGGAGAGACTATTTGCAATACGTAACATAATATTTCCTAATACACAAGGAACTCTTTAAGTAGACAAAAGACACAAACAGGTAACTCACTGTGAAGAAGGAAGGAGGAGGAACGCAAGGGAGAAGGAAGGAAGCTCCCTGCCTTGTCTAGCACCCAGATTTCTTTTAAATTCCATTGTCTGCTGAAGGAGCCACAGCCCCGTGGAGCAGCGCTGACTCCAGGGCTGGGACTGAGAATGTTCAAGATGAGGCTGGAACTTCTTGCCCTGAAGGTAGGGCAATGTGGAGAAATGACAAGGACATATTCCTAGAGCCCATTGAAAGGAACGTCTGCTGGCCAGGCTAAGTGACGACAGGAATGGATTCTCCCTATTGAATAAGAATCCATAAGCTCATTTTGATATAAATAAATTAAAAGATAATTAAGCAAGGGCAAAAGAAAAAGTTTTTTACAGTAGAACTTTAACAAATTGGTAAAAAAAAAAAAAGAACAGAAATTTGCCATTTGATGCCCATCAAATAAATAATTGATCCAAGCAAGAATCATCCATAGAGGCCAAGATTAGTGGGTCTTCTTTTATGGGAAGCATCATCATCTTCTGTTTATTGATACAGAGGACAAACAGTGAGGAAACTTGGCACCTTGCCAGTAATGAGGGTCAAGGTAACATGACTTTTTATTCATTTATTATAATTCTGGGGATGGGACCCAGGGCCTCAGGCCTACTAGGCCAGCCTCTCTCCCTGAGCTGAGCCCCCAGTCCAGCATCACCAGGGTTAAAAGCCAGCATGGCATGTCTCCTTAGACCTGTCCTAGAAGGGTCCAGCACTGCCCCTCTGCATTTCTGCTGAAATTACAGACCTGAGTCTTATCACGAGGAGCTTCAGATCATCTAAACAGAGGGTATCTTATGAAATAACCATCCTACTCTTCAAAAATTGTCTCGATCCTGAAAGACAAGACTAAATAACTGGACCAGGGTAAAGTATGTTAAGGAGGTGTGACAACTAAATGCAGGAATGACCCTGGATTAGATCCTAGGCCAGAAAAAAGGACTGTATTCTGCTCTAAAGAGCATTACCAGGAGAATGGAAATTTCTGGCTTCAATGGGAGAAAGAAATTTGAATACATACTATAGATTAGGTTGGGAGTTGGCAAACCATGGCGCTTGGCCATTATCTGGCCTGTTCCCAGTTTTTGTGCTACTTGAGAACTACAAGTGTTTTAACATTTTTAGAAGATTGGGAAAACATGAAAAGAAATAGACTTTATATGACATTCTGGAAAAGGCAAAACTCTAGAGATGGTAAAAAGATCAGTGATTGCCAAGGGCTCAGAGAGAGGAAGGAATGAGTGAGTGGAACACAGAGGGTTTTATGGCAGTGAAACTTAACATCATGCATGGATCAAAACACGTAACACGGACAACGCAAGAGTAAACCCTGCTGTAAAGCGTGATTTAGTTAATAATGTTCTCAGTGTTGACTCAGAAATTATAACTCAAGTATGACACCAATGTGAGGTGTTAATGACAGGGAAGCTTTCAGGGGCTGGCGGGGGGTGGGGGCTGTGAGAAACTCTGTACTTTCTGCAGTTTTTTTGTAAATCTAAGTCTGCTCAAGAAAACAGAGAATTAGTTGTTTAAAAAAAAAAAAAGAATAGTATGTGGTGCCCCATGAACACTACACGACATTCAGATTTCTAAGACTCCACAAATAAGTTTTGTTGAAACAGAGGCATTGCTGGTTTTGCACTTGGACAATGGGATCGAGTTGTTGCAACCCAAACCATGTGACCTGCAAAGTCTAAAATATTTACTATCTGATCTTTACATAAAAAGTGTGCTAGCCCCTGGATTAGATCATAGTATTATATCCATGCTAAGTTTCTAATTTTGACAATTATGCTGTGGTTCTCTAACATGGTACCCTGGATTTTTAGGAAAGATACATTGAAGTACATTATAGGGATAAAGAATCATATGGCCATGAATTATTCTCAAGTGGTCCCGAAAAGAATTATGGATAGGCAGGCAAATAGAGAGGGCATAAATGAGAAAAAGTTAAAATTTGGAAAATGTTAGATATTGGGTTAAGGCTATATAAGAATTCTTTGTATTATTCTTGCAACTTTTTTATAAGTCTAAGATTTTAAAGTAAAAAATCAAACCAATCAAATAAAAAATAGCAGGGCCTTTCAACAGATCAGATTGGAATCCTGATCTCCACCTCTGCAGTCTCATAGAAGGGGTTTTGTCTGTCTGAGACCATGTTCCCGTCTATGAAGGGAAGTCCTGTTCAGCTTTGTGAGGCTTAGGTGAGATAATGTACATGAAGCTGTACTTGTAGTGCAAAAAATATCAGCAGTGATCCTAGATGACCAGTTGACATCCCATGCCTGCAGGAAAATGGTTCCAGGATATCTGCTTGCCACAAGTCAAGGCGAGTAAGGTCCATCTTCTGAAACAGCTGCAGCATTTCCCAGTAGAGGACCTTTTTTGGGTAGATGACTCATGTTAACGTTTGTGAACGCTCTTCACTGGGAGCTGGTCCACCCTGAGTTGAAGATGACAGGTGTATTTATGAGCTCTGAGCAGCCTGAGAGATGGATGGGTTGAGAATGTCCTGTGGTCTGAAGACTTCTGGGGGAGGAGACAGGACATGGTCTGAGTCCAGTGTGCTGGGGTACAGTTAAGGCTCACCATCAGAGGTGAAACCTAGGATGAGCATGGTCATGGAGATGTGGCCAAGAGATAGCTGGTAGCTGTGGGCACCATGAGTAGTTCAAGCTTCCTTGCCTATGTGTGAATTCAGCAATGGCACTAGTCAAAGGTGGAAGGCCAGTGGTCCCAGACATCTGGTATTAATGGTGAAGTGTCAGAGTAAGAAACAATGATTTGTGTCCATCTTGTTGAATAATACAGGCCAACATTAATAAGTGCTTGACTTATTGGAAGGGTGCCTTATTCTGGATCCAAAGAACTCGTTCCTTTGAACAGTGGAATGGGTTAGCAGGAGTGTGGATGCTGTTATGACGTTGGAGATGAGGAAGATGAACCAAAACACACACACACACAAGCTGTGAATGGTTGGAATGCTAGGAGATATGAAAATCAAACAGGCCCTGAGGTGGGTGGGGGCTGACCCACAAGCGTCCTTTAGTGGAAGTGCAGGTGGAGCCCCAGATTGGGGAGCACACAGGTAGGAGTGTGATGACGTCATTCTCAGACAGTCCAGATTCCCAACAGTCATCCTGTTGGACACCAACAGAGGAAAGGGGGTCTGAGCTTAGGCATACTAAAAAGGAGGGTTGGTGGGGGGCTGTGTGGCTTTCAAGGCATAGCAGAAGAGTCATTAACAGACTGTCGCGACCAGAGTCTCGCTGACCCCTATTATTCCTAGGCGACAACCTAAACAAAGTCCACAGAGAAGCTTGTTCCACCAGCGGCTCAGAGCTTTACTAAGTGGGTTCAGCGCCCCTAGAATTGGAAATGAAGATTTGGGTCCCAGTTGCTAGTAGTGTGGGTGTGTGGGTCCGAGACATCAGGAGGTGGCTAGACAAGAGAGGCACCATCTTAGAATTTTTGAAGAGACCTAAAACACTTTCCCCCTCCCCTTCTCACATACCCTCTGCATCCCCAGGAGGAAGAGGTCACAGGAGGCCTTCTCGTCTCCTGGCAGGGAGAAGAGCTAAGGTGTGCCTGTCAAAGACACTTTGTGTATTCCGTTATATTTAACCAGAACTGCACAGAGTTTCTGTCTGTAGGTGATGGCGGGGATTTAGATGGAGATCATATCAGCACTGGAGTTTCAGCCCAGGTCTCTGATCCGGAATTTCCGCTCTACCTCCGTGTTTCCAGAGTTCCTTGGGAACCTTTCATTGGCTGTCAGGATAGCCCCAGTGTCTCTGGGCAGCACATGTTCCCCAGGACCAGCAACTTGCCCATGCACACAGCCTCCAGGTCAGCAGTACAGTCAGTCAGAACAGGGCCAGGTCCACACCAGGCCACGTCCCCACCCTGCACAGCCTCCAGCGGCCACTCCTCATTATAGGTGGGTGCCGCGGTCTGGCTGTGCACCAATCATGAGCCACTCAAGCAGGAACAAACTTTATTTCTGAACTCCCACAGCATTCCACGTACACTCCCCGGGAACTCTCCTGAACGCCACCCACACGGCTCCTCCAGGAACACACCACACACCAACCGGAACTTCCTCCCCCGGGCTACGCACACACTCACTCTCAGAACCCCGGAGAACTCAACGGGAACTCCAAAGTAGCGGGCGCCCGCAGGAGGCAGCAAGAGCCATCCTATCACCAGACAGTAAAGGTCTAATATGCAATTGAATACACAACCTGTTTCAATCCAACATCATCTTAATGGCTGGCCTCTCAACCAAACTTCTGGTAAAATGCCAGGGGCCATTCCGACTGGCTGTGGCTCTCAGCAGGTGGGGGTGTGTTTATAGCCAAAACCACTGTTCATTTTCGTCCAAAAAACAACACAGTGCACTCTTGCCTAGAAAGCAATTAAAAATAATAATAATCAATTGTACAGTTCAAGTGAAAACTTTTAAAAATAAAATATCTTGATATTTGTATTTTTAGCTTTTAAAAAAAAGTACTGCACAAATAGAATGATTGGTCTTCACAATGTAAAACACTTAAGACTATTTTGATGGGGGTCTAGGGCTGTAGCTCAGTTAGAGTGCTCGCCTCGCATGTGTAAGGCCCTGGGTTCAATCCTCAGCACCACATACAAATAAATAAATAAGTAAAATGAAGACACTGTGTCCATCTACAACTAAAAAAAATATTTTTAAAAAAGACTAGTTTTGAATTGGGGGTTGGCACTCTTTCCTTCACGCCGCACATGTGCCCATGGGGCTGTGATGGGTGAGGATTCATCTGCTAACAAACTGTTTTAAAAACCAAAGTAAGTCATGAGCCCTTGGACTGCCAGGGTCCCCTTGCCTCCCCTCTTCTGGCCCACTGGTGGAAGACCTGGGGGCAGCCTGGGAATGTATGTCTCTCTGCATGCCGAGAACCAAGGCAGAACCAAGACCAGGTGCAAACGTGGGGGAGGAACAACACAGAAAGCTCAGCTCACTCCAGGTGCCCTCAGGCTGAGGGGCCCAGGGACCGGATGGAGACTCCAGGGACCGCCTGGGAGGGGGATCCCCTGGAGGGTGGTGGGGTTCCTTCCTCCAGAGAAAGCTTCTCAACATCTCTTTAGGAAAGAGGCTGTCCCCGCACCAGGGCACCCCATACCTGGGCCTTGGCGTGCTGCCCTCCCATGGGGAATGAGTGCAGGACAGGCCTGGCCCCGTGTTTCCTGGGGGCTGCTGGGCGACTCTGGAGCCTGGGAGAGCCTCCTGTGCCCTGTTCTCACATGATCTTTCCAGAGAGGAGGGGGCACCTCACCAGCAAGTGAACTGGTCGGTGAGGCTTACCCTACGTAAAAGTTAAGTTTAAATAAATATTTTTATAAATAGCCTCTTTCCTGATAGTAAAATAGCTGCAGTCCAAATGTTGAAATATTGGTAATTCCAGAAAAAGTGTAAAAAAAAAAAAAAAGGAAATAAAAGTCTCTTGGAATCTAACCACCCTGAGATTACATAAAGAAGAGATTTAAAGCATCATATAATTCTACCTCTATCCTCTGGAGATAACCACTGTTAATATATTCCCTGTATTCGTCTATAAAGACATACTTTATATAAAGGGAATCATATTATGCTACCAGTTTTTAAGACTTTAAAAAATAAAGCTTATGGATATAGCGATAATTTCGATAACCTTCATCTAGAATATCATTTTAATAGCTCCAAAATAAAAATTTTCTAGTCCTCAGGAAATTATCTTGTAAGACATGTCTTTGTGTTTTTTTTAAAGGAGAAAAATTCTAGAGTATATACTTAAAAGAGAAGAGGGACTTACCTGGGTGACTTATTTTCCGCTTTTTGCTTTTTATTTTTTTAAATAATTCCTTAAGAAAACCACTTAATGTTTAATGTGGTGTTCCTTACAGTTTTTAAAAGTGTATTTTCGAACATCAGTGGCATCGTGATGTGTTGGGATTTTGCACCCTGAGTGAACCACCTGCTATAGTCCAGTGGCATTTGCCCACGTCACTGAGGGCTGCAGGGTACTGTATCATGTGGGACCCAGGTGCTTTTTCATCCCTCTATGGTGGACCATTTAGCTTGTTCTTGAGTTTTCAAAATGTATCAGTAATGCCACCACGAATAGTTCCACGTCTGAATTATTTTGTTTTCCCATCTGAATACTCCTTAGGAGCCAGTTCTAGAGGTGTAGTCACTGAGTCAGAGAATGTAAAGATTTGTAGGCTGCCATTCATACAGACAGACTGGTTTTGGGATTTCTGCTCACTGATTACCATCAAACAGGCTCTGACTTGTTAGCTGTGGAGTGCTGCAGATTAACCAACCATGGGTGATTGTCTGGGTTATTATTAAAGCAGATCTTTTGGTCTTAGTCCCTTAGAAATATTTATGAATAATTAATTAATGATATTATATATAAACTTAAAAACCATGCTTTTTAATCCCCCCCAAATTAAAAATAATTCTTAAATTAAAAGGTAATCTGGGGCTGGGGTTGTGGCTCAGTGGTAGAGCACTCACCTAGCACGTGCTGGGTTCGATTCTCAGCACCACATAAACATAAGTAAACAAAATATAGGTACTGTGTCCAACTACAATTAAAAAATAAAATAAAGGAAATCTATCATATTAGAGACAGTTTTTAAGAAAGAAAAAAGTCATCCTAATATAACCACCATTACCATTTTACCAGCTCTCTCCCTCCCTTTTCTAGGAATTTTACATAGAAGGAATAAAGTATAAATCTTGCTCTTTGTAACATTGTATTGCAGGTTTGGCGTCCATGCTGCTCTACAGTCTTCCTGTCATTTGTAACAAGTACAAATTGTTCCATCAGCTGAGATACCATCATTCAGTCACCCATTCCCCCAGTGAACCCTTACGTCATTTCCAGATTTTTCCTTTCCCAGCGCTGTGGTGAATGTGGACTCTTCCTTAGGCTTAGAGCCTCCAAGTGGATGGGATAGGTCTGAATTTAAACTTTTGTTCATTCAGAGTTTTTCCTAATTCTTCCTGGCCTTCTGGATGGCTCTTAAGTATGATGACTCTTAAACATCCTAATGACCAGGTGGAAATCAGGTCTTTCCTTTGGCAGAGCCCCCCGGGGCCACCGAGACTCACTCAGTGCCCAGGGGGCCCTGGAAGGTCCAGATGCAGAACTCGAGTATGTAGACGGGTCTTTCCTTGGGTGCCCCTTTGGTACAAAGGTGAATGCACACAGTCACCACTCACAGGAACCTTCGCCAGCCAGGAAAGAAAATACACCAAGGCCAGGAGGTCATCGTTATGTAACCTTGACCTTTTTTTTTTTTCCCTCCTTTTGTAAAGGTATAAACTACGAAGGATGGAAGTGCATTTATGGTTTCTTTTTTCTGCTAAAGCAAACTGCGGCAGCTTTGTTTTCAGAAATGCAAAATTGACAAAGTTCATAAATGCTTCTTTGTTGACTGCGAGCCTTGTGGTTTGGCCCCCAGAGTTATCTCAGATAGCACAAATAAATCTGGCGGCCTCCAGTTGTCTCAAACTAAGCATTAGCTCCTTCCCCGGTTGTCTCCCTCCTTGCAGAATTTCCTCTGGGCCTTCAGCACACAGGCTCAGTCCTCTCATTAATATGCCCTGTTAACTGCTGCCAAACCTCTAGCAGTTGAGTGCATGTGTTCCCTTAATCATTCCTCTTTGTTCTGGAAGCTTGTGTTTGGTTTCTGAACCACCCTGTTTCCCTTCACCCCCTTCCACCATCACCATCACTAGTGCTAGCATTTGACCGTCTCCTGTCTGTTTATTTAAAGAACATCCTAGATTGCCTGCAATCCAGAGAGCCTCTGCAATCTGCTCACAAGGTGCTAAATAGCCCCCAGCCCAAGCCCTGGGCCTCAGGAACCCAGACGAAGGGTCGCTGGGACCCTCTAGAAAGCAGAGGTTCCTGGAAGACAATGTTAACTCCCCACACAGTCAAAGACTCCTTCTCAGGACTTTCTGGCAGTCCAGCACGAGAAAAGGACGCTTTATTCTTGGAGCCCAGAAGTGCATAGGCACACCCCATCTCAATGGGTTATTCACAGTGTCCAAGAGAAATACTTGTGGGGCTGTGTTCCATGTGAGATGGAAGTGGGACAGGCCCCTGGATGGCTTGCCCAGAGTGCCCAGTGCCCGCCCCAGCAGCACAGGGAAGCACAACTGTCCCACCAGACAAGCCTTGCCCCGGGTGACCTGGGATCTCCTTAACAAGTGAAGGGTCCTCAGGGCCCCTCTGAGCTCCACCAGCAGGTGGGCTCTGTGAGTCCTTGGGTCAGGGGAACACTGTTGCTTTGCTCTACTTTTAAGTATTTTTCTTCTTTTCCCAAGTTCAGACATTTGGGAAGTTCCATGCAATTTCTTTAACCTGTAGGACAGGAAGGAGAGCTGCGGAGGGCAGGGGCTTTCTTTAGAGCCCCTCTCTCCTCACAGGGGTACTGTGGAGCCCTGGAGATTGATCACTGGAAACTTTATGTTAACACAAAATACTAGCTCTCCCTCCTCCAGGCCCTGCCGCTCTCCTACCTCAGAAGAAAATACTGCAGAGTGTCCCTCCCAGCTGCACTGCAAACGGGCAGACTTGAATTTTGCTGGGAGCTCTCTGTGCTCAGTACCAGATGGGCAACTACATGGAAGACAGAGGAAGGGTCCAACACATAGTTAAAATATGAAGAGCATAGTTTGGAGGAAATTCTCAGAGTGAGGGGTTTTGTGTGTTTTTGTCTTTTCTGGAAAAAAAAAAAAAAAAAAAGCTAATGTTGACTCCTTAGGTGGAGATGCGGTGCACTTTCCTCCCGATCCCCCAAAGGGAAGTTTGTATTCTTTTAAATGAAACTATTTTAAAAGCAGGACTAAAGCCTAAAATGATCCAGGTTCTCCCAGGTTCTCAGAAGGTGTAGATTTATTTACTATAGTTAAAGCATAATTAGTTCTCAGGGGATGGTGTATCTTTTAAACGTCTTTATTGCCACCATATTGGTTTTCTGAATAATCAGAAACTTCTGTTGTGATTGTGTACTGGTGTTTGAACAGAAGAAACTCACCGTAAGTAGAAACAAATGTCAGCAATTGCTAGTTGTCACTTGAGCAGAGTGCATGCACCAGAGGGGGAAGAAAGAACTTGGTGGAATATTCCTAAGACGGATCATCTGACCCAGTCTTGAGGACACCAACAGGTGCCTCTGTCCCTCCTCTGTGCTCGGTGCCCTCGGGCGTTTCTTCAGCTCTGGTGGGCATTCTCACTGCAGAGGCCGTGAAGGAGGGCAGAGCCCTTCCAGCTGTGCGACTCCACTTCCTTGGCCACACGCACACTGTGAACACAAGCCCTGTCCCCTCCCGTCGGAGCTGTGCTCCTCCTGCACGATTCCCTGTTCCAGCTGACCAGTTTTTCCCACCGTTTGCAGGTTGATGTTTGAGATGCCACAGGAAATGGGCTTAATTGCCATTGCAGTCCGGCAAACCCAGGGCAAAGGTCAGTCATCTTTTGTTGTTTTTCTTTGCTAAAATCTATGATTCTCTTGGCCAGAGAGCCCACTGATCTTGTGTGCTGATCACTGAGACAACTGGAGTTGGAGTCTTTCCCATTTTCACAGCCCTCTGAAATGGGGCCAGCGGGAAGGAAACTGTGTTGGGAAGCATTAGCCTCAGCAGAATCAAAATACTCTCTCAAACGGCCGTGTAGGTTGGTCACTCGACATTTGCTTCTGATGGCCTTAACAACCACAGGCCTACCTTTTGTAAATTCTTCTCTCTGATGTGTTCTGGTCTTTGCATTTGTAAATCATAACTGTGTTAGATTTATTTTCCTGAAGGTCCTCCCGAGAGTCCTTCTGTGTCTCTAAGTATCATGTGGAAGGGCTTCTCGCTTGTGGATTCCCACCCTAGCCAGCACTGGAGTTTTCATGAGGTGGACACTAGATCAATGATCTTTTGCAAAGTGACCACAGAAGCAGGGTGCTGCTTGGGCCTCTTCCACCCGCTGGTCTTGGAACAAGAGCCTGGATCCTCCAGAGCCCATGTGCGGTCTGCCCCAGGTTCCTTGCCCAGTGTCTGCAAGAGACACCAGCAGGTTGGCCCTGCCCCTCCTGATCCCCAGCCAGGCTCTCAGAGGCTCATGTAGCTTTTTCAGAAGAAGCAGAGAAATAAAAATCTGTTATTTTGCACTTATTCCTCTTGAACATAGCTCAATAAGAAAAAAAATGATTCAAACTATGGGACTCAGTATGGTGGATTTTTAAAGACATTCTAAAAGAACTTTGATTAATATACTTCTCATTCTGATCATTTTACTTTCCTAAATTAAATTTTAAGAAAAGTAACAACTCAGAGAGTTAATGTTAGGGGGTCATTTTTTAAAAACTACTTTCTTGAGATAACCAGCATGTGGTATACAGTCCCCCCACTTGAAGCAAACTGCTGTGGTGTTTAGTCATGTTCACTGGATTGTGTAGACAACCCCATAACAGGATCACTTTGAAAAAGTGGCTTGCAGAACTTCTCCTCTATCAGTGTAGATTGCTCCAGTTTCCCAGCATGTCTGTCTTCACCCTGTGACGGGCAGTGAGAATGAGGCAGGCCGATGTTCAGACACTGTAAGATTCAGTCATCAGAGCATAAATGATATGCCACGGGGACAGAGCATGATGCTAATTAAGGGAAACCCTTTCAGCAACACAGCTTCAAGTTTTACAGTGCCCCTCTGATTATTGAGTTCACCCCAGAATATGCAGGCAGGTACTAAGGGGGGCACTCTCCCACCTCAGAGCGTCCATTTGGTGAAGCACTAGATTCCCAATGGTCTGTGTTCCAGGGCGGGGACCGAATGCCTGGCTGAGCCCCGTGGGCTGTGCCCTTTCTACTGTGCTGGTCTCCATCCCCCTGAGGTCTCAGCTGGGACAGAGGATTCCGTTTGTGCAGCACCTGATGTCCCTCGCCGTTGTGGAGGCAGTGCGGTCCATTCCCGAGTATCAGGTACGTGTAGTTCAGCTCCCTCTTACCTTCTTATGGAGCCTGCAGAGCTCGGCCTGTTTGGTTTGTGGCATATGTTTGCAGAATTGGCAGCTGGACTTGAACCTCCACCTGCCCTTTGCTGGCTGCAGAGTGGTGTTTTACGAGCACCACCAGGTGTCTCTGCTGGCCCCGTCAGAGTGCCTGTGTCCCCAGAATGCTCTGTCCTTCCTGTTTGTCAGCTTTCTTGCTTTCCTTTTTTCTTTCTGATGGAGTACTGGATGGGAGCTATTTTTCTGTGTTTTCTGTTAAAAAGTCTTATTTTATGGACTAAAAAAACCCCCTTCTCGTTTCCTACCTGCGTTTACCATTGTCTCTGCTCAGCAGAGCTACCCTTTGTCTACGGTTGACTGAGTTCAGCATCCAGGGTTGTCAGTCACTGTATTTCCCAAAGTAAGGACAGAGGTACCTGTGTCATTGTGACTGAGGGATGCTTTGGTGGCAGTTATTAAAAAGACAAGGAAAAGAGGATGATGATAACTGGAGCCTTTCCTTCCCTGCCTCCCCGCATGCTCCCCAAATGTTCCTGCAAGGATTTCACATGGATATGGAAAGGAGGTCCTCCCACTCCCTCCCACCTGCAGTTCTCATGATCGTGTGGGTTCCTGGAGCAACATGTTAGGAGCAGGACTCTCAGAGAAGCTGAGGTCCTCCACTGGTATTTAAAGAAAAGTCCTCTCCATCGCCTCTCACCTGCCATCCCTGTGGCCACGACTTCATGTGCACATGCGTCTCTGCTGTCCCCTGGGTGTAGATAATTCCAAAGTCTGTGTTCCCCACATTATGCTGACGTATGCTTATTACCAGACGCTCAGTGTCCCTACTGTCTGTTGAGTTGGGGGCTCCTCAGACAGTCAGAGACCTTCAGGAGCCAGGTCTGCAGCACCTGAGCTGCACACTCCTCAGAGGAAGCTTCAGAATCCAAAGCTCCACCATGGGAGGAAGTATTGTCAACCGAGCAACAGGTAATGAGGCTTAGGAAAGTAAGTTAAATACTGAGACTAGAATCTTAAATGAATCTGTTCACCTTTCTCAGGGCTTTGACCTTGTAGCCTCACTGGTTAACCTAGCAGCATTCTTTGAGCTCCTTCTGTATACAGGGCTGTTCCAAGTTCTGGGGGCAGCAGGCTGTGGGGAGGGAGAAGGCTTGCCCTCCGTGGTGCACCTTAAGAAACTTCTCCTACCAAGGTTCCCGGCCTGTTTCCACAGTCATCGCCTCAGCACCCCTGTGTGTGTGGCTTGGATTCTGAATTGGATTTATTTTTAATATAGCCTCATTGGCCTACATAGAGCCACTATTCGATGGTTGAAATGGCCCCAGCTATGTAGAGTTCACTTTTCTTGTGACCTTCACCAGGGCTTCAGCTGGCCCCTAGTTAGATGTCACATCAGCGTGGAAACCAAGACCAGACCCAGGCACATCACTGCAGGGCCCACCTCCTTCCAGAGCTTCTGTGGGAAGCCTGCTCCGGCTCCCTCTGCTCCTTCTCTCTGTGACGTCTGCCTGGGCTCTTGCCCATCCCTCCCCCCATCCCTGCTCCTCCGTCTCCTCTGCATCTTGAGCTTCTGCTCATCCTTTAAGACCCAGCTCAGGGAGGTGCCTTCCCCGAGTGTCTCAGCGGTCACTCCTTCCACAGCTTGAGAGCACCTTGAGTGTCTGAAACACTTCTATGACATTGCTTTGAAGCAGAGTCATGTGGGCTCTTGTTCTGTCTCCCACGAAGTTCCAGCTCTTTGAAGGCAGGATTCCTCCACCTTGGGTCCCCCCAGTACCGAGCACACTGCTTTAGCCGCGGGAGGATCACAGCAGCTGTTTGAATAAATGATTGGGAAAAGAAAAACTGAGAATGTGGCCTGTCTCTTCGTCTAGGGATAGACGTTCTTGTTTGCCCTCATGAGAACCCAGAATTTCTTAAGCTGCCTCATTCCCGAACAAAATCGGAAAACATGAAGCCTAGCCAGAGCTGGTGCTCAGGGCCAGCTCAGAAAAGCTGCCGCCCACCAGGCAGAGGAGCCATGTCTGAGCTATGGGAACTCTTTCGTCCTCCTGTGGAGGCAGAGGCTTGACCGTGCCACTGTGGGGACACAGGTGGCAGGAAGAGAAGAGAAAGAATCCCTTGGAGAATTGGGAGAGTGACAAAGGCTCAAGTCTCCAGCTCACAGGTTTTCTAGAGGAGCCTCTCAACCTTAGGCCTGTTGATAATTTGCTGACATATTTGTCCTCGGGCAGTGCTGGCCTGAGGGGACATGCAGCAGCAGCCCCGCCTCGCCCACCAGATGCCAGTGCACGGTCTCAAGCTGTGACAACCAGGATGCCAGATGCCTCCCCACATTGAGAACCCTGACTCGAGGCAGAAAAGAGACATAAAGGTCCTTGTCATTGAAAGGTCCCGTGGTGAGCACCCCACGTCCTATTGGTGCTTGGGTTGCTCCTGCACTTCTGCTCTCAGCCCAGGCTGCTGTGCTAGGACTGCAGAGCCTCTAGAGCAGGGGAGGTAAGGAGCCTGTCGGAAAGGAGGGCTTCACAGGAGCAGCAGGCCCCACGACGCAGTGTTGGAGCCCAGGCCTGGCTGTCGGGGAGGCCTGGTCTGAACCCCAGCTCTGCACTTCCAAGTGCTGGAACCTCGGACAGCCACATCATCTCTTCCATACAGACGAGACTAGTCCCAGCAGGCGAGTTTCGAGCTGAGAAGGGGCTTGGTGCTGTGCCTGGGACACAGTACAGGATGATGAGCCCCTCGGGACCTGGAGACCACCAGCTGCTCTCTGGTCTCTGGCTTCATAGTGCCCAGTGTCTCTTTCCCAGCTTCAGGTCCCCAGAGGACCCTCCTTTACCCCACATGGCCAGATCTAGCTGCCAGCCTCAGGTCTGAGCCTGGTGGCTATGACGTCCACACGGTCTAGTCCCGTCTCTGCTCATATGGGAGGTGAAGGCCCGGGTGGGCTCGCTCAAAGCAGTATCTCCTCTTGGTCCACTCTACCGTGACCAGGGCACAAACAGATCCCCAAGATGGAGTGGCAACGGACCACATGACAAGTCCACTTCTGTTGTCCAAGTTGACTGTTGGCAGATCTTCAGGGTTTTCTCTAATAACTCAGTAAAACAAGTCCCTCCTCTGGGTCTTCATAGCATTCTGCTCAAGACACTTCTACAGTGTCTCAACAATGTGGCCTGAATCAACATTCATGATGCTGGTAATTCAGGGGCATGTTGTTTCTTGAGCACCATCTTCTGAAGGGAGTGAACCCTGAGAGTGCCTTCTCTTCCTGCCCCCTGCACCTAGCACGAGATAGGCACACCTCGCTGGAGGCTCTTGATACTGAGGTGATTGATGAACTTGACTCACAGGAGGCATCTTCAGAAAGTGTCTTTGATGATGAAAAGCAGTGATGGGGTGAAGGGGAGAGTTCTGGGGTTTATGCTAAGTATGTTCTCTAGGTCTGTCACCTTCTGGCCCCAAGAGCTGCTTTAATATTGAATTGTCCCCAAGAAGTGATTAGTTGTCTGAAAACGGAGAAGGGCCCAGGCGAGGCCCCTGATGCAGTAGTTTCAGGAGCATTCTGCTCATCTTCTTTCAGCTCAATGACTCCATCTGATCCCTCTGTGTCCTGTGATTGCTTCATTAATGTGCAGATTTTCCTTTAGGATATCAACTTACGAGTGAAGTGGCCCAACGATATTTATTACAGTGACCTTATGAAGATCGGAGGAGTTCTGGTTAACTCAACCCTTATGGGAGAAACATTCTACATACTTATTGGTAAGTTTTTAAAGCCTTTCCATTTGCAGTTTTTATATTAATAAAACAACAAAAATTAAAACAGCTCATTCATGCCTACAATGGGAAGAGCAGATTGTCAAATGGGATAACTTTTCTGGGTCTTCTAGAGCATGGTAATGTGCAGAGAGGACCAAGGTGGTCGAGAGCACTTCCAGGGCTTAGAACTTCCTGTCTAAGGCCATGGAAACCACCAGATGGTATCACATCAAACAGGTGTGGTCTTATCCCTCACACACTCCAGCTTATCATTGAATTTGAAATGAAAATAAACAATATACCATTATGTAATAAGAAGGTTAATTTCTAAGAGTTCTCCTGCTGACCTTACATTCTTTTTTTTGGGGGGGGGGGGTACCAGGGATTGAACTCAGGGGCACTCGACCACTGAGCCACATCCCCAGCTGTATTTCGTATTTTATTTAGAGCAACTTCCTAAGTTGCTGAGGCTGGCTTTGAACTCGTGATCCTCCTGCCTCAGCCTCTCAAGCTGCTGGGATTACAGGTTTGTGCCACAGAGCCTTGACCTTTCCAGCCATGAAAGAGCTGCCTTCTTTTTAACCTTTCAAAGCAGTTGCAGGCTGGTCAAGGTGGGGTCCGGAATCCCCATTTCACCTCTGCATATTCAGATCAGGCAAGAAGAATGATTCAGAGTCATTTCCAGAAGTTCTTAGGTCCCTGTTCATCTAACTGCCAACATGCCCCTGATGCCCAGTAGAATTTAATTGGTGTTCAGAAATCAGTAATGGACAGAAAACATGTGACCATGTGTTGAAGTGCCAGCCAAAGAACACAAGGCTTATGTTTCCAGCTCTGCTACCAACTGGCGGTATTATTCTGGGCAAGCTACTTCATAGCTTACAGCTCCGTTGCCTATCTTTAAATGAATTATTGAGGTAGATGCAAAAAATTTCCAAGTGGTGTTCACAGATATCAAAGAGGCCTGGGGATGGCTTTGGAATTGAAGAAATTAATTTAGTTTTGGAGCTAAAGAATTTTGTCTACAAGGGGGAATGAATCCGTAGCTTTTACTAAATTCTTAAGGCCACTAGAGGCAAGGGGCAATCTTCAACCAGGGAAAGATTCAGAGTTGTCAGCAGGGTGTTCTTTGGTCCTTGGCAGGACAGAGCCTGAGTTGACAGTAGTTAATGTCACTAATCTCCCTAGGACTTTCAAGTTTTTGAATGCAGGGGAGATTTTCAGCATTGGATCGCTCTCAGTTTAATGCTCAGCTTTCAATAGGTGCTTCAGATATGTTGCTGGATGAGTGGACAAAGGCACAGCTGCAGATCCTGCCCATTACCATAAATACTGGTTTTTTTTTTTTCCCCAGTGCAGTTTACATTGCTTTGTGTTTTAATAACTGAAATATGCTTTTAAGAATCAGAGGCTAGCCCATCCGTCCCTTTACATTAATAAAGGCCAAACATTTCCTGAAGAGTCCTATCACTATAGGTGTGTCATTGCACCTGAAGCAAATGTTGTGGGGACTTTTTTCTTAGAGGCACTGATCCTGTGATGGCCTTGGCCTAGCTCTTGCAGTCCTGTTTTCTTATTGAAAACCTCTTAGGTTGATTCAGGGACCTGCTGCAGGCTGAGGTTGGGCTCCTCTGAAGTCACCACCCCTCCCCCAGAGGACAGGAGCAGTAAGCACAGAGGAGCGCATTCAAACACCACACCTCGGAACTTGCTCCTTTCCAACAGCAGAGCCTCAGCCCCGGGAGCTTCCGAGGATAGAATATTAGTTGTGTTCTAGGGATGTCTCGTGGCAAAGATTTGACATCTGTGAATCCAGAGTTTACGCCTTAAGCCCTGAATAAAATTCTCTCTCTTCAAGCATGTATTCTCTCTATTCAAGTAGGAAAATAAATGGATACTTCATTTTGGGCTGGATACAGAGCACAATTCCTAGTTAGACCACACGAGAGTCGTTATTTCAGAAATAACACTAAGTTCTGCTGCAATAATAGCTTCTGCTTAATTAAATTCAGTAAGATGTGAGTTTTTCCCCCAACTTCTTCTTTCTAGTGAAGTTGAGATGGTCCTCACTTACATAGGAAGGATAAAAAGGAGATGGTCTCAGAGATATATCAGTCTCTAAGTAGCCAGAGACCGTAGATATGAAATGACAATAAGGAAGTGAAACAATTTTTGTGGGGCTGGGATGCAGCTCCGTGGTAGGGCATTTGCCTGACGTGGGACAAGGCCCTGGGGTGGATCCCCAGCACTGCAGTAACAACCACAAAACAATCACTAACTTTTTCCAGGTGGTGGAGAGGAATGTGTGATGCTATCAAGATGTTGAACTGCTCATTTTATCAATTATTTGTTTATTTTTGCCCAGGCTGTGGATTCAATGTAACCAACAGTAATCCTACCATCTGCATCAATGATCTTGTCACAGAATACAATAAGCAACACAATGCAGCCCTGAAGCCCCTGCGAGCGGATTACCTCATCGCCAGGGCGGTGACAGTGCTGGAGACACTGATCCACACGTTCCAGGACAAAGGGCCCAATGGTGTTCTTCCCCTTTATTACAAATACTGGATACACAGGTCAGTGCTCATTTGTCTCCATTCTTTTAAAATTCCTTGGTTAAAATAGTGTCTTAAAACAAGGCCCTGGATCCTGGTCTGAGTAATTAGTTTTCACTTTCATGATGGAGAATCCCAGTGGGCACCACCACTGTGACCAAGTTTCAGCGTTGCCAGGAGTGGGAACACGGGCACCTCGTACCTCCCGGTAGGATGTGAGGGGAGGACACAATGTTGAAAATGTTTAAAATCAGTTTAGAATGTTCTAGAACAGTGGTTCTCAAAGTGAGATCTCCAGGAAACAGGGGCAGCCTCATCTGGCAACTTGTTAGAAAGGCAAATTCGCAGCCAGGACCTACTAAATCCTGGCTGCACACTATGTGCGGATGGATGCTCCAGGGACTCTCCTACAGCTAACCTTTGAGAAAACCTCTGAGGTGTAATGACCAGCCTCCACCCTTGGGAAGGCAGTGTCTTCAAACTGGCAAACAAAGAGAAAGCCGAGACTTGCTGGAGATTAAAGAAGACTGAAGAGGCGTGATAGGTAAACGTGTTGTGTTTAGAGGATAGCCATTGAACACGGGGAAATCTGAACAAAGACTAGCTACACATATATGAGATAGCATGTATCTAATATGTACAATGTACATTAGATATCACTAGTATATCAAGACCGGATTTCTCGAGGGTGACAGTGATGTTATATGGTTTTATAGGAGATTGTTCTTCTTCGCAGGAGATATATGTTAAAGTATTTAAGCATGAAGTATCATGATGCCTGAAACTTATTTTCAATGATGCAGAAAAAATAAATGTGTTTGTGTGTGTGAGAAGAGAGAAAGCAAATACAGAAAATGTTATTATTTGGTATGAATATAAATGAAGGGAGATGAGGTTTGTTGGACTATTCTTTCAACTTTTTTATAGGTTTGGAATTCCTCAAAATAAAAATTTGAGGGGCTACAGATGAAACTCAGTGGTAAAGAGCTTACCCAGCATATAAGGTCCCCAGCACCATTAAAAATAAATTAGTAAATAAATAAATAAGTAAATAAAAATTTTAATGATACAAAATTAAAATTAAGGTATGAGGGAATTCTCCATTCTGAAAACAGTTAACAAGGATGTAATGAGCAGGTACATCTGGAAAATATTCAAAGAAAGCAAGATCAGAATTAATTTCTCTTGTTATCGATGTTGTTCAGCTTTATTCTGTAAGACCAATCTTTTATTTTGACTCAGCCTTCCTGTCCCAAGTCTCAACCCAACAACCCAGAGAAGTGGCACTGTTGCCTTTGAGGGGTGGAGGGGGTGAGGGAGTCAGCAGGGTGATCAGAATTGGGAGTGTCTGTGGCTTAAGAGAGTCCCACCCACCAACCACCCTGTCGTTTGAGTAGTGGTTAACAGTCACCTGGGACCCCACCTTTGCATAATGGGATAAACACTCAGCCAGCCTCCGTTTCACTCCCAGTGACCTGCTGTGCTTCCTTTTCAGTGGTCAACAAGTCCGCCTGGGAAGTGCCGAGGGGCCGAAGGTGTCCATAGTGGGCCTGGATGACTCCGGGTTCCTGCAGGTTCATCAGGAGGGCGGTGAGGTGGTGACTGTGCACCCGGACGGCAACTCCTTCGACATGCTGCGGAACCTCATCCTGCCCAAGCGGCGGTAGAGCAGGAGCCGGTGGCGCGTGTCTGCAGACGGCAGGGGCCTGGCAGAGCCACACAGGTGCTCTGCGGGTGTCGCTGGCGCCTTTCCTCACCAGGGGAGCTGGAAGACTGATGTAGAGTTCTAGGTGGATTTTTTTTCTCCCTCCAAGTCATTTCATAATTCATTATTTTTTTTTTCTATATTTCTGGGCTTTTCTGGTTATTTTGTGGTTGTTATTTTATCAGGTATTTGACGGTGCTTCTAGACAGAGGGTTGACAGGTGGAAGATTCAGTGTAGGTAAAGCCCCTCGACAGGTGTGAAATCACTCTCCCCCTTTGGGCTTGAATTTGCGTTTATTGGGGGGGGAAATGTTATGTGGAAACAGCAAAGGACTAAGTCAGATGCTCTCCCAGGAGAGGAGACCTTTACCACCAGGCTATTAAGAAGCAAATCAAGGGCTAGGGCTGGGGCTCAGGTGTGGAGCACCTAGCACTTAGGAAGACGCTAGGTTTGATTCTCAGCACCACATAGGAATAAATAAATAAAAAAAGGTATTGTGTCCATCTGTAACACACACACACACACACACACACACACACACACACATATACACATATATATACTGTAGATTTTTAAAAAAAGGCAAATCAAAACATGGCATCCCAGGCCAGCAGAGGGTTAGAGGTATCTGATCACTGTTCCTGAGCATCCAGGGAGAGATTTTCCCACCAGAACAGACAGTGGCACTTAATTATTTTACATTTGTGTTTGTGAAGAAAAGAGGAGGCAGGCTTCCAAGAGTTGCTCTCCGCTGTGGTGGCCCCAGAACCATGTCTGCAGGCTTAGACAGGCATCCAGCTGGCGTGGTCGCAGTGACTTGTAGAGGACATCAGTCAAGTACTTCGATATTATTTTATGTGCTCTCCTTCCCAAGTTCAAGTTTACTGCATATTCTGAAGAGATTTGATCAAGTTCAAGATCTTTTAAGCATCGGTGGGGCACTGCTTAGAGGCAGGAGTTGATGCTTGGGCTCTAACAGCTGGAGATGAAGGTTCAGTCTCACACTCAGGGAGGATTTTTGAAGCTTTTAAACCAATTTCAGGCTCATTTCAAAATGTGTAGCATTCCTACAAGACTCAGTACACAGAGGATCCAATCCATGGCATTGCGTTTGTAAGGTGTTTTGTCCCCCCCCCCCCGCCTCCTTATGTTGCCAAGAGAGAAAATGATGTTGATACTGAGTGCCATCAGTTCAGAGAGAGAGAGAGAGAGAGAGAGAGAGGGAGTGTGTGTGTGTGTGTGTGTGTGTGTGTGTGTGTGTGTCTCCATGTGTGCGTGTGTGTGTGTATGTGTGTGTGGCTTTAAAAGAAAACATTCAAAATCCAAGTGCTAAAAGTCTCCATGGAAGAACAAAGGGAAGGAAGCCTTTGTACCTTGGCCATTTCCAGATGTACCCACACTTTTTCCACACAACTCCTATCTCTGTTGAGCGTATGAATCACACCCATTACTTTCAGCCTTAAAGAGCCAATTTTTTGTCCCCTCTTCTCTCTTCCTGCCAGTCCCAATTGAAGTTAGTGGAAAGAAAACTTGATGGAGCCCTCAGCTTTGAACAAAATCCCCTCATTGTAAACTAGCACCGTCTTTATCCAGGTCTTACACAGTCAGGCTAATTCCAGAAACTTGCGGTTTTCAGTATAAAAATCTGTCTACCTTTAGTCAGACACAGACAGCCCCATAGGAGGAAAAAAATAACATGTTTCATTAAGTACACCAATCCAATATGTGTCTTTTGGAAATGTAACTTTTTTTAAAATAGAACTTCAAAAGTAATTTTTGCAAATAAGGCTCCGATTAGAATTATTTTTCTTTAAAAAAAAAAATCACTTTCTCTTAAATGCCCAGGTCTTCTTTTGGAATTAGTGATGAGTTAAAATAAAAGTCACACCACCCCAAAATTGGAAAATGGACTCACCCTTGAGAGGGAGTCTGCAGAATATCATCAAGGACAAAGATCTCCAGCTAACGTTGCAAGTTTCATTTCTTAAACTTTGTAATATAAGGCCAGTCATCCCTCAGAGCTGGCGTTTTGAATTTTGAATTTCTTTGGGGAATTATTTAATGAAAAACATGCTATGTTTTGTTTTAAGCTGAAGGCCTATTCTGGACAGTTCTGCTTTGGGAAAAAAAAATGTTATCATTTAATTTCCTTTCTGTAAATTAAAACTAATGAAGTGTGGCCATGTCAAAGCAGCCGGAGATGTTGTGGGCGCACTGCTTGGCCTCAGTAGTTGAGCTTTTTAAGGGTACTCTTGCTCGTCAGGACATCGAGTTGTCTTGAGGGAGACAAAATAGACATGAAGCAGATGCTGTGTTTTCCATAAACCTGGTTTTGCCTCACACAAACCAAAGACTTGGAATTTCTGCCGTATGCAGAGAATGAAGACCTAAGGTAGAGCTGGGGAAGTCTTCCAGAGGCTACCCACACTCTACAACTGGGGGATTTCTGTGCCCAGCAATCTGGCATCTCAAGGAGCTTTAAAGTCTTCATGGAAACTTTGTGTTTCCTCATAACATTTAATTCGTAGCCACTAAACTGTAGATCACTAGATTGTCCCCCAGTTTCATTGAGTGTCTCCCAGGTTTTGTTAAAAGGCGAGGTATCCCCCCTTCTGGACTGGTGAGGAAATGCTCCAGAACAGGACACAGCGGGAAGGGGCTTTCATATGGCCCCCTGAAGCAAGGTGAGCATCCTGCAGGGACGTAGAGGAAGGAGGAAGGATTTGGGTCTGGTGGATCATGCCATAGAACATCGGCATGACCTGACACGGGAGCAAATAGCCTGCCTATCCAGCCTCGGTGAGGGGTGGATGCACAGGTCTGTGAAAGCCAAGGGACTGCAGCCTCTGGTGGCCCCTGACCCCCAAATATACTGTGTGATGGCCTCTCACTCTAGTGTCTGGGAGCGGCCAGCCTCACATAGTGCAAAGGGGATTCCAGAGGGGGCCAAGAGGCCAGGGGGCTTCCCTTCTCTCCATCTGTTGGCTCTCACAGACAGGAGTGGCAGAATCCTTATTTCCAGGTCATTACTATGCATCTTTAAAATAAAAGGAAATGTAAACCTTTGCTTTTTTTTTTTTTAGCTTTTCAAAGAATCATCTGTGAAAAGAATCACTTTAAACCAATGCCTATAAAAAGCGAGTCTACCAAAATAAACTTTATGTACTTTCTCTATGTTTTGAGTTTGTTCGTATTTCTACTACACATTTAATTTTTTAAAATAGGCACTTGTTTTAGTTACAGTATTTTTTGTTTTTATTTAAAGACTTTTTTACAAAATAAATTAAATGTTTTACGTAATAAGGAATATGGATGTATTTCTAAATATTAAGAAGCTTGATGTGTTTTTGTTTTTATGTATTTTTGACAAAAGAACAATCTTGTTATTCCAAAGAAAAAAATTAGCAAAGGTTAAAAGAAAAAAAAAACAACAAAGCTTTAGTGGCGATGAGAAAGAAATCTAACAACTTCTAGATTCTGTTCTTTTAGGGCTTTTCTTTTGTAAAAACTGTTCAATTTTTGTCAAAAGCTTTCCCCCCAAGATTTTAATCTTACATAGCATATACCTAAGCTCAGGAACACATTGACCCATGCATTTTAAATAACCAACAGACTATGATTCACCAAAATTTTAAGCTACTGTAATTTTATGGCATTTATTTGAAAATGTTCTTTGGCTTCCATCTTATCAGAAGTAGCCCCCACAGTCTACTCCAATGTACAGTTCCAATAAATTACAACCTGGGTGAATTTTATGTATGGACTATTGGAAATCCCGCCTTAGGTGGGAGAGAGGGGGGCACGGCTGACAGGACTTTTAAAGGGATGAAAGGGTGGGGGTGGGGGCAATAGGGGCTCTTACAGATTTCCTCTGGGCCCTTCAGACCCGCTCACATCCCTGCAGAGGTATGAATGGAATGGCTTTTCTAGAAAAGGGCTTCCAAGAATATAAAGGAATTCCTTTCCCTGGGAGGCCCCTTGGAGGGCCAAGCCAGTCCTGAATTGGGCTTATGTCTCAAATCCATTTGATCTGGTATTTTTGTCAACATGGTACATGTTAGGGCCCAGTACGATTTTTCTTCTCTTTTTTGTCAAAGGGAGGCATATTTATTAAAATGCTTCCTCTTCCCCTGCTAGAGCCTCACAGAAGTCGGGGAACCGCGCCGGCTTCAGTGTGCAGACTCTTGAAGATGGAGGGAACAATATTAGGTTGCCGTGGTAACTGCTTGCCAACTTTGCATTGAGCCCCGGGGCCGTCTTGAAAGGGGCTTTGAGAGGAATCCTCCTTCCCGTTCTAGGCTGTGAAAATTCTGATATTTGTTCAGATGAGGAATTTTCCACGAGCACACTTTTTATCTTTAAGTACACACTCTTGGTTAAGTCTATTGACACTGTCATTTGTAAATCTATAACAGGGCCATTTTCCTCAGTGGTAACCTTTGCTATTAACCTGCTCCAGAAGGCTTCCTGATTTGTGTGTACTAAATAGAGCCCCAAAGGCTAATAACCAGGTAGATGTTAAAACATTTTGTGGTACTTTATTGAAAAATGTTGGTGATGTCTCCCATTAATCAAACCTACACCTTGCAAGAATCATGGTTTAATTATGAGACTTGCGACCATAAAAAAGAATACCCTTGGTTTCTTTTATGTGTGTACACACTCCATCAGAGCGGCTAGTGAGGTGTAGCTCAGTGCAGGAGAGAGGTGTGTGTACCCATCTGTGATCCAGTCGCCTTGTGCATGACACATGTTCCTAAGTTTGCAAAATTTAACCTGCATACTATAAAGCCAACTGATACCCTGAAGAGATTACATAGGGTCCTTGCTGACGCAGGGTTGGCAAAAGATCAGTTCACGTTGTGAGAACACTTTATGCATTCTCATTTTGATTCTAGAAGGATGAGTTAAAAGCATGTGAAAACCTCTTTCTATTCAGAAAGGTGGAAGAATTTCCTAAATAAGCTTTGAAAAAGCAGCAAAGGGATACAGTTGTTTCTAGTGCAGAGCAAATTGAAAGGTGGTAGCTCAATGCATCTATTCCCTCAGATCCAATGGTGATATCTTTAAGGAAAAAAAATCATAAGAGTGAAACCAAAAGTATTGGAAGTTTATTTTGAAAACACTGCTGGTGCATTATAAAAGGGTCTCTGTTCACCTGTTACACACATGACACATTCATATGAAGCGCTCTTGCTATGTATAAAATGCAGAAAATGCTTAAAATGTGTCCATCATTTTCATTACACCCTTGAAGCAAGTTTGTCTTCTACAAGGTGCAGTCCATGACAGTTTTCCATATTGCACATGCAATTTAACTAACTTCATTAGCACTACTTGTAGCAAACACGAGCCTAGTGAATTATAGATCTGTGTGGGACAGAGGGACTTTGCTGTGGAATTAAGCTTGACAAGGTCATTCTCATAAAATATCTGGCTATATATTCTTTTTTGCATTTAATGCCTATTCAATATATTCTGAAGGTGCTATTCCTGGTGTTACCAAGAGTCCATAAGGAAAGGGAAGGGGGAGTAAGAGCTTGACCATGTTCTTGGGAAGCACACCCATGGCCACACACCCCCTTGGTCTTGGCTTGTTTTGTATTGAAGAAGGAACTAAAAAAAAAAAAAAAAAATTTTTTTTTTTAAATCATGAATGACTTTTAAAGACAGTGGAGTTGTTGTCTATTCATGGGACTTACAATGATCACATTCTTCCTGTACCTAAGAATCAAAAAGGGCTCGGAAATCGGTAGGCTTCCTCTTTACTGCAGGCTAGCTGCCAGGGCGAGGTCGCCCTCCTTAAAGTGTATTTATGGAGTTGCGATGCCTTCAAGCCCCAGTTTTTGAGCATCAGAGACGGGGCTCGATGCCTTACGCTGGATTTCAAGGTGAGGAAACCGAGACCCCGGCGCCGGTAGCTTGAGGTCACACGTCGGAGGCCGCGACCTTGGGCTCTGTCTGAAGATGGGCCCCTGGAGAAGAAGGATGGGCGGCCGTGTCCGACCTCAGGCTGCGCCGGGTCCTCTCCACGGGGGTACATGGCAGCTCCGGTCACGCCTCAAGGTCGGCTGCGTTCTATTAAAATAGTTGTCTCTGTATAAATTAATTTATTGGTGCCGACACAGCTCGCCCCTCTCCTCCGCTGGACTTTGTGAGCGAGGAACCAGAGAAGGCCTGGCCTATGGCTTCTCCCTGCGGCCGCCCTGCCTGGGCGGAGCGGGCCCGGCGGGTCACCTGCCGTTGGTGATGATGACCGAGGCGCCCAGGTAGTGCGGCCGGGGCGCGCCGGGCGGCGAGGCGGCGCCGGGGCCTGCGTGTCGGGGCCGCAGCGCGCCGGCCGCCGCCTCGGGGGCTCCGGGGCCGCAGACGAGGCCGGGCGCGGCGGGCGCGGCGCCCCCCAGCGGCCCGCGCCGGGCCAGCACGCGGTGGTAGTTGAGCAGCACGAAGGGCAGCTGCGCGGGCGCGCCCGGGGGCTCGGGGGCCGGCGGCGCGCAGCACTCGGGCGCCGCGCGGGCCAGCGCCAGCCGCGTCCCGTCGCGGGCGGCCTGGCGGGCGGCCTTGGCCGGGCCCAGCGCGGGCTCCTCCCGGTAGTGGCCGCAGCTCGGGAAGCTCGGCGGCGGCGGCGGCGGCGGGGGCGCGGTGTCCTCGCCGAACCTGCGCGCGGCGGCGGGCGCTGCGGGGACAGGCGATACGTTAGATGCTGGCATCCAGGGAGGGAAGGGCCTGCCCCAAGCAACGCCACCCCTCGGCCACCCGCGCCCAACCCTCGGGCTGCCACCGTCCTTCTTGAGTGCATTCCAGGCCCGCATTGTGCAACCACAAGGGACAATTGCAAATGACCTGCGAGCTGTGTTAAAAAACAGGTGGGATTCGTGTGGACTCATGTACCTAATGCAACATACCAGGGTACGTGGATGGTGACCAAAATTAAAAACTGTTTATTCTTTGGTGGGGAAGAGGGTACTTTCTTGAACAGCACTGGCCGCTTTTCCATGTTGGCCTTGCCGGCTAATGCCACCTTATTGAACAACAGGGTCTAGAGGCTACCAAGGACCCTCCAGTCTACCCTGGTTTTTGCTTATCCCTGGAGAGGCGCTGTTATGATCCTGCTGAGAGGATCATAATTAAACCAGCCTTCTCAATTACATGCCTGACATCAATTAGCAATCTGGGCTTTTTACTTTATGAGGATCTTTGTCTTCCTTTAATACCCAAATGATTAGGAAGTTGAACACAAATTGCCTCAAATTAACATCTTTGGTGTCCCCCCTCCCACCAAGCTTATGATATGCAGGTAGTTATTAACCTCCTTCACTTTTAAAATATCAATAAAAATCAAATTCTGTGTATCATATCAATACTGAACCCCAAAGAAAAAATAATTATTTTTAAGTCCATCTCAAGGGAGTAATATTGTCAGCTATTGTCAAAACCCTTCACTTTGTTTTTCTTGGCTTTGTGAAGGACCCAGTGACCAGGGGGTACTGGGAATACAAATCTGAGGAATATCTGGCCCAGGCCCAAGACAGGGTGGCAGGCCCTGATGGCCGATGTGGTCCTTTTTAAATTGTCTACTTTTGAAAAACATTTCCTCATGATCATCAAGAAGGTTAGATTTCTCCCATGAAATCTCAGGTTTGTATGAAATCTATCACCCTCCTGGGCACATCATCTACATTTACCACTATCCTAGTAACCGCCGCAGGACATTCACACCATCTTGGTCTGTAGTCTGAGCCTCAGTCAGGTCTGGGTGGATCAGGTATACATCTCCTGCAGCTAACCCTCAGTCCCCAGCTTCCACCCTCTTCTTGGGGTTGGTCCAGTAAGTCAAAGGAGTTGGCCGGTGTGTGTCCTGAGCAACTGGTGGCACTCCACTAAGGACTGCTTACCTGCCACCAGGGGGAGAAGGCTAAGAAAGCCACTCTGATCTTTGTTGTGGTTTGAACTGGCAAGTCAAGGCAGACACATCACATGGCTTATGATCCCATCTGACTGATGAAGAGACTGAGGCCTGGAGAGTTTGTTATTGGTTCTAGATCTGGTGAGTGGCACTTTTGTCCCTGAGCCCATGGGTTACCACTACTCCTTTGCTGCACTTTGAAAGCAGCATGAGAAGGAAATTGGAACCCTCTCTGTCTCTCAAGATCATTTTGGGGTAAAGTGAAAAGTAATCGTGTAAAACAACAGACCTATTGATCCCCAGCCCAGCAAAACAAGAATAAGTAATAAATAAATAACTGGACCTAGGGGTTCTCAAAACCTGGGAGGGGGTTTGGAAATCACAGGCCTCCCTGTGGAGTGGAGGATGCCGAATTTATATGGAGTCTGAATGCTCAGATCCCTGTCCCCTTTATAGTGCCACTGGTGTGCACGAGGCACAGGTGACTTTCTCTCTTGTGAAGCACAGGAGAGCAGGGAAGCTGTACTTAGGAGCAGAGAAGGGCAAGGTTTACCCAAACCCTGAGGACTCCGTTTCTGTCTGCCCCCACCACCACCTACCGCCACAGCCCCCAGCCGTTCCCAGTCCTCCCCGCAGTGTCCCCTCCTGCCAACAGGACCCACCTTCGTAGTTTGGCACGAGGCTGTGCCGGGCAGCGTTGGTGGGCGGTTCGGAAAGGTTCTTAGCTGGAGACGGGTTGCTAGGCACTAGAGGGTTGGCATAATGCCACTGGCACTCGCCGCTGGCTGGCAGCGTGCTCAGGAGAAAGCGTGCCACCTCACACGGGGATCCCTGGGGCTGCCCGAACTTGGCTGGCAACATTGGCTTTTTACCACTGAAGACATGCGAGTCCAGAGGGAAGTGTCCGTAATGGTAGGAGAAGGGCAGGCTGTAGGATGGCGGGTACAGAAGGTCACTGCCTTCTGAATGGAGCTGCTGTTCTGGGGGAGCCGGGGCATTGATGGGGGGACTGGCTCTCCAGCTTCCCAGCTGGCCACATTCCAGTTTGTCCATTTGGAAGGAGTTGTATTGCTGCATGGAAAGAAGACGGATGGAGGCCAGCCGAGGGGCTGTGGGTAAGCCATGTCCCTGCCCCATGCCAAGGTGGGCCTTCCCCAGCGACCCACCCCCTGGATGGAAAGAGACCCCCATCCCAAACTAAAAACATACCAAATGCACATGGATGCTTGTTATATCTGACAGAACACCGAGTGCTTTAAAAGGGGGAGGGGAGAGAGCACACTTGTAACCCAGCTGCTTGGGAGGCTGAAGCAGAAGGATCACAAGTTTGAGGCCAGCCTCAGAGACTTAGTGAGACCCTGTCTCAATATAAAAAGGGCCGGAGATGCAGCTCAGGGGTATAGTGCCCCTGAGTTCCATCCTAAAACTAAAAAAATAAAAAAGGGGTTTAATTTTTTTAAAAAAATTATGAAAACATGACACATGTGATGTGCTTCTAACCCCTATTTACATGGAGTCTCACAGGCTCATGTGCCCTCCCAATGGTCTTCTAGTTCCTATTCTTGACAAGTCCACCTGGATGTCAGCTGTCCCCAGGTTATGTCACCACCCTATGGGCAGGACAGCCTTGGGGACCCGCTCCATTCTGTAGAGATATCCAGCTACGTGTTCAGAGGGCCGTCACTCCTTAGCATACCCAGGGTGTCCCAAGCCCCATCCCGTACCGCGGTGGGTTACCTGTGGGGGGTAAGGGTATGTCCTCAGCTTTGTCTTCATCTTTGTGTTTTTGGGTTTAGCTAATTTCCTAGTTTCTTGTGAGGTAGACAAGGTGGTCCTCCAGGAGTCCTGGGACTTAGAGGTGGAGACCTGGTCCAGTGACAGCTGCAGTTCCTTGTATTCGACGTCCCTGGAAAGCAAGAGCAGGCCTGTCATGAGGAGGAGCGGTGGAGGAAGAGCGGCTTCCCTGGCTCTGTCCCCTGAGCGAGTGCCTTCTCCAAATTCCTCGGATCCTCTCACTGAACTTGGGTGTGGGTGGCATTTGAGGACAGGACAGCTCAATCTTGTGATAAAAGCTGCCTAAAGCCCCAAGAGGGTGACCCAGGAATGCTGGCAAGATTAGTGCTATTTGGCAGGAATCGAGGGGGCTCAGAACAGCCCTCTCCAATCCCATACAGCCCAAACACGATTCCTGGGGACATCGTGGGCCACTAAGGCTGTCAAGGCAAAAGGGAGGGCCAAAGTGCCACTAATCACATCATCTCATCCCTGGTGCACATCTGTGACCCGGCTGATTCCCATTGAGCACCCGGGAAGCGGGAGTGAGGGGCCCTGTAAGGGCCGGGAGCCTGGAGTTGGCCTTGTCGGTTTTCACACCGGGGCTCCTGACAGCATCAGCACCCTGTTCCTGGAAGGAGAGGCGGCCCCCCAAGTCCAGCCAACACCTCGGTGCTCGAGAATAATAACCAGGCCGAATCATTTCTCCCTTACAGTTTTGCCGGGACCACTGTGCAGCTAACACACAGAGACCCAGCGGTCGCTCTGCGCAGAACCTGGAACCTAACTCCTCATTGCCTTTTTTCCCCTTCCATTTTGGGGATCAAACCCAGGGCTTTGTGCAGGTTAGGCAAGTGCTCTGCACCCCCGGCCCCACCACTGCGTTTAGAACACAAATGAGGACTCTTTTCCGGGGTGCCGGGGGACCATGAGGGCATCGAGTACAGGACTAAGCCTGGGGTCAAGGTGGCTTAATACACAATAGCTTTGGTGGGCAGAGTGACTCATGTTCAGTTGCTTCCAATGGCCTTAAATGTATTTGCAACTGAACTTGACCTTCGGGGGTTTTCAGTATTCTCTGTCATTTGCCACAGGCTATATGGATAGATGATGGGAAATGAGACTCTGTCTCAAATCGTAGAAGCATTCAAGATGATCCAGGTCTGTGGACATGGACTATGTGAGCTTGTATTCCTGATCCAGATGTGCACTTCTTTGTACCCTGTTCAAGGTGGGGGCTTCCCCCAACCCCCCACCTGGGCTCTGTGCTGGGATCTGAGGCCCCCCCCCCAGCACTCACTCCTCTCTGCTGAGCGTGGGAAAATCTGGACCCTCCCCCAAAACTGGACTCTTATTTTGTTCAAATAAAAACAAAACAGGAGACAAATGAAGAGTTTTGGAAAGAGACGGAGCGTTAGGTGACACTTTGGGAGCGATGCAATGAGTGACAGGAGGAGGAGCAAGGGGAGGAACAATAGGGCTGACTTACGTGAGGACATAATTGACACTCACGATGCAGTGGGGCCGGGAGGAGCGGCTGTTGTGCACAACGGTGGCGTAGCTCTGCACCCACACCCAGCCGCCCAGCTTGGACAGCAGCCGGTAGTACTTGGTGGTGACCTGGCCCTTCACCAGCACTGCAAGCACAGGGTGACATGAGTCCACGGGCCCCGCTCTGGGATGCCACCCCACCAAGGGGCCCAGGATCCCTCTGAACTTGATGGCACGCTTACACACGCACTCACACCCAGATGCTGCCTGCAACCTCAAGGAGTCCACTAAGACCCCCGAGTGAACAGCACTGCTCCACTGCAGGGAACAGCCCCCCGGCAACTCGGTACCTGGCAGGGCAGAAACATCCATCCGCTTTTTTAGAATCCAACATGTCACAGTTATGTCTTAATGCCCCCAATCTTTAATGGCAGAGGGGGTGAATGATGTAGTGATTTAAACAAAATAAAGTAACTGCAGGGCACTGGGCTAGGAGTCAAATGTTGCTGATACCCAGACACTGTGTATTCACAGCAAAATCGCTTGCTACTCTGTTGCCATTAAAATTTTCTTGGGGCCAATTCATTTCCTGTGTTGCTCGGGTAGCAAAGTCCTCTGCTTGGTGACATAGTTCCTGAAAATTGGGCCTGTGGGCCCATCTTCTATGCATGGGTGCAAACCTCAGTGCTGAGCAGCTCACCCAAAGCCTCAGTGGACCCACAAACTGTGACTCTCCCTTACAGCTCTCAAGGAGGCCCATGGAGGAGGCCTGGAGGGGGAGGCAAGCGCCAGAAGCTGTGTGTGGGGAATGGAAAGAGTAAAGCTCCGCCCCAGCTGTCCACCCCCAGCTCCAGAACATTCCTGTTTCTCAAGGTAGGCCTAGCACCAGGCCCCCAACTAGCAGCCGCCTGAGCAGAGATCTGGGGAAGAGACCAAAGGGGCTAAGTCTGTGACTGCACTGGCTATCAGCACCACCTCACAAATTCAGCTGTGGTATTGCACCAACAAGACAAAGCCCCCCTTTCGTCCCCACCCAAACATTCCCCAGGCTCTCCCTGCCATTTGTGCCTTCTTTCCACTTTAACACCCACATCAAAATATTTTGGTGCAGAAGGAAAAAATGCTACAAATATGATAGTCAAGGAGTTATTAACCTTAATATATAAAGAGTTACTACCAATTGATAACACTCAGACCCCGAAAGCAATACAAGGGAAAGACATTAACAAACAATTCACCAAAGAAGAAACACAAATGGGCAAAGTAATGAACATGTGTTCAACTCACTGAACTGACTCATAGAGAGCCCATCCATCAAATCAGCAGAGTGTAGGACTCCCTCTGTCCCAAGTGTCCAGAAGAGGCAAGTCCACAGAGACAGAGGGCAGATTTGCAGATGCCAGGGGCTGAAGGGGGAGGGGGATGGGGAAAGAACGGTAATAGGACGGGGCTGCTTCTGGAGACCTTGAAAATATTCCAGAATTAGAAAAAAGTTATGGCAGCACAGCACTCACCAAAAACCACGGAAACGGTTAAAAAGGTGAGTTTATCTAAAGGAGAAAAAAAAAAAAAGAAGAAGAAATAGCAACAGGCAATGTGGCTAATCTCTGGAGAAGGTGTTCCTGCGCTGATGGAAGGGAGTCGGCCTGATCCTTTGGGAAAGCAATGTAGTGGCTCATCCCCTTCCATGTTTCTACTTCCAAGAATTGATCCAATGGAAATAAATTATGAGCAATGGAAACACAGACTAATGTACAAAGAGATTCGATTTGCTTAAAACGGAAGAAGAAAGTTCTGGGGAGATTTACCTGCCCAACAATGAGGGAAAGGGTAAATAAGTTATGGAGTACTACGCAGACACTGAAACAGTGATTCATAAGAATTTGTGGTACGGTGGGAAATGCAGATGACATAGTGTTAAGACGAGATTCAGGAGTGCACAGAGCAGAACCCTGATCATGAAAGATCACATGCGTTTGCACACGCACCAATGGTGTTCTTGGACCAGCTACTGACCCTCTTGTGACTCAGTTTCCTCGTTTATAAATGAAGGATAACCCTAGCCCTACGTCATATGGTTGTTGGGAGGATGAGGCCCTGTGTGAAGATTTCTGCCGTGGCGGACACGGATGACGGGCTCAGTACCTGCTCACTTGTCTCTGACTGGTAAAACCACAGGTAATTTGCATTTTCCTCATTTCAGCTTTTCTTCATTTGCTAGATTTTCAACAAGAAGGAGGTGTGAGTTTTAGAAATACAGGGCCACATCTGTCAGGGCCACATCCTAAGGACACACGGGACAGTCCTGCTGTGTAACAGCCATCCCATCCCCTTGGAGAGGCAGCTCCCTCTGGGACGGTGTAGAGACCTACTCTTTCTGTCCAGAATCAACACGGCAGGGGCAAAATCAGCGCTGACGAGTGTAGACAGAGGCAGGATTGAGAGAAGCTTTGTAGCGCTTCTCCTCTGGGGGCTTGCTTTTTAAGCAATAATAACCCCAAATGAACTAACAAAAATCCCCAAGGTTTCTACGTCCAGCTCTTTCCAAACGCCTTGCCTTGTTTACTCCATTACCACAAACTGTGGCTGAGGACACATGGGACTGTGGGAGGAAGAATCAGTGGCCTCCAGAAGGTTCTCTTAGCCATCTCTGGGGGTGAGCCAACTTGTTGATGGCTCCCATATAACCAAGAGATGCCATCTAAGCAAACTGGAGTCCCAGACTCTTCTTTCTTTAACAGAAATGCTTGCTGGTCTCCTGGACTTTAAAATCTATGCCTAAACCGGTCGCAGTGGTGCACACCTGTAACCCCTGTGGCTCAGGAGGCTGAAGCAGGAGGATCGCGAATTCAAAGCCAGCCTCAGTAACTTAGGGAGGCCCGAAGCAACTTAGTGAGACCCTGTCTCTAAATAAAATACAAAAAAGGGCTGGGGATGTGGCTCAGTGAGTAAGTGCCTCTGGGTTCAATCTTCAGTACAAAAAAAAAAAAAAAAAAAATCCATGCGTAGCAGTGCCTGTAAAGCACCATGGGAATACGACCTGAGCTTTTCTTTTTTCTGATCTTATACTTTACTTCCTCTTATTTCTTACAACACTCCAAAAAACTATTCGTAACTATGTCAAGCTGGATAAAATGAAGCCAGTTTATCCCGCATATTTTAAGAATCAAATTACAGAAATTGCTGAGACCTTATTATCTCGGACCTTCCCCAACTATCATTTTTGTCTAATTCCTGACTCTGCTATGATCAGGCTAGATACAGAGACCAAACAACCAGATACTTGGTTTTTTGATTTTCGGTTTTTTTCTTTTTTTTGCTTCCCTATGACCCATGGCAATAGTCAACATATCAATCCAAATCGAAATCTTAGACACTTAGTCACAACATTCCTTGGTCTGCATCAATTCTCCCTCCAGTCTGTCATCCTTGATTAGCTGTCTGAAATGATCCCAGGCTACAGAACTATAAAGTAAATCCCTTCTTGTGGTGGTGGTGGATGAGGTGTCCCTTCAACCATGAGTCCCGAGGGCAGAAGCCCGCGCTGCACCCCTCTGTGTGTGGCATCTCCAACACCACCATCGGCCACGTCCTGGATTCTGCGTGATCCATGCTTAGATGAAAGCCCCTAGTCCTGTTTTTTCCCCCACTCATGCTGGAATAGAAATTCTAGTTCCATAAATATACTGTCCAGAGAAACAGGCAGCCTTCCTGGTCCTTCTAGAATTCCTTCCGCAGGTCTGGGCATACTTCTATTCTGTTTTAGATTTTTTTTCTTTTACTCCTCTTTACCTCCCAGTATCAGGGATTGGACCCAGGAGTGTTCTACAACTGAGCTATATGCTTGGCCCTTTCTATATTTTTAATTTGAGACAAGGTATTGATAAGTTGCCCGTGAATTTACGATCCTCCTGCCTTAGTCTCCCAAGGAGCTGGGATTGCAGGCTGCACCACCTCACCAACTTTTATATATATATATATATATATATATATATATATATATATATGTGTGTGTGTGTGTGTGTGTGTGTGTGTGTGTGTGTTGTAGAGGGACATGATGACTTTTACTTATTTATTTATTTTTATGTGGTGCTGAGGATCGAACCCACTGCCTCACGTGTGCTAGGCAAGTGCTCTGCCACTGAGCCACCACCCCAGCCCGCCATCTCCGTTTTACATTTTAAGGGTAGAAAAGGATGCTGCAATGCCTGTCCTGGATTTCATGGGCAGTGTCTCCCCCGAAAGAGATAGATATCAGATCCTAATCCTCACAACCAGGGATGTTTGAAAGAGTCTTTGCAGATGTGAGCAAGTGACAGATCTCAAGACAAGGTCCGTGGGCCCCACTTCCAACAGCAGGTGTCCCTATAAGACACACAGAGGAGACACCATGTGAAGATGAGGCCAACTAGAGTGATGTGGCCCCAACCAAGGGACACATGAGGCCACCCACAACTGAGGAAGAGGGAAGGCCCTCCCCTGGAGCCTCTGGAGGGAGCTTGGCTCTGCGGTTCTTTGACTTCAGACTTCTAGCCTCCAGAACGGAGAGGCAATACCTTCCTGTGGTTTCAGGCTACCCAGTTTGTGGTAATTTGTTACAGCAGCTGCAGGAAACGAATCCCTTTCCCTGCTGGGAAAAAATGGTACAAGCAGTCCCTGTGCCCCCCATGGTCCTCCTCTAGAGATTATGTAGTTGGTGATGAAACCCATCTTTTGGGACTGGGTCTCCATTTCCCAGTACAATCTCCCCCACCCCCAACACTACACCTGCTAGTTGGAGGGTAGAGGGACCAGGAAGAAGACATGCCAACCCAGGGGAGAGAGGAGTCTCCTAGGGAAGAGCAAGAAGGCCCTTGACACAAGCAGCCTCTTGATCTCGCCCTTCTCCGTTTTCAGAACCATGGGTTTCATAAACCTGTGCTCTGTATAAGTCACCCCACCTGTGGTATTTGGTTGTTTTTTTTTTTTTTAAGAGAGAAAGATTTATTTTTATTTTTATTTTTTTTAGTTTTCGGAGGACACAACATCTTTGTTTGTATGTGGGGCTGAGGATGGAACCCGCGAGCGCGCTGCCGCTTGAGCCACATCCCCAGCCCAGACTCTGCCACTTTCTATTGCCCTATACTGACTTGCCCACTCCTGCTACGTGCCTGGCCCCTAAGCATCTGAGCTTATGACTACCGTGTGCCCTTCAGGGAGTGTTCTCCCCGGCTCTATGCTAGTTACTCTAATGTCCTATAATTTTGTCATAACAGTTCTGCTTAAAATCTTGTAAACTGCACATTCAGGCCCCAAAGCCTTTCTGGGACATGGCCTGCGTTCTCTTCTGTCATTTCGGCTTGGCCCACTCTGGATAGGGGCCCACCCAAAGAGGTGAAATTCTCAGTCCTGTGGAAGGTCTTGATTCTTCTGAACCATGGACACAGAAGCCCACCAGGTGTCCCTTGACACCTATCATCAGGTGCGCAGACACCGAGCCCTCCCCACCAGCCTGTCAGGGTGTCTGGGGGAGTGTGGCCTCTCTAGTCTGAAGCCAGATGACTGCATCGTGCCTGGGGTTCACAGGAGTGAGGTGGGGTGGGTGGGAAGGCCACCGTCTCTCCTGTGAGGTCCCGTCTTCACTTGTGGTCATGGAAGGTTCTGAGGTGGACCTGGCACAGCCTCACTTGGAGACCTTCCCTGGGACACCAGCCCACTTGCCACTGCGGCCCACAGAAGCCCCCCTGGGCTGCAGTGCCACTCACACTGACCCCAGAGGCCTCCCGACAGCAGTGCCAGGCTCTGCTTTTGCTCACACTTGCCTTTCTGGAAGGCTGTGAGTTATTTTTCTTGGGGGACCGCGATTCTGCAGACCCCATGGGCTCCCACTCCCAGTAAAGATCATCTTTAAAAAAATTGTGAAAACCAGCTGACTATGACCCTCGTGTCCAGTCAGGCCTCCGCAGGGCCTTGGCCCTGTCTCCAGAGAGCCTGGCTTGTGCAGAGTGTAGTCTTAGAAACCTCACAGCGACCCACTCTGGTCCCGCAGGGGGGCTGCTGCTTGCTCCGTCCCTGTGCTCAGGGACCTCACCAACTGGTAGGAAGGAGCCTCTGTGCCTCTCACTGCAAAGTCCTAAGGAGCCCAGGTGGGTGGGATCGTGGCCAACGGTACCTGCAGCCATCTTCGGAGGATGGAGGGGGAGCAGTAGAGGCTGCCAATGTCCCTGTGTTCCTAAGAGAGCCAGCAGGCCAGCTCTAGCTGATCAGAGCAAAGGACTCAAGTGCCGGGTCGGCAGCAGCCGTGATGCAGCTCTGGGTGGAGCGTGGGAGGGCAGGAGGCTAGAATAGCAGGCCAGCCTGGGGGCCTCCTCTCGGGCCAGGTCCCTGAGCCCTAGCACCGTGTGACAAGACTGAAAAATCACATTGCAAAGTCACGCCTTCAGCCTTCTCAGGCTTCTCACGTGCTCTCCAAGCCGCCCGGCCAGCTGGACTGAGGCAGCCCGGCCCACGACGTGGGTGAGAAGCAGGAGGGATCGGGTCCCCTGCCATGAGGTTCCCTGTGGAAGGCCTCACCCTACTACCTCAGAGCGTGACTGTGCTGGGGGACAGGCCCTCAACGAGGTGATTACAGAGGCCTGGGGTCACATCATTCATGTGACTGGCGTCTTTGCAGGAGAGGAGATGAGGTCCACAGACGCACACGGGGACGTCCATGTGAGGGCACAGGGCCAGACGCTACTTACAAGCCAAGGAGAGGGGCCCAGAAGGAACCAACCCTGCCGACACCCTGATCCTGGACTTCCCGTCTAAGAATTGTGGAAAAATAAGTGTCTGTCACTTAGGCCACCTCGTCGGCAAGTTTTGTCATGGCCACCCTCGCAATCTCGCCCGGTCCCCAGGAGGAGGTGAAGGGAAGAAAGGACTTGGGTCCCTGGGTGGGCTCTATGGGGCCAGCAGCTGGACACATGGCCCCAGGAGGAGAGGTGGCAGCCGCTGGCACCCAGCTGGAGTGCAGAGAACTGGCCTGTGTGGGGGCTCCCTCAGCCCTCAAGCAGGAGCTGGACGGGAGGACGTTGCAGCTGGCCAACAGGGTCCCAGGCAAGGAAGGCAGAGAGGTGACGGTGCCCCTGAGAGAGGTGTGGCCCCACCAAACAGAGAGAGGTCGAGAGCCAGGGCTGGCAGGAGAGGGGAACTGGTGCAGGGCCGGTGCCTGGACTGCGTCACACAGCCCCAGATGGTGGTCAGGGGACGTGGGAGCTGAGGAGGGGCTGGGGGAGGCTGACCTGGGCAACAGCCAGTGGCCACTCCCGCTGCCTGCCCGCTCTCCCTCCTCAGGCCCTGCCCTGAGATCAGTCCTCAGGCAGTGACTGTCAGGGGCTGGAGTCTAACTACCTCGGCTCCCTCTCCCTGTGGGCTCCATAACTCTGGGGCAGGGGCCATCCAGGCTCCAGAGTCCCGGGGACTGAGCATGAGCCGCCGTGCAGTAGCCCATAGAGGCAGACTCTTCCTCCCTGCTCATTTCCCTCTCCCCACCATGTTTCAGTTCAACTAAACAACTGCCCCTGAACTCCAAGCTCAGGGTCTGTAACTGGAGTTTAAGGAAACATAACAGGTGCATCTGGACCCAGGGATGGAGAGCTGGGACCAGGAGGCCTGGCGCTGGCCTTTCTGCCCCAGTTCTGGGCCTGGGGAAGAAAGGGGGGCCTCTGGGACCACACACTGAGGAGGTCTTGAAGTTGCCAAAGTGTCACATCATGAAGTCCCAACCCCACCACCCCGGCTGCTGGCGATGGGTCCTTATTTTATCTGATGAGTCTGGCCTGGGAGAGGAGGGGGTTAGGGCTGGGATCTGGAATGACCCCCAGAGTCTCTTGGTGACGGCCTGGTTCCCACCACAGCAAGGTTCAGAGGCGGGGCTTTAGGCAGTGAGTGGATCCCAGGGACCCTGACCTCATCAGTGGATCAGCCCATGGACCAGTCCATTGATGGGTGAATGGAGCCGATGGAGGAGGCGCTCACTGGGGAGGGGTTTGCCTGACCCCGGCCCTTCCTCTCTTTCTTCCCCTGCAGCTTCCTAGCTCCCCTGAGGGGACGGCTTTCCTTGGCTGCGCCTTTCCCCCATGACATTTCTGCCTTCAGGCCAGCTGCCTGTGGCTGCATCCTCTGACCCGATGAGCCAGAATGAATCTCTCCTCCTCTAAAAGTCCTTGTCAGGTATTTTGGTCACAGTGACAGACACGGAGGGTAAACTGCCAGGTCGGGGTCATGGCTGCCCGAGGGCCGGTGCTACCCAGGCACAGGGCCTGTCTCGACGTGGAAGCGAGGCGTGAGTTCGGGGTCAGCTCCCGGCACTCTGCTGGGTGAACGCCCGGACTCCTTGGTGCCAGCCCCTCTATGCACCAGGACACCCTGGCAGAGGGGAGGCTGGGCAGTCACCGGGGCTCACGGTGGATCCCACCATGCTCGCCCTCCCCGAGCCCGAAGAGGGTTGCTGTCCCCTGGTCTCTCCGAGAGCTGCTCAGCCCCAGCCACCGTCAGAGCCCTGGAACGGTCACCATCATGGCCACGATGGCCTTTTCTGATTTTCTTTGATTTGCCCACTCTGGCCCTGGCCAGGGTCACATGACTAGCGTCACTGGGACCTTCATGATTTTTCCAAAGCACAAATCCTCTTACCTTCTCTCAGGGAAAGGGGTTCCATCTCCAGCACCACAAATAAAATAAAAATTTAAAAAGTGAGGACTTTCAACGCCACCGGTTCTCTCTCCCCAGGCTCGGAGGCCTCATGGGCAGCGTCCAGCCACACTCTGAGCAGCTCTCTCCCGTGCAGCTCCATGCTGCAGCAGAAGCTCCCAGCACGCTCCTCCCCAGGAGCCCGTGGGATGGCTGCCCCCTTGGCAGAACCACTTCCAGCTCCTCAGGGGTGAGGCTCTCCTACGGACTCCATCCAGATGCTAAGCTGTTGCTTCCCTACCCTCCTTGGTCTCAGGAGTAACAGGGATGCTCATGAGATTGTGATTTGGAAGAAAGAAAGAAAGGAAGGTACGAATGAAGGAAGGAAGGAAGGAAGGATGGTTCACAACTCGGAGTCTTCATGTGCACACGGGAGCAAGGAGTCTGTCCAGCTGAAAGTCCTGATTGCCACAGTCTCTGTCTGTGGTGACGCGGGGAGGAGAAATCAGCAGCCACACCCTAGTGATGCCATGTTCTACGCTGCACAATGTGGCTGCAGACTTAGCTGCCCCGGGACCTGGCGCCCACCTCCGACCAAATACCAGCACTTGTCCTCTAACATCTCTTAGTTAACCCAGCAAAGAGAGAACAGAGGACGAGCCCTCTGGGTCCCTCTGCAGGAGACTGAGCTCCTCTGACCATCTGTATGTACCCACTAAACAGCAGCAGGAGGAGGAGGTGTTCCACTCCATCCAAATTATTCTTTGCTGCATTTGGACTCTTGGAGTGTCACTTTGATAGTGATACTTCGGTGACTGGAGCATCCCCTCTGAAACATGCAGATATCCCCAAATCACCTCCATTGGCCGATCAAACACTGTTCTGTTCACTCACTCCAAGCTGATTTCTATCATGGAACATGTAGTCCTTCCCTGAGCATCGCCAGCAGGGTCCGGGTTCAGCAACTGGACTCTGCTTAGGTTTGACTCCTAGATCTGCCACCTCTCTGATGAGTGACCATAGGCAAGTGGCTCTACCTCACTGGACCTCAGCATCCTCAACAGTAGAAGGAGAAGCATGCACACGAGACTCCCCCTCACTGGGTTAGTAATCTGCTTAATCCCTTAAACCAGTCCCTGACCACAGTTAAGTGCTCAGGGGTCAGTTCTTCTCTGGTTATTGCCATTATTCATAGCTGGTGTGCAGACTTCATAGAGAAGCTGGATTCCAAGTCCACGATCTGGAATCCAGGCAATTCCCCAACACCCTGCACCTGCCGGCTTCATGAGCAGGTTCTGGAGAGGATGCTCAAGAACTGGCACCTGTGAGGAAGCCCCTCTGAGGCTTCAGGCTCCTCTGGACCCTGTGCCAGGCAAGGGATGCCCCCTCCCCGGCCAGCTGCCTCCCAGGCCCAGGTGGTACTACTCACGGAGGTGGTGCGCGTAGCGGAGGTGGAATGCGTCGCAACCGTGCACATGATGGTACAGCGTCTTCTCAATCAGGTCCTGTGGCTCGTAGCCTGTCAGCTCGGTCACCCTGGGGGAGGACGGCAGCTCTGTGAGTCACTCTGCTCTGCAGATTGCCTTTCATTTAAACTAATATTGGTTTTGCCAACTAATCAAGTGCTAAAAGGCTCAGGGGGGAAATGTTGATTTTGGAAACTGAGAGTGATCTTTTTTACAAGAAGCAAATCTTTGAAGTCTCGCCCAGTGCAGGATGTAGCACTATTTGTGAGCAGGAATGTTCTGAAACCCCTGGCTCAAAGTGTGTTTGGGATGGCTTAGGACTGCGGGCTTTTTCAGGGGTGAGCTTATCTGAGGGTACATGGGAGTGAACTTTGATACCGACATGGGGAGAAAGAGGCTATGATGAGAGCAATCCTCTGTTTCATGCAGAGATCACGTTTTGCATTTTGTGGACGGGCACTTGGGTTGCTTAAATCTCCACTCCATGCTGGACACTCCTAATGGACACAGTTGATCTCTGGGACCCTGCAGTTGGGTGATTCCTACTAATGGGAATTATGGAAAATTGCAGATGTTTAAGCCTCGTATCACTAGAGGATTATCTCAGACCGCCCAGGAGCAGTGGAACATCTGAGGATATTGTGACTAGAGGGCAGACCCGAAGCTCTCCATAGAAATGGGAGCCTCTATCCAGTGCCTGTGGGACTCCACCCCTCTTTATTCCGTCAAGCCCTGGGCAGATTAATTTCCCATTCCAGCTCTTTGAAGAACAGTAGCTGTCAGCATCCAAGACCACCTCCGCACTGACGGCCTGGGGTGGCTCTGTCTGTAGGTGAAACTGCGTGTGGCAACGGTTGGGTTCCCCAGCTGCAGCCCCCGAGCTGGGAGCTGTGCCTTTAGAGGGGGTGGCCCTAGCCAGTGTTGCGGTGACAGATATGCAGAGACAGATGAAAGAGGAGGACAGGAAGAGATTCCAAAGGCCGTGAGACTATGGTGAGAATCAGTCCTGGGGGCAGCAGTGAGGAGGGAGCACCCAGGAAGGCCAGGGCACCCGGGAGGGCCTGGGCTAGGGACCTACTAGCCAGGGTATGAAATATGTAAAATATGAGCTGCAAATTAAACTGGGCAATGACCTCACGACCATTCTCGAGCCCGCTTCCCCTTCTGCTGAGCTCTGCTGGGGCTTTGGGTGGTAAATCTCTGGAAGCCTCTGGGTTCCCAGGAGGGGCTCCCAATTTGTTGTGCACATCCCCAAGGTGTTCCTACAAGGTGGGAAAGGAACGGGGCTTGAGGCAGAGAAAGGAGACTTTATTGCCTCCAGTCTGATCATTCAGGGTTCAAGGGACTTGTCTAAGGGCCACCTAGAACTTCAAGCCCCATCGGAGTCAAACTCCACGTGGCAGGAAATTGAGATGTCTGGCTTCCCCCAGAAAGAAAAACAGACATCTCCACAGCGCGGGATGAAAGAGGCTTCTGAGCCTCCTCGACGTCAAATTATAGAACAAGGGCCCTGAACGTGTAAATGAATCAGAAACACATGTATTGAGTTTCTCATCAAAGTACATACTGGCTTTAAAAATTACAGGGAAGGGGAAGGGCTTGGCAAGATGCCCTCCTGGTTTTTTCCAAACCTCTAGTGTCTGAAGACCTGTCACAAGGATCTGCCAAACCCCAAACATCGCTGGGTTCACCCATCCTTAGCAAAAGCTCCAGCTACAGTTTCAAAATGAAGTGCCACAAACCCCTAGGTACCAAATGTCAGGTTATGCTGAGTTCAGTTTTGCCTGGGACCATCCTGGGTAGCATGCCAGAGGGCCCCCTGAAGCCTACCACCCTTGCTCCTGTGACTTGGAGCCACTGGGCCTCTGGCCAAGCCCTTGCTGTGGCTCCTGGGGTTTGGACCAGAAGCTGATGCCTCCACCCAGCCTGGCCACTGCTGTCCCCCCAGTCCTGGGCCAGCCCAAGCCACTATGCCCTGGCCCAGAGGCCTTTCAAAAACCATAGGAATTGCAACCAAAGCAAGACCACAGTGACCATGAGGGATTCTCCAGTGCTCTTTGGCCACTGAAGCCCTCCTCCATGAAGGAGTTTAGAAAAGCCTTAGGCTTCACTAGAAGCTTCCTGATACTTAGCAGGAAGTATTGCAGGGCTTAGGTGGGGACAGGAAGTCTCCTTTGAGTTTTTTTTTTTCTGGGCGGGGGAGAGGGGTACTGGGGATTGAACTCAGGGGCACTCGACACATCCCCAGCCCAATTTTTTGTGTTTTATTTAGAGACAAGGTCTCATGGAGTTGCTTAGCACCTCACTAAATTGCTGAGGCTGGTTTTGAACTCACGATCCTCTTGCCTCTGCCTCCAGAGCCACTGGGATTAGAGGTGTGCACCACTGCACCCAGCCTTTGAGATCTTTACCCTTTTTCTCTGGTTTCTCCAGGGGTGCAGCCCTTACAGGGAGGTTCACAGGCCCTCACTGGTACCCCACAGGCCGTATCTGAGGAACTCGTCAGGAAGCAGCCTGTCTTCCAGCTAACCACCTGCACCCTTTGCTGGAAGACCCTCTGCATTTCACAGTGGTGTGGGCTGAACAACTTGAAAAGACTCCACATCTTCCCTCTGGGACACCCCTTCTTTCCTCTTCTAGAGAATTCACTGGATCTCAGGGTGGTTTTTGTTTGTTTGTTTGTTTGTTTTTAATTGTCTGAGAAATATTAGGAGGCAAAACAAGGGAGAAAGTAGTTGGATCCTCCTGAGTTCCCTCGGTAATGACCTTGGACAGCCAATTTCCAGCCTGCTTTCAGAAGTGATTCCTAAATTGGGAAAGAAGTCTCCCATCACTGCATGGCCCACTGCAGGAGGCAGCTGGCCTGGCCTCCTCCCCACAGGGGCTCCTTCTGCAGGGCAGGAAGAGAGCATTTGTCACCCTTGGGCCACCCTCAAAGGTGTCATCAGCTCCCCCAAAGAGTCCTAGTTGCCCTTGGCTTGCAGTTTCTGTGACAATAATGGTGACTCTCTCACACCACCTCTTGCTGCTCCTCTGTCTTGGATGGTTCTGAGATACAATCATGGTAAGCTCAAGTCATTTCTGTCTCTACCTCCTGCCCCTACCTAGCTGTGTCTTTTAAAAGTAAAAAAGTAAGAATAACAAGTAGTAGCCAGGCACAGTAGTGCACACCTGTGATCACAACTACTCAGACAGCTGAAGCAGGAGGATTTCTTGAACTTCTGGTTCAAGGTCAGCCTGAACAACATAGAAAGACCCTGTTTCAACAACAACAAAAAAAAAAAAATGGGGGGAATATAACCAGTAAATCCTAGCTTCAGGACACACAGGAACCAAAATGGATATATCCCCTCTCCTAGAAATCTCAGCCGCATATGCCAAGTTAAAAGAAGGATCTGACAGCTCATTCCTGCCTGCACAGTCCAGGAATCTATGGGATGAAAAACAAGGTGGCCTTGCAGGCAACTGAGGCTCTGGGTTTGCAGCTGAGGCTCTGAGTTTTCTGTTTCTCATCTCTCATCTATTTTCATCCTTCTCTAGTCTTGTGGTAGCCAGTGCATGGACAGGTCTCTCATTTTGCAGATAAGAAAATGGAAGAGGCCCCACAAGCCAAAGCCTCAAGACCATACATGAGCAAGAACATCTCATTATCCCCCACAAAAATACAGTTATTACTTGCAAAAATAAATTTCAGTTAAAAAAATAATAAAAAGTACAAAGACTTTGAGGCCAGCAGCCTGCCCTGGGAGAGACCTGTGGCCGCTCTAGCACAGCCTCCAGAGACAAGAATTGGTGTGCCTCTGCCTCACTCACGCTCCCTTTCCCCAGCCCAGACACAGGCCGGGCACTGGCTGAGCTCTGGTCAAGTGTTCCCCCAGGGAAGGCGACCTCTCTGCTCCCAGCCTCCAATCTGCCATGGCTGTGGGGGATCTGAGGGCTTCTCACCCTGCTCAGTGTGGAAACCCATGGGTTTTAAAATCCTACCGGCTTGGCGGAGAGACGAGACATAATTCTGATGTTGTGGGCCTTCAGAAAAGGATAACTTGTGCCCACAACACATATTCCCATTCCAAACTCCGCTGAAATGATTCAAATATAACTTAATTCATTAAAATAAGTCCCAGAGTCCAAAGCTGAATTAATTCTTTCCATTCATGACTAGATTTCACTAAATCCCTTTCTAATCCACATTCTTAGTAGGACTTATTCCTTGTTATAGTTTGGCTTAACATCGCGGAGCTCTCTGGGGCCAATTTCTATCATCGGTATCTTCCAGAATGTCACAGCAGTGCTGTTGGCAGGTGCCACAACTCACCTGGAATCCAGGAATATCAGCTTCAGATCGAGGCTGGCCCTGAACATGAACATGTTACTGTGCAGCTTGATCTCTGTGATGGCACTGGGAGGCAGCGACTGGCCCACCGCCACCAACCCCACGATCTGGTAACAGGAGTCGTATAGAGACATGTCCAGCATGTACTGCCTGATCTTCAAGTAGCCGCTGCAGTGGATGACCTGGGGGAGCAGAGGGCAGGTCAGCTGGCCGTGGCACCCACTCCTCCTGACTCCTTTCATGGAACGTCCCCAACCCAGGTTCTACCGAGTATGTGGCCAATATGCTGACAGATGCCTTTCTTAGCAGACAGTGTCACAGTAAAATATAAGGGCTGTCTTATTCTGTCAACCATGAGTAAGGAATGTCACAAATTAGGACTCTCTGACATAGGATGAGTTTATATATAAGGAACCCACTGAGAGTCGTACTTAGAGAACACAGCAAGACCTTCTTAGAAGACAGCCATTTGTTTCACGAATGCTCGCTTCAGTAATTAAAATGCTTCCCACCTTCCTTTGGGACTGAATTTGACCTCTGCATCACCTGACATGCTCCTACACTCCAGTAAATTAAGAATCCTTTCAATAGATTTTTTTTAAATCTTCATTTTTATGTCTTTTAATTTCATGTATTTTAATTCAAGATCTTAATAATCAACAAGTCAGAGTGGCTATCTAGAAGCCTTCCAGTTAGAGCCAAAGTCCATGTAGGCAAGAACGCACCAAGTTCAAACAGGAACCTCTGTACCACCTGGAGCCTGATGAGTAGAAGCCTTTATGCCAGTTAAAGTCAGTAACAGGCTGGGGCATAGCTCTGCAGGGTATAGCTTGCCTGGCCTGCACGAGACTCTGGGATCCAGGATGGCAAAAACATATTAAGTCAGTAAAATCGTGCTGGAATCACAATCATCGTAACTGCAGTGGTACAGACTAACATCCTTAGCCTTCAAGTTCTCTGTTCAAAAACCCTTTCTCCAGGATCCCTCAAGGTATTCATCGTCTGTAGAGCTGGAAGAAATCTCCAAATCCTTATAGTCTATTCTCCCATTTTACTGAGCAGGGAAGTGAGGACAAGATAGACAGGTGATGTTCTGCTGCAGATTAGACAGCTGGACCGTCAATAAGCAGCAGAAACAAGTCAAGAGCCAAGTCTCCTGAAGAATGTCTCCGGGAGAGGCCGGGCTGGTGGCTGCCCATCCTGGCCCAATGCAGCTTAGAGCCTGGGACAATTAAAAACCAAGGGAGCAGGGGTTGGGGGAGCAGCTCAGTGGTAGAGCTCTTGTCTCTCGGTGGCAGGCCCTGGGCTCCATCCCTAGTAGGGCAAAAATAAAATAAAACAGATCAAATGAGGGGGTCGAGGCCCAAGGGAAGAGCTCAGAGTGGGGTGGCCGAGGAGGGCCAAGGGGAAGGGTCAGCCTGGAATGGGGAAGGCACTGGGAGGAGCTGGGGGGAAGGAAGACCCTGGGATGGGAGGGGCTGGGAGGGGCTGGGAGGGGCTGGGAGGGGTGTTCCAGAAAGAGAGGACAAAGGCACAGGTGCCTCTTCTTCTCCCCACCCTCCTCCCTCCTCTTCAAAGGAACAAATGTTTTTAGAAAAGCTTCCTAGCTGTCTCCAACTGCAGAGTGACTGATGGCTGTGACCTCTCAGGGAGGACAGCAGAGACGATCCTGGAGGCAGTGGGGAGCTCAGAGAGAGGACCGAGGGTAACAGGCTCCTGGGCACAGCAGACTTCCTTAACCCACCTCAGCTACCTCTGACATTGTGAAACGACACTGCCAGCCAGCCCTGCAGGTCACCTGCTCCTAGGCGCTGGAATTAGCCAGAACAAGCGACCTGTCTGGAAGACGGATGAGGCCAAGGAGGAGCAGGGGCTGGGCATGGAGGTCCCGGCTCCACAAGGCTCACCATCCCTCTCCCTCTCTGCTCCCTTCCTTGAGTACACGAGGAGGACAGCCACCCTCCTGTCCAAGGGCTGGGGTGACTGAATTCACCAGACGTGGTACCTCAGAGCAAAGCCCTACTTGGCACCTAAGAATGGACCCTGTTATCACTGTCAAGCTCATGATCACCAGCCCTGGATGATGGAACATTCCAGGGTAAGAGTGACATCTCTGTGCTCTGAGTACTCACTATGGCCTGGGACCTTGCCCAGGAATCCTCAACAAATGTGGATCCTCAACAGGGGCAGCTGCTACTGTGGGACTGTCCAGCATGCAAAGTGGAACTTGTGGGCACCAGGGCAAAAGTCTAACCTGAGCCACAGCCACTTCTGGTCTCATGGGACGAAAGCCAGCCAGGCTGGACTATCCCTCTAAAGCACCAGCCCTTACGTCCCTTACGTGGGCCCCAGAAGCAGCCATGAGCCAGTCACTGGAGACTTCTGCCCTGGTGGGGATGACACGTTCGGTTCCGAGGCTTCCCTTCTGCAGACATCCTTGAGTATGAGGCGGAATACCAAGTACCCAGTGCAGAGCACGGCCAGCTCTCCGTCCCCCCAGGGCCCTTCATACCTTGTATCCACTGCACGTCAGGCCCGCGTTTCTTTTTGCCAGGACGCACTTCATTCGGAGGAAGAAGGACCTCTCTATCTCGTACTCTGAAAGCAGGAGCGAGGTTCCATGGGCCACGGTCCCACCTGCTTCCCATCTGCCCCACACAGCATCATGAAATTCCCAGGGCCACAGTCAGAGGCCTGCTCCTCTGTGCCCCGACCCTGACCCTGAGACCTTGCTAAGGTCTGGGTGAGGAGGGGAGAGACTGGCCCTGTCCTGGTGTGGCTTCCACAGGCCCCAAAAGAGAGCAGCTCAAATCTCAGCCACAGCCTGGAGGCCAGCCTGGAGTCAAGGGCTGGGCCTGGCAGAGCTCCACCGGCCACCGTCACCTCCTAGAGGCCACAGAGTGGCTTGGCATCGGGAGAACTTCCTAGCAGTCTTGGGGTGGGTGCCTGAGATACCATGAAGGCCCAGAAGAGTCTGACTCCCCTCAGGTAGCAGATGCTAAGTGTCAGTCACAGCGCAGGCTCTTTCCCTGGCAGAGGGGCGGCCACGCATACCTCCTGCCAGCTGCACTGTGGGCGCTGGGTGCCGAAAACCACGGTGGCCAGAGCAAAGCTTTAGCCCTCATTTCTGGCCCTGGAAGGAGCAGCTTTGTCTCCACCTCCCCAGGGAACCCCTCACAGCTTAGCTAAGCCAGACCTTCCTTTCCTTTCTTTGAAAGGCCCTGTGCATAGATCTCTGTTCTCACTCTTGCAAACATACAGGAGTCCTCCTCCGCTTTAAAGGACACCAGCCCTCGGAGACAGCAATAGAGAAAGGCCACACCTCCCAGTGAGGGGCTGTCACTCCACTCTAAATAGACATTTGTTGGACGTTAATAAGTTTAGCTATTTATTTATTTTGTAAATAAATACAAGGCCCTCACACATGCTAGGCCAGTCTCTAGCACTGTGCTACATTGCTAACCCTTTTCCATTTTGAAACAGGGTTTCCCTAAGTTGCTGAGGCTGCCCTTAAACTTGTGATCCTCCTGCCTCAGCCTCCTGAGAGGCTGAGATTACAGGCATGCACCATTGTGCCTGGTGATAAATTTATCATTAAAAAAGGATTGGGCCGGGCATGGAGGCGCATACCTGTAATCCCAGCGGTTTTGGAGGCTGAGGCAGGAGAATTGTGAGTTCAAAGCCAGCCTCAGCCACTGTGATACATTAAGCAACTCAGTGAGACCCTGTCTCTAAATAAAATACAAAATGGGGCTGAGATGTGGCTCAGTGGTCGAGTGCCCCTGAGTTCAATCTCCAGTACCAAAAAATAAATAAATAAATAAATAAAAGGCTGGAGTGGAGCAAGGTCCTCCAGTGTCCCTGAGGGCACTGCCTCATGGAAGTCTGGGAATCGACTCAGAGGCCTCCTTGGTTCCCCCAGCTGGACAGGCTATGTGCTTTACCCACAGTCCTCCTGTCTGAACCAGACAGATGTCACTGAGGTGTGGAAGCTCACGTCTCAAAAGAACCACCTGGTCCTACTCATCTGGGGGGAGGGCGCACCTCTCACACATTTCACCATAAAACAATGGGGTTCCATCCAGGCAGAAAATCTGTGAGTGAGAAGAGCACCGTGTGCACCCCTGGGCTGGCGCTGCAGGGAGTCAGCACGGGACCCTAGGCCCCCAGCTTGTTGCCTCTCCTCTAGGCCCGCCCTCCACCTCAGCCTGGAACCCCACAGAAACGGGAGTAGACGGGCCTCACTGTCCCCCCAGCTGCACTTACTTCCATTCCTTCAACACTCTTCCAGAGGCTAAAACACAGGAAGGGGAACATGAAACCCAGGGCAGTAGCACAAGGCCACTCACTGCCAGGCAGGGGGAACCCTGTGCCGTGTTTTAAGCCACAACATGGTGTTCTGAGGAATTCTCTAGGACTCCTGCTGTCTGTGTCCAGCTTTGAAAACACGCCACAGTGGAAGAATTAGTCACTGTTGTTGGGAATGACTCTCGGCATCATTTTTTCATGTTGATTTAGACGCCATCCCATCCCAACAACTATCACAGGCTGTAGTTAGAGTCGGGGCCCGTCTTGTCTCAGAAGCTGGCACACCAGACTCTCTCCTTGGAAAGGAACAGAGAGATCAACTGCTGCTGGACAACTGAGCATGCGCTTCTGTGGTCCCTCCTCCGAGCCTGAGGGTAATCTTCCCCAGGAGGGAGCAATAAGAATGAAAGCCATATTTCTCCTCCATGGCTAAATGTCCTCACCACTTTGAAGTCTTTTATTTGCATTTTGTTCCACTGGGGAATTGGGGCCCCATTGGGTACTATAGTCTGAGGCATAAGTGAGACCCATTAGCCTGCTGGCCTCTTTGAGCTGTCCACGAAGTTAAGAGGCCAGGGTCCCGGGAAAACTTCTGTGTCTTCCCAGCATTTGTTATAATTTTTTGATGCCCAGGGCTTCTTAACTGATTTGTGCTATGGCAAAAAAAAAAAAAAAAAAACAAAACTCAGACCCCTGCTCAGAGTAACACTTTTAAATGCATAAAATAAAATGCATATAGTTACAAAACAAACCAACTATGTAGGAAAGTAGTTATCCCAGTATTTAAACACATAGTGGCACACCCTGAACATGGATGTAAGTGTGCTATTTTATCACTACATTACATAACAAGGTTCAGTGGTGGGTCTCATGACTTCCAGAATTTTGCAGTAGCCACGAGCATAAATGATATGTTGAAATGTCCACCATGGCTACAAGGTAACATGAAAATAGCAAAGCCACTGTCCTCCTGCTCTCAGGATGGTTTACAGTCTGTGGTCCTAGCAAAGGAACGGCTGTCCCCCAGGGGAATTTCAGGTGTAGTTTCCCCCAGGCAGTTTCACAGCCCCCTGGGCTGTATCCTCAGAAGCTGCAGCCCAGGTCTAGACCCGTGAGGCTGCAACCTGCAATTCTAAATCACGAGCACCTTCGACCCCAGCAGCACTGAATAGTCTTTGGCAGTAATAGGGGCTGGTTTAAATAATCTGGTTTAAAAGACAGAGGCCAAAATGCACCTCCCACTTGATGGGGCCAAGTGTTGCCCTGGTAACCCCTAGACCTTGGCAGGTGTGGTAAGCCAAGCCCTGGGTCAGAGTTAAGAACGTGGCCTTGTTTACTTTCACCTGGAGGAACTACCTTGGAGCAGGTGATGGTGAAGAGGCGGGTGGGCGGTGAGGACAGCTGTCATCTCGTCGTGGTCGGATGGATGGATGTACTCATAAATACTGTTGCCCGTGAGCTCCACCTGCAGGGGTGGGAGGGACAGAAATGTCACCATCTCTCCAGGGTTGGCACCAGGGGAAAGTGCAGGGTGTGCCACATGCTCACACCCTGCTGGGGTCAGGACTGGAGTCTGCCCACCACCCACACCTGCGTCAAACGTGGCACCTTTGCCTCCCCACAGCCCAGCTCTGAACTGCCTTCCATGCCTGAGAAGCCAGAGGGCCGGGCCTGAGCTCAGAGCCCGGGAGGCCCGAGCAGGAAGGAACACCCTGGAGGGGCCTTGGAGGGGCCTTGGAGGGGCCTGGGCAGCGTCCTTCAGACAGAGACAGCTCAAAATGGACTCCAACTCTCTGGGCTCTGTCCTGCACCCCCACTCACATGCTGCCTGCCTGAGACAGCCACTACGGCCCTACTGGGCTCCCTCCCAGAGCCGCGTCCACTCCACCTCTCAGAGCTGACCAAGGGACCACGGGAGGCTCTACTCTGACAAAGCCCCTTTCTTCAGCAGCTCTGAACCGTGTGCCTCAGGCACTGCCAGGCCTCTCTCACATTGCCAGAAATGTGTCTCTGGCCTTCCTGGTCCAAGATGACTGTGCAAATTCTACAGCTCTGGCCCAAGGGTGCGGCTGTGTCTCTGTGTGTGACCTGCAGGAGGGATTGGGGCCACTCCAGCCAGCCACATGACGTGGTGGTTATTTCCTGGGGTTGCTACCTCAACACCAGGGTAACGCCTCCTTCCAGACACGCCCCACAGGGGGGCCCCACGGCAGCCCTCCAGCCACGTCTGTGTCGGCCTGGACCTGGCTCTGCAGGAATGGGTGGTTCCAGAAAAACCCTGCTACTGGGATATTTGCACAGAGGGCCCTGGGGGTCCAGTTCCTGGCTGCGAGCACCTTTAGAATGTTCTCCCAAGCACGGATGCCACTCAGTGATATGCTATTGAGTCCTGGAGACCTGTACCCCTTCACAGATGGGCAAAGGCACAGAAAGTTCCAGAAACAGCCACCAGGGCAGCCTTCTGAGCTCTGGGGCGCAGTCCTGTTTTCAAGGCTCCTAGTAGTAGAGTTGGGAGTGACAGATAAGGACAGTTGTCAGTGTATCCCAGTATTGTTTGGAGGAGCATCAGGAAGAATGACGGTAATTTCAACGCAGCCAGTGGGAACCCCAAAGCCCAGCTGAAATAGTGCCCTTGGGAGGCAAAGGAGCTTGAGTGGGTCGGAAGAACCTTCACAGCCCTGCCCAAGGGAGGGGTGACCCTAGGGAGCACAAGGAGGCTGTGGCCGTCCTGTGTCTGGCCAGGCACATTTGGAGACTACCTGCTGTCCGTCAGAGGGCCATCTACAGAGGGGCAGCCCTGCAGGTGCCATGTGCCATGTCCCACAGCAGCATAAGGCCAGCCAAGTGGCTCAGTGAGAAGTTCTCCCGGGAGCCTCTGCCTCAGCTCTTCACTTGGAACCAAAGGGCCCTGGAGAGGTGAAGTAATGTATCCCACCCTCCCAGCCAATTCTCCTAATCTGTCAAGATGTGGCAAACTGCCTTCTTTATTCAGAAGAGATTGTTTCTGGTCTGCTAAGTAATTTCATCCCCTCAGAAGGCCTGCATGGCTCCACTCTCGGCATTGTTCCTGGAGCATCTCCTTCGAATATGAGGCAAGCAGAGCACAGAGAGAATCCTGTTACAGACATCCCCCTGTCACCTCCTCACAGCCACCTCCCGAATCTGGGCCTCTGCGATCGACCTCAATGGAGATTGGCCCATGTGAAAAACGTTTACGTCACTTTGTTGGGAAAAGAGAGAGAGAGAGAGAGAGAGAGAGAGAGAGAGAGGAACCTTCTTCTTTCAAGTCATTCCTGTTACCCCTTAAAAAGTTTTAAATAAACCAGCAACATTTAAGCCAGCCACATGAGACAGAGCAGTCTCCTTTATCCTGACGGCAGCTATGGGGCACATTACAGAGTGCTATCAAAATGGGGAGTTTCGAGCTAAACACTAAAGGAGCTGGGTTTTTAAAATCATTATTTCAATGGCTTATTATAAATGTGTTTATTTATATATTTATTCTGGGGGCTGGAGGCTGAACCCAGGACCTCAAGCATGCTAGACAAGCACTGTGCCATTGAGGTCCAGCTTATTTTAAAATAATTATAATAATAATAATGTTTTAGTATTGGCCTGTAATGGATACCCTTATCCATGTTTTAAGGGAAAAAAAATGATCATTCTGGTTTTCCTGAAATTCTTTTTGAGAGAAAAAATAGTACTTTGCAGGGCTGGGTTGTAGCTCAGTGGCAGAGCACATGCCTAGCAAGTGTGAGGCCCTGGGATCGATCCTCAGCACCACATAGAAGTAAATACATAAAGATATTCTATCCATTTACAACAAAAATTTAAAAAAATAGTACTTTACTAACGTCTCTGTTGAGAAACACCTTCAGGGACTTGCAGGAAAACTTGTATCTCTACTGATTAGGGGTGGGATTTGTGTTTTAATCCCCAAATCTTTTCATCTATTTCCAAAGTTCCTGTTCTCATCAGAGATTGGAGAACCAGGAGGGTCAAGAGGCAGGGAAGGAGGGCTTGATTTTCTGAGTTCTTGGGTCCATTATAAAATGGACAGGAAAACACTAAGACTGTCTAGGAAGTAAAACAGCCTTCAAATAAAGGAAATGTTTTTACAGAACAAATTCTGGAATGATAAAACAGTGCTGACCTTAACTCAAAATTATGGTTGACATGTGTTTCCTGTATTTATTTATCTATTCATGCTTTTCAATGCCGGAAGAAATGTGACTACCTTGCAGGAAAAAAAAAAAAAAATGTGTGTGTGTGTGTTTGTGTGTGTGTGTGTGTGTGTGTCTGTCTGTCTGTCTGTCTGTCTGTCCAGAGAAGGAGAGAGAGTTGTTGCCATAAAACTCCCTGGACTCGTACATCAGACTTATTAAAACAGAACTTCGATGTGATCCCTTATTATTTGTAGAACCCTGCTAACTACAAAATGAATGACTTTTCTACTAAGAGCTTTTTTATGTTTTGCTGAATAGCTTTTCCTCCTGCCAAGAAAACTGCCTATGATAAATACAACACTAAAAGGGTATATTCTGTGGGGAAGGGCAGAGTCACTCGGCACTGGGGAAATGCACATTACTCTGTTTTGGGTGTTTTGCTGAGTATGGTAAATTGAGCATTTAAAAATAAGATGGTTTGGGTTTCAGGGTTCAAGTTATGTCAACAAACATAAAACATCGTCCTTTCTCTTTATTTCAAAAGTGAAAGAATTTGGTCTTGTGCCTCTAACCTACACGGTTGCTGTTTGTATGATTGTGTTTCTGGTATCAATCTCAAATATTACATTTTTCTTTATGTGTCTCATAAACAGCTATTTTATATGAAAATGTATACTAGTAACCTCAATGTTATATAACATGGAACTTTGGTAAGGAAATCTGAACCACAAGGATATTTAAAACTATATATAGCAGCTATACAGGGATTGTTTTTGCTTAAATATAAGTAAAATAATTACAATAATAAGAACAAAAAAGGAATCAAATCCGTTGGCAAATATTCAGTGAATGTTATGGATAAGAGTGCTTCCCGGCACTACTTTTTCCAACATATTAAAATATGTCTGTATGTTTTTGTGCCTGCAAACCTGACAGAATCCCCAGGTTGGATGCATCTGTTTTCTAATGCTCGGCCTCTGGACTAGGTGGACAAACTAACTGTACTTTCTGCTTATCTCTGCCGTTTTTAATACCACAGTTTAACAACAATGACCTCTTGTTTACTAGCTTAAGATTTTTTTTAAAAATACACTCTGTTATAAGACGTAGATTTTTTTAAAATTCCAATACTGGTATTAAAAAAGTTTAATGAATCCTTTTTAAGCCTGGTGCAGCGGCATATGCCTACAATCCCAGCTACTTGAGAGAATGAGGTAAGTTCGAGGGCAGACTGAGCAACTAAGCAAGACTTGCCTCAAAATAAAATAAACATGGTCTGGGGGTATAGCTTAGTGGTAGAGCACTTGCCTAGTATGGAAGAGACTCTGGTTCCATCTCCAGCATTTAAAAGGAGAAAAAAAAAAGGCTTTGGGTTTGAAGAATATAAAGAATCATTTTTACATCCTCAAATGTATAATTCAGGTATTTAGATAGTACAGATCAAAAGCAGGACAAAACAGAACAATTCCCTTCTGCTGTGAATTTTCACACGATTATGGCAGAACTGATGGGGGAAGGTATGTTCCTGTGACCCTCTACCAAGGAGTGTAACCTTGACTTAACATGAACCTCACTTAATGAGATAATGTCACGGAGAGTAATTGAAAGTTCTAGGAACACAGACGAGCACCATGTAAATATAAGCTATTATTACAATTGCTATTCACCAGAAAACCTTTTAAAGCATTACTCTGTCTACTGGGTAAAATTTTACTAATATTTTTGTGTACAAGCTGGGGATTGAACCCAGGGCCTGGCGCACGGTAGGCAAGAACTCTACTACTGAGTTCTATCCCCAGTCCGTAAGCCTATTTTATTAAGGTTTTTGGTTTGTTATCTTTGTCCAATTCTTTGCTAATAATGAAAATAACCTAAAGGGTGCAAAACATTTTTTAAAAGAGTAGTTGGGTATTTGACATCCTATTCAATACTTTATTTTACTGTTTAAGTAAAGAAGACAGAAAAAAATACACATTGCAATTCTACCTAGATTTCCTTCTGTGGAGTTAATCATGAACAGAAGGCAGATCTAAGAGAAAAGTTTGTTGTTGCTTATTTAAACAGTTCACTGTGGAACACTCCCCAGCCACTGACCAGGGGCTCACACTGGCATTAAAGTGTTTTTGTAGCTGCAGACGGAGGCTAACACAACTCCACCGAGAAATCAGAAAAAAATCAGTTGCCCTACATGATCAACTTGACTTATCTTTTTTACAATTGTCCTTTCATAGGCAACAAAGAAACTAAAGGAATCTCTACAATTTGCTTAGAAAATGGTCATACCTGGACTTTCTTCCCTTTTAAAACAACGATACAAAGTTGTATTTTTGCATATGATGAAAAGGAAACATCATACTTTTATGCTGCCTCCATTTCCTCATGTGGAGTTAATCTTGACAGAAGGCTTAGTCATTACCTTTCCAATGTGTTGGTCATTCTTAATTATTGTGTTCATAATCAACAGAATCTTTTTCCCACATAAAAAGAGTCTGTGTGGAGTGCAAGGTAGGCTGGTAGGCTGAGCTGCCTGAGTGACAGATTGCTTAAGTTGTGCTCAGTACCTAAAGATGTGCCCACATATTCCAAGTGACCGAGATGCCCACCAAAGGACTCTAGTTGCAAACTGTGTTTAATGAAAGTGAGGCTGTCTGGCTTTTGTATAGCTCCCTATACTTCACAAATCACACAAAATAGTTATTCTGATCTGTTTCCCAATATGATCTGAAAGAGAGACAGAGCAGGCATTACCATATTACTTAAAATATAACCCCAGGACATTAAATTCCTGGATAGTTGAATTTGTTTCCCATTTTGTTTTGACTACTAGGGTTCTCAGATATAAATTTAATACTGAAAAAATAGTGGTCAAATTGATTTCTGTGATCATATGCAGAAATACAACTTTGTATCCTTGTTTTAAAAGGGGGGAAGAGCCAGTACTACCATTTTCTAAGAAAGTTGTAGATTCCTTTAGCTTCTTTGTTCCCTGTAGAGAAGACAATTGTAAAAAAAATAAGTCAAGTTGATCATGCAGGGCAACTGTTTTTTTTCTGATTCCTCGATGAGGTTGTGTTAGCCTCCGTCTGCAGCTACAAAAACACTTTAATGCCAGTGTGAGCCCCTGATCAAAAATTTTTTGACAAATCATCTTAAAAGTATATGAAATGTTTTATCTTATTTGTGACAATATTGTAAGACTATCAAAAGTAAATTATAATTTTAAAAGGTAAATAATCCACAGATTAGGTCAGAAGTAGAAACCAGTCTAGGTGCAAGTAAATAATTCTGATTAATTCTAAAAACTGTAAAGTAATAAATTTCTTTTTTCTTTCCTTTCCATTTATTTGTGGAGGATTGGGGTTGAGGGGTGGGCAGAACTTATTCAGCTAAGCACATTCTCTACCACTAAGCTGCTACAACCTCCAATCCCATAGAAATAGTAAATCTAATCTTCTCAAAACATTTCTCAGTCTGTACACATATTTATCCCTCGGTTCACATAGATGCAAGAGTCAAGCTTTGGAGGTTGGGGTTGTATGCTTGCCTAGTATATGTGAGGCACTGGGTTCAATCCTCAGCACCACGTAAAAATAAAATAAAAATACTGTGCCACCTATAACTAAAAAATAAACATTAAAAAAAAGAATCAAGCTTTGATAAACTATTTGGGATAGCAGGTCCCATAAGAGAAGAGAGAGTAAGAAACAACCTTCTAAACAATTTTAATATGCAATTTCCTTTAACAGACTTTGCATAGGAAACACATAAGCCCATTCGGATGTGGAGAAGGATGTGCATACATTGGAAGAGATGGCTGTAAAATAATGACAAGTTTTTTTTTTGTTTTTTTTTTAATGTACTGGCAGAAAAAGAAAAGGAATACACCAAACTCAGGTTCCCAAATTTGGTAATTTTGTTTTTCAATGAGAAAAACTCAAGTAACATTAATAGGCATGTTCCATTTGGGCTTAACTGTGGGAGGCGGATGGACAGAACAGGTCACTCACACGCCTTTCGGGAGCCCTTGTTCTGTCTCTGTCATTCATTGTAGTATGTCCTCACTTGTGATGAAAAGTCACGCTGAGAGCTCACAATATAAAGGAACGTTTAGTCCTGGCATGTATAAAAAAATGTGACTTTTATCTCTCTGCTCCACGCTTGTTAAATCAGAGATGTGAAAGGGAAACCCAGTCTGCTTCTCCCTGTCCGGGCCATCCACAGGCCCAGACAGCAGCCGGACCCTCCACCCAACCCTCATCTGGCTGGGGGTCCACAAGCTGAGGTCATCTCTTCCTTCTAAGGGAGGAACCCCTTTTTCAGAAGATGGTTTCACTTTTCCAGAAAAATGGGTAATATTTAAATGTTCTAAAGAAACCAGGACCTTGCAGTGCAAAACAGTAGTAAACTGAATTTTATGAGTTTCTATCACAAGCATATAAAATGCTTTACTGAAACAACCACTGAACTGGAAAAACTCAGGAAAAATGACCTTGAATTCCATGTGAACACTCATAAATCTACCCCTTCCCTTTCTGTCTCCCCAAAGCACATGCCGCATAAAATCCATGTTCTACAGCAGCTTCCTCTCACCTCACAGCAATGCACAATACCATGTGCAGCTCAGCATGTGTGGACTGACTGGAGGTCCCCTGGGGAAGCTCTTTTCTGTGCCAACTAACATCACTAGTTGAGCAGATAGGGCAGGGCATACATAGGACAGACTCAGAACAGGGCTGGCCACGGTGAAGACATACTGGTCACAAGCCCCAAAGGAAAAAGAAAGGAAAAAGGTAAAAATGCAAAGAAGAAGAAGAAGAAGAGGAGGAGGAGGAAGAAGAAGAAGAAGAAAACTGCATGGGCATCCAATTAAGAGAAATTTGGGGTTGGGGGTAGAGCTCAGTGGTAGAGCTTGTTCGATCCCCAGCACTGGGTGGGGGTGGGGGTATTTTGCAGTTATGAATAATGTTCATACACAAATGCAGACTCATTTTCAGGCTAGGCAAAGCTGTCACAATCTGCTACCATTTAATCGAATATTTTGATTGTACATAAAATTAGGTCGGCCATACCTACCTGGGACAAACCTAAATGTACAGAAGCCGTCTCGGATATATACATGATTTTGCCATCAGATGCTACCACAAAAACAAATCCATCCAAAGTCTGAAAGAGAAAACGTATCAGGGTAAGAGATGTTAGTTCTACACCAGCATTAAATCTAGAAATTTTGCTGTCACTGGGCTGGAGGTGAAGTGGGAGGAAGGCATAAAGCTCAGTGGTGAAGTGTTCACCAGCATCCATGAGCCCAGAACTGGGGGGAAAAAAATCAACGCATATTTGTTAAATTCAAAAAAGAAGCCAGGGCCATGAGGACCACAGGTGACAACACTCAAGGTTTATTTCCCAAGCCAGGCTCTGAAATGCTTTTAAAGCACTTTAAAAACAACCTTACATCCACATCACAAAAATCATGTGAAACATTTGAGAATTCCTATCATGCTCAGTTTAAATGTAGTAGCTTTATTGTTTGGAGTTATTTTAGCACTTAGCACAAATCCGGAGTTCTATGGTACTTAGGGGAACATCCACTACTATATAGACCATTTAAGTCATAATTGGCAGTCATTTATACCACTAGGACATACTCTTTATTTGCCACAATATTCTAGTTACCCATAAGTACCATTTGAATAATAAATTCCGACCACTGCCGCTCCCCAGAAAATAAAATACCCGATTATTTTACCAGACAAAGTCTATAGAATTAACTATTTCAACTTTGTAAGAGATTGAATAACTTTTGCCAAATTCAAGGAGAAAAAGTATCTTCCAAAAAAATTAAAACTACCCAAATGAAATTCTGATTTTTACCTAAGCCCTCTAAGATAAAACTATAAGAGATAATTAAGACAAATAAAAAGTAATGATTATTTTTCTGTGTCAAAGACTAAATTTTTGAAAAAGGAAACTGTACTTTATTTACTCATTCATATTTTAGATCCAGAACCAAAGAAAAGCAATAAAGTTTGTGAAAGACCCATACAATCCGCAGTGCAACTCCCATAAAAAAATATTCCAAATTAATTTCTGGCCACAAATTCTATTTTTACAGCATGTAATTGAAACCAGATTACCTTTGGGTTTTCTCCCCCCCCCTTGGAGGTGGGCTATAAAGAATGTAGCAGGAATGAAACTTGAAAGATATCCTTATATTCTGCTGTCTCAAATACCGTTTGCTGCAAAAATTCTTTGCTAACTAAATTATCACTACCTTTCCCTGTGCTAGGTTGAGACCAGCAACTTGATTATGTCTTACTTTCAGGTTTCTAACTCAGCTACAACACATTTTCCTAACAGAATCTGGGACATTTCAGAAATATAAACTATAAAGCAATTTCTAAAGTTACAGACACTTTGGTGTATTTTGCATAGTTGCTAAACTCTAAAACCATTAGAGATACATTTAACAAAACAGATCTCTTGCAACATCTAGGAAAACAAATAAAAGTGAAGAAATTATCATAATTAAATTCTAAAAGTTGCCAGCAGTAGCTTAAAAAATAATATTCTTAATGGAAAACATGGAGTGTGCTTTCCTAGCTTCAATTACCTAATTCACTTACATGTATAATAACTGCTAAGACAGCCATCCACACACTACTCAGGAATTAATTAAATGTAAGACCTCTGGAAGTGTTGACTTTGCCCACCAGACTTTCTCTGAAGTTCCCCTGCAAGCACTTAGTTGTCCCTGATATTAGTGTCACTTATAATGTGGACAGTATGAAACACGGAAAACATCCAGCGCAAAGCTGGAAGGGCGGGCAGCGGGCGAGAGGGCGTGTGGGCCAGGCTCCCAGAGAGCGTTACCTGGCCGGCTGCTATGCCACCGCAGTTCTCTCTAGTTGTGAAAGTTCCGGGTTTCAAATATTCCCCCATTCCCTTCTCCCTAGCACATGTATTTTCAGAAACAAATCATTCCCAGGCATTTGGGGCAAAAGTTTTGAAAAGATCTGGTTTTTCAAAATGCAGATCTCAGTGGCCGACTTGCAGATCTAAGTCACAACGCCCTGCAGCCAACATCCTACCCTCCCCTCCTCCACTTTTAATGGAAATACAAAATAGAGGAAATGCAAAATAGGTCTGGGTAAGCATTCTTCTATGGGGGGCGGGGGTGGTGGTGGTGAATGAATCAGGCCGCTGATGAGGCTCTGTAAAGGAAATTGCTGTCCTCTGCTAGCGCCAGATGCTGACTTGGAAGTGGACGCTGGTGCCCAGGTTACCCATCCCAAATTCACCGCCGGGGTGCCTATCAGCGCTTCTATACTGCAGGGATAGAAAGCTGAGGTCCTGGCAGCGTAGCAGTCTGGGACCATAAGGCCGGGGACTGGAAGCGCAAAACGCCTGACCCCAAACCAAGCGTCCAAGATGGGTGGTGATACCAGATGCTAAAGTAACCTTTTGAAAAGAAACCTGGTCTGTAATAAACTCTGCATAAGTGCCAACTGTTGCTGCTTCATTATTGATGCTGTCCTTTCATTTACGCATTCCTGCGAGCGCGCGCGCGCGCGCACACACACACACACACACACACACACACACACACACACTTGCTAAACGCTGCCACATTGTGGCTCAATGCTTCCTGATCGGTGCTTCTCTGGCTCCAGAGCCTGGCCCGGTGTCTGGGACGAACCGAAGTAAGGTTGAAACGATTTAACCACGTTCAGGGGCGCCTTTCCGCCTAGGTCTGGGTGAGCTAGAAATTCCTGGGGCGCTGGGAGGGAGAGGGATGCAGGCTGGGGCTGGGGCTGAGGCTGTACCCGACAAGCTAAGCATCCACGCTTGGATTTTGACCCTCCCGGGCGGGAGCCACCCCCGCCCCTGGGACTTCTTCAGCTTGGGGGCGGCCTGTGGATTTGTGCCGCGCACCTCGAGACTCGGGTGGCAGGGTCGGAAGGGAGCCCCCGCCCGGGTATCTGCCCGGGCGACTGGCGGTGGCGGCGCTCCTCCCCCGGCGCGGTGGTTCTACCTGCAGCAAGTGCGATCCCAGCTCCTTGGCGACACTGTCCAGGGGCCCGGTGCGACTCGGCTGTCCCCATGCATCTCCTAAACCTGGACAAGGAAATGAAACAACCAGTAAACGGCCGCGTTCAGCAAGAGGCGGTGGCGCCACGCAGAGCGCTCAGAGCCTGCGCTCCCTGAGCTCCACGAGGTTGGAGCGTGCCCCTGCTTCTCCTCTGCCCAGCATGCTGCAGCTTGTGCCCTCGCAGCCGCCCCTTTGTCCTTGGTTTAAAAGAAAAAGACCTGAGGAGGAATTCCCTTCGAGGGCTCCAGCAGAGTGCCCCTGCGCTCACTGAGCCAAGCAGGCGGACGGCTCCCGCGGGTCGCCCACGTGCTCAAGGCTCTGAAATTGCCGTTTTATTTGAAATGCCACAAAGTAATCTAATCTGCTTTGAAATTGGCCATCCTCGTAGCCGAACGGGGATATCGATTTGACCTGTAAATATTCCCCTAAGGACCTTCTCTTCCTCCCTTCCCAGGTGTCGCCCGCAATTCTGCTTTTTCCCAAAGACAGAGAGCCTCAGATGGAAAGGCCCCGCCGTCCAGGGGCAGCTTTTCCCACATTAAAAAAAAAAAAAAGAAAAGAAAAGAAAAAGAAAAGTTCCCTCCCCTCCACGTTATCCCACAGTCTTCTCGGCTCTCACTGGCTTCCCGGAAGAGCTGTCCCCCTTCCAAACTCAGAGCTTCGTGCCCAGGAAGGTTTACCTGGGGGTTTCCGGGGAACACGCTCCATATCCGCCAGCGGCGGGCGCGGGTCGGACCCAGAGCCGGGAGAGCCCAGGGTAGGCTCGAAGGTAAAGGAGAGGGGGCGGTTCTCGCACAATCCGGAGCCCCCCAGTCCCTGTGCTTTTTAACCGCCTCATCCCCAGAACCTCCTGCTCTTCCCCACCACCTCCCCGACGGCCACCAGTGGTGCAGAAAATGCGTCAGGGGAATGGGGGCCCTGCGCATCCGAGTCCTCTTTCCCTGCGCGCTCGGGCCAGCCGCTGTGACTGGGAGACTCCAGGCTTGCCTCTACCAACTCCAGACGAAGCCAGAAAGCTCCCGAGGAGGCGGCGTAAGGAGGGATAGAAGAACCTTTAAATTACCCCAGAATCCTTCCGTTATGGGGACCCTCGGCCTCCGCACCAGGAGACAGAGGCCGGTGACCGCCATCTCCACTTGCGCCCTAGCCTCCTTAACCTCCCTCTTAGAGAATACGCCCTGGAGCTTTCTCCCTACTCCGGGAGCTCCCATTTCGGATCCGACCCCTTCAGGGTTTACACGTCCTCCCGGAAACCGTGGGCCGGACCCAGATCGCGCCCTTGAGTGCGGGACTCTAGGTCAGGAGTCGGCTGAACTAGGCGAGAAGCGCTGGGCTGAAAACCTGGTCAGCTGCGGTGAATCCAGTGTGGTTCCCTAGGCGGCAAGTCCTCTCTAAACCGGGAGCCTGGCATGAATTCCCGGAGAGTCGCTGCCCTGGCACCGTGGGTGTCCTCTCTGACCCTGTGGGAGTCCAGGGCATCTTGGCTTCTGGAGGCCTCCACCCAGGAGGCTGAAAACGCAGGACTGTGGCTTTGTAGATCCTTCTTGGAAACAGTTCGGCAACTAGAAAAGGGATGACCTTTCATTTCTCCTCCTGGACTCTTAAGAATCAGAGTTTATCCGGGTCTAATAAGGAAGTGGTCAACTTCCACTTATCCTGACATTCCCCCTCCCCAAATATAACACGCTGGCAGCTTTTTATTCTTGGCCCCTAAGCCACCACTGGGTGAGCGTAGGTAGCTCTCTAACCCCAGGAGACTGCTCCCACCCCAAGCATCCTGATCCTACCAGGACACCACTTGCCCTCACTCTCAGGCTTTTCCTGCCCCACACCAGACAGGAAGCCTGGTAGGGGCAATAGAAAGAACCAAGATTTAAAACCAGTGGGACGTGGATGAAGAAAGAATTTAATAAGAACCTAGGAAATCCGATTTCCAAAAAACGAACAAATGTGCCTTGTAACTGTCCTCCTCTCCCCTGGCTCAGAGTCCGTCCCGGTCCCTGGAGCTGAAGCAGCCTTGGCCCCAACACAGTGCCCAAGGTGAGCAGGGCCTCCTGGCCTTTCGCTTCTTGCAGGGTCAGTGGTCCAAAGACTTGGAGTAAACTTTTGGTCTGTGGGAATGGCCTCCAGACCTGGCTCCACTGGCACAAATGTTTCAAAGCCTGCTGAAGGTTCTGGCTCTCCATGAAGCATGTGCTTACTAGTTATAGATTTTTCACATTATTCAAATATTCAGATATCTGAGAGATCTTATTCTCCTATATCACTATAATTTTTCTGCAAGTTCCCATGCCTCTATTGTGCTGATGGAGATTTCGACTGCCCTTTAGGATCCTGGCTGGAGATAGCTAGGCATCACCAAATGGTTCCCCCAAGCACTCCTCACCTAGGGACCACCTCACTCTAAGGCAGTGGCTCTGCCAGCTCTTCCATTAGGAACCGCTGTGGTGAGTTCTTTTTTCCCTCAGCCCATAAAAATATACTTTGGGCTGAAGCAGAGACTGAATAAAGTAAGGTTTGTAATAAAAAGCATCCTCTTGGTAATAGAAAGCCATATACACTCCTGAAAAAGTGAAGCTTTAGGAATGTGGCCCTTACCTGGACCCAGGAAAGGGATTGGTTTATTTATTTGAAAAGTGGGGGTGGGGTAGAGTTGAAGTCTGGGCTAAGCTCCTTCAGGGTTAGAAGTTGGTGAGCTATTGGTAGTATGGACTGCTTTCAGAGCTGAGACCTGTTGTTTCTCAGCCCCCAGGTTGGATTTCCCCAATCCTGCCTGCCTCCACAGGACAAGCTGGGGACCTCTGGCCACTGGCATTTAAGGATGGCCAGGCTATAGGGAGCCCACAGGGAGAAACTGGGGCTGCTAGGTCAGGGCAAAAGGGAATCAAGCCCACATGCCCCACTTCTGCCAGTTAGCCTTTAGGTACCTCCTTTCCTGCTTGCTCCCGGGGTTTATGGGTACAGGGTCTGTTTCCACCTGCTGCCTGTCCTCTGGTTTAACCCCCACAGACTTGCTGTCTACAGAAGCTACCTAAATATGGTTCCTCTTCTCTGATTAGTCAGCAAACAGCTTATGAGCAACTGTCCTGTGGGGCTTCAGTCAGGCTCTGGGGGTATCTCTGGATGCAGGTCACAGACCATAAACATGGGGCTACAAAAAGAATATGATTTGGAGAGAAAGGGAGATTGCTTTCCCGCTGTGAGGTTTTCATCTGCTTTGCTCAGATGAGAGGACATCCTCCTTCCTCTGGACTAGCCAGAAGGATGCCTGTGGGTCTGGATGCAGAGAGTTAGGGCCTGGATTTAGGTAAGAACACTAGAGTCAGACCACCATTCTCTCACCTCCCTACGGGACAACCTTGGATATCTAAAAAAGCAGTGACAGGAAGACTTCCCCAGGACTCCTGTGAAAATTGAATGGGGCTAAGAACAGGGAGGCGGCTGTCCCTGCCTCCAACCTCCACAGGAACATTGGATAAGGGTATAAAAATCTAGGACAGTTGAGGAAGTCCCAGCGTCTCACCTCCTGGGACTCGCCTTCTGTGGTTTAAGAAGCCAACTTGGCCAGGCCGCAGGGTCTGATCTCCAGTCAAAGCCCCGACCTCTAACCTTTATTTCTTGCCTCTAAAATAGCATTGTTTGGGGATTCACTGAGCCTGGCTAGAGCGAGGCCTCACTGTTTGTGGCTACTGCCATCGCCTTTGTCTAGCCCACTCCTTTGCTGCCTCAGCCTCCCCTCCTCCAATTACCACTTCCCTGGGGGGAGGGGTGTGAGGGTGTGTCTCTGGGGGAGCAGCGACCTCTTGCCCTTGGAGGGCCAGATCTGAGGATGCAAGGTCACACATTCTCATAGCAAACCACTCCAAAGTCTAGTAGGGTGTGTGGGGGCGGGAGTAAGAAACGGCTTGATCCTCTTGCTCCTCCATCCAAGCACAGGCTGCGGAGGCCAAGTCTCAGCCGGTCACCCCAACAGCGTTTCCAACCGAAGTCCCTGCGCAGCGGCGGGCTCTGGTAGCTCCCTTCCAGGGCTAAGGGGTCTCGTCAGTTTGTGCTGGGAGGAGTTTGGGGCTGGGTACAGCCTTGCTGATCCAGTAGAACCCAGAGTTTGCACCTCTCTGGACACCGCGATCCGTGTACATTATCAGGGGTCGCGGGCTTCTCCAGCGCACAGGAAGGAGTTCTCAGTCCTGGAATCTTTCTGTTCTCTTCGGGGTCCCTGGAAAATTCGCCCGGCGAGCGACCCCGGCTCACATCAACCAGGGATCGGGTGTGAAGGGGGTGGTGGGTAAGAGACGCTCCCCAAGAAAGTCTCCTTGCGGCCGACGGGGCAAAGGAGGGGAGACGGCTTCCAGCCTGGCGGGCCAGCTGCGAACGAGCGCTGTGCGTGTCCCGAAGACCCCGCCGCCCCAGGACGGGATACGTAGGTCCTGAAAGTGCGAGATGGAGTCTCAGCGGCCGCTGGTACCGAGCCGCGCGCCGCACCCAGAGCCGCCCCGCGCTCCAGGGTCGGGGTCGGGGTCCGGGGCTTTGGAGCGCAGGGGCTGGATCTGCAGCCCGCGCGCTCGGTTACTCTCTCCAGGGCCTGCGCCGCGCGCGGCCCTGCCGACGGGGAGCTTTGCCTCCCGAGCCCTAGGCCTGGCCCGCTTCAAACTGAGAGGAGGGAGGGTTGTGAAATCTTCGTCACTCCGAAAACGAGTCCATTAAAAAGGACCTACGTGATTTCGGGCTGCGGTACAGGAAGATCTATAATGCCATGTTGGCATAGGGTGACTTTTTCCTCACCAAACCCTCCGAATCAAATAGTTTAAATCCAAGGAAATAATCCCACAGTCCGTGGGCTTCCTCCCGGCGGAGCTCAGGTGTACGGGTGGGGGGTTAGCACGCTGCCTGCAACTGAATTCAACCCAGTCACCGGGACAATTCAGGCCTTAATCCCTTCCCCCCTCCACACACCCTGGTTCTGGGTCTTCAGCTTCCCACTTCATTCCTGAGCCAGACCGGAGGCTAGTCCCTCGTCCTAGCTAGCCGTCGGGTGTGCAAGGTCTGGGAGGAAATGCCACCCTTTCCTCTTCCCTTGTCCTAATCGGGACTCCTCCAGGGAAATCGAATCGCCCAAGTTGGCCCTCTGACCCACGGAAACTACCCTACGTCCTGGCGAATGTGTTCACAGTGCAGTCACGGCCAGGAAGCACCCACAGGTCTCTTGCCTGGGTACATCTGCGGTTTCCAAGAAGCCTCCTCTCCGGAACCCAGGGTCACAAGACTGTGAGGGGCGCAGGCGACCCTTTGCACTCCATATCTGCTGCAACCCTAGGTTTATCTGCTTTCCAACTACTCGCTAAAACTCACCCAGTGTTCAGTTTCCAGCCCGAATTCCAAAGCCGACCTTGCTCTCTCCTGCCCTTGCCCACCCTATCTACCTCCCACATCTTAGTTCCATGTTGAAGGGGAGAAAAGGTAGCCACCCAGAAAGCAGCAGATATTTAGTCTCAGGGCAGTGATTTCCTCCACGACTGCCATTTAAGCCTAGCCTGGTCAGGAAACACCTGGAGTCTACAGCGACTGGTAACCAGAGTGGACTGCCACCTATGACAAGGTTCCACTGTGCACCTATATGGGTGTGGAGTCGGTAATGGGCCGCTTTACAAAGACACCGAGGCCTACCAGGGCAGGATGACAGAGCCTTCTGGGACCCAAATGTAAAAATTGAAAGACTTCCCCAAGCCTGAGAATTGGCCTGCCAGCAGGTGTCTGCCTGGGTTTCTGGTGCCTCCCTCTGCCCTGGTGTGGGACCTCTGAGTTCCTCTTCCTGTTGGCCTCTTCAGTGCAGAGCAGGAGGATATACAGCAACCGGCTGCCATTGCAGTTACTGTCCTACTCCCCCCCTGCTGCAGGGCCTTTGGGGAGGCCAGTTTCCTCTCTGGCCTCAATTTCCCCAGATATGAAGGGTTCCTGATGATCCCACCGGCCCTTAAGACTGTGCCATTCATTTTCTGCATCCCAAAGTACTAAATTGGTCTCAAAGGTTTTCTTTACCCAGGGATCCCACCTGCTTCAGGCAAATGGGTCCACTCTGTATCTTTTATTTTCAGCCAATAGCTGTAAGCCATCTCAGAGCTCTGGTTGATATCCAGACTTGCTCTGGCTCTAAGACCTCCGTGGGGTCATTGTCCTGACCCCAGCAACTCAGCAGGGCCCTGGCAACCTTGGTGCTTCAAGAACCCAGGTTAAATCAATGAAGGTGGTGGTGGGGGGGAGCGGATTCAAAGCCGCTGAGGGCAAGGGAGTTATTTTGCATGGTAGAGTTCTTCCTAAACGCAACTTCTCTTTGCCCTATGCCCTGAGCTTCCCAACTCCTTAGGCCCGGACTGGACTTGAGGGGAGTAGGCATTGCAGCCCAAAGCTTCAGGTCCCAGACATGAGCAGTGGGACAGTGCTTGAGACGGCATGGCTCCCCTTCCTGACTTCAAGAAGTGTAGTAGGAAGGGATTAGGCCACTGCCCCCTTCCCCAAGTTGTGCACTATGATACAGGATCATCTACAAAATCTAGAGCCAACCTCCAGGATCAAAACCCAGGAGATGCAGGTGGCCCCTGGAGTAGGCAGCTCCTGAGCACAGCACTGGCAGCAGTTGCTCAAGGCATCAACCCCAGCAACACCACGCCACCCCACAACAAGGGGCAAAGTCTTCAGTCATTCTGGACCCAAAGGCCTGATGATGTGCTTCCCTGGTTACATACACCCCACAGATATTTAAATGTCTGCTGTGGCAGCACATCTGCCACTTTTCAACATTTTAGCAAACTTCCCTGGAAATCCCTAAAACAACGAAGAGCTTAAAATAAGCCCTTTTCCCCAGACCGCTTTCATTAGCTAACTTCTGGTTTATTAGAAATCTTTGGCAACAAACAACTCTTCAGATAATTTATTCTCCCCCGCCCCAAAAGAAAGGTGGGAAGAGAGAGGACAGAGGATAGAAGCCCTTTACCCTGTCTGCTTTGTAGCAAGCGGATTAGACGCATCCCAGCAAACCAGCTAACACTACTCCCGGGTGGAAAGGAGACTCGACCCTTATAAACCTAATTCGCTTCTAATGTCCACCGAAACTTCAGCTGGAAAGGAATCATTTCTACTTCTGTAGCCAAGGACTCATCGCTGGGCCGACTAGTAGGAAACACCGCGGTGAACAACTCCCAGCAAAGGAAGGGGCTGGGGAAGAGGTTCTCCGCGGATCGGACTAGGAAACGCAGGAACGTGCGCTAGGCCCCAGCCCAGCAGGTTCAGCGCTTCCGCGCACAGCAGGAAAGCGCCCTTCGACCGCGGACCGCGCGGCCAGGCTGGGAGGCTCCCGAGAGGCCCAGCCACCGCTTCCGGCAGCTCAGCTCCCTGGGGCTCCAGGCTGCTCCGGCGCTTGCTCCGGACCCGGACAGCCGCAGGACTGCAGGCCGCAATTGCCGACAAGGCCCGCTGCGCTCCACCAGGAAGACCGTGGAAAACGCAGCTGCAGACCCAGAAACCATCGCAAATACCACGTTTGGAGGCGCCGAGCGCAAAAGCTTACCGGGTCGAGTGCCGGGCCGCGGATGATATTAATGGAGGCGCCCTGTGGCCGAAGGACACCTGTCGCCTGTACTGCAGCGACCCTCCAGTGCCCTGCAGCTGAAGTGGTCTCTTTACCACGAAGTCCTCTGGTGTGGCTCCAGGGCCTGGAAATCCTGGGGCGCCCATCAGAACCCTGAACAGTGCCCTTCCCGGCAGTGTCGGGGTCCCTTGGGGGTGAGATCCCGGACCTGCTGTTTGGAGGTCTGGCAGGGTGGCCACAGTCCCTGGCGGAGGCTGACGTGTGCGTGCTGGGAAAGCTCATCCAGCAGGCCACCATTTCTTACGATCTCTGCCTGATGGTGAGTCCGCCAGTAGTGTATTTTCAATCCTAAAAGAACTGCTAAGCTCTGCCCTGCCTGCCATTTTCGAAATAATTACCTTTCTCTTCGCGGGTGTTTCAGCTCACCAACCCGCGATCTCTCCTACCCGAACCTCCGATCCCCAGAGGACTGGGAGGGCAGCACCCAGGACTGACTCCCACGAGCGCTCGGTGGCTGTGGCCTCACCGAGCACCCTGCTTGCTTGCTCTCCCTTCTCCAGAAAGAGAAGGAGGGATGAAGGCCCGAAAAAGAAACGGGAGCTGAAGAAAGAAGGAAGGAAGGAGGGAAAAGAGGTAGGTAAATAAGAAGGAAAGGAGTAAAGGAACAGAGAAAAAATAAGAAAACAAACCCACACCAAACCAGAGCAGAAGGGGGTGGGGGAGAGAAAGAGAAAGGGAAGGAGGAGGAGGAGGAAGAGGAGAAGAAGGAGAAAGAGAAGGAGAGGAAAGAGACGGAAGAAAAAGAAGACGAAGAAGAATTTTTTTTAAATGGAAAGGAGGAGGAGAAAGAAGAGAGGAAAAGAAAACAAAACTAAAATGGATTCACAAAGAAGAAAGAAAAGAAAGGATAGGAGGGAGGAAGGAAAGGAGGAGCAGAGCGGGAAGAAGGAAGGGAGAGAGCGTAAAACCTGCACGGACCAGCATGCCAAAGCCAACTGGGGACCGCCGGTCCCTGGAACAATCCTTGGTTTGCCGCTGCCTGAGCCAAGAGATGGTTTGGTCGCCTGGGCCGTGGTGGCCCTGGCCCCTCTCCCTGAGTCTGCGTCCCAGCTGAAGTCCCCGGCTGGGCCCTCCCAAGACACCCGAGTACTGGCTGGGAGACCTCGATGGCCCCTCTGGGCCGGCTCCTGCCAGGGCCAAGGCCGCCTAACTCCCCGGAGTTCCCGGCCGCCCACCTGCGGCCTCACCTTCAGGGAAGACCGCGCGCATCTTCAGGTAGCTCGTGGTGAGTCGTATGATGGACGCTTTGTCCAGCTGCGAAGTGATAGCCGATGGCAGCGGGAGCAGCTTGGCCAGCTCATAAAACTCGCCATTTTCCTTCTCCCTCCTGGTTTTGGCCGCATTCTTGGACTTCTCCTTCATCGCGCCTCGGCTCTGGGCATATTAGACCTGGCCGCGCTCCAGGCCCGCGGAGTCCCGCTCAGGCTGCGGCAGCTGGGACCGGGAAAGGAGACCCGGGGGCCAGGTGAATCCCGGGTGCCGGCCACGGACAGGTGCGCGGGACCTGCCTGGGCACCGAGGAACTTCTCCGCAGTTGCCAGCCCAGAGCTCAGCGCAAACCAGCTGCGCCGCCCCGCGCTCCGGCTGCGGCTGGAGCTGGACTGTTCCGCGGCGACCCGAGCCCTGCTTCCTGTTCACTCTTCTAGCCTCCTGTCTCCCCGGCCTCAGCTTTTCTTAGGGTTTAAGGGTCCAGCGAAGAGGCGGTGGTGCAGTTTAGTCCTTAACCGGGTGTTGGCATTCGCTGCCGCGAGGCCCCTCCGATCTGGAGGGCGGCAGGGGCGGCGGCGGCTGCGGAGCCATGGAGCGGACCCGAGCCGAGGGGAGCTAGACCGAGAGGGCCGGGCCGGACCCAGGCCTGGGCGCGCTCTCCTGCCCTCTCTGGTTGCTCCCTGTGCCTGAAGACCCCGCGCCGGAGTCCGCGATCTGTTGGGAGGCGCAGCTGCTCCGCAGTCCACGTGCGACCGAGCACCGTTTGTTTATGGCGGACCCGCCTTCGGGCGGAGCACTGGGCCGCCGGGGCCGGGACGGGGGGGGGCAGGCAGGGGGAGGGACCGCGGCGGGGGCGGGGGCGGCGATTCTCGCCTCCGACCCCGCCGCGGCCCTGGAGTCACGGGCGCGCCTCCGCGTCTCTACCTCCAGGGACTGTCCCGAGAAAGACGGGCGCGCTCCCGGGCTCGGGGAGATCGCGGTGAGTGAACGCTGCGCGGCGCGGAGACCGGCTCTGGAGAGCGAGTCGCGGGACGTGGGCGTTAGGATGGGCTGCGGGGTGGGGCGAAGGAGCAAGGAGGGAGGGGTGCCGAGGCCTCTTCTGTGGTTACCCGGCTGGTCACCGGCGGGCGCGGCCAAGAGGAGGCGGCGCGACCCGGCGGCCAAGTGCCCTGTGGGGAGGATCGAGGCCTCCAAGTCCGCGCTGGTCCCACGCCCTCCTCCTCAGTTCCGCGTGTGGAAAGGGGGTGCCCAGAGGGAAGATTCCCCTCCCGACACGCTCCGAAGTCACTCTTCTGCCCTTTCTCTCCTGGAAACTCCGGAGCGAAAGGAGATTGACACTTTTCTGATGGGAACGGGAGACCGCCGGGGCGCGCGAGCCAGAGGGAGGGAAGGGTCCGGGGAGCCCAGCCCAGCTGCCAGGCCTCTCCGGGGCGCCCGCGGGAACGGGGCCCAACTGCCCTGCCTCCAGCAGCCCAGAGCAGTCTCGCAGCCTGATCCAAGGCAGCCTAAATTTCGGGGAATCGCTTTTGTGCGGACGTTTCATGGAGAGTGTCACCGAGCTAGGGCCACTGGGGGGACGTTCGTGGGACCCGTGGTGGTCGGCAGAAGGCAGTTGGAGAAGGGAGGCGCTGCTGAAGACGCGGGCACAGGGGACACACGCTCTCCCGCAGGGCCACACTAGACCTAAAGAGTCACATCCCGCCTCTCCTCTCCAACTCCTCCTTCGGCTCCTGGGCCCTCCGCACCCCCCGCCACTGCCATCTCCGAAACCCGGGTCCTTCCTGGAGTCTGAACGCCCCAGGACGGTTCTGTTGCCAGCTTCCCTGCTTCACCGGGTCAGGGACAGGCCAGAGGGCAGTTCCTACTGGGTGTCTGGGCCCTGAGGGAGCTCTTGGCACTGTGCTAAAAGCGGTAGAATTATGGGGCCGGGAGGCCCCCGACCTCAGGGTGGGCACCGTTAGGAGGTGGGACAGGGATAGGGGGATAGGTAGGTGCCGCCGCTCTACCTCCGGCCGGGAGGAGTCTGCCGCTCTCACGTTCCTCTCCAGCTTCCGGCTACCGTGCCTGCAGTAGACGCTCTGACCTTTTCCCGGACCCCTTTGAAGGTCCGAAGTTTGGAGGCGTTGGAGGAGATGTGGGTTCCCTCCCTGGGCTTCATAGCACAAACCTGGTCTGGGCATCAGCCTGCCCAGTCCTGCTAAACCCACTGTGGCCAATGTTCTTAGGAATGGTGCTGGGAAACCGCGAAGCTGCACGAGCCAGGAGCGCAGTGGAACCCGCACTTTCCTTTGGGGTTTCGGATCTAGGCACGCTGTCCAGTTTTCAGCGGTGCGAGTGGAGAGTTGGGGCCGAGCGTCAGCGGCGCGGGTCCGCAGGTGCCCAAAACAGGCGTGCGCGGCCCACTTCCGAGACCAGAATCCCGCGCGGCGCGGCGCTGTTGACTGCCTGGGGCCTCGCAGAGAAGGGGCTCCAAGAGCAGGGCTGCGGACCGGTCCCGCCAGAGCTTCTTGCAGGCCTCCCTCCCAAGCGCACTCTAGCACTTCCCAGGCTTCAGGAGGATTTTACGCTTCTCTCACCCCCACGATTTCCAACCCTCAATTATGGACTCGGGAGAATTCCTCCCGGGCTTGAAGGGGATTACCTAGATGGCAGAAACATGGCTAAGTGGAAGTGGGAGAAACCCGACTAGTAACAAGAACGGAAACTTTGCTCAAACCAAATTTCCCAGATTTTACCGAAAGCGCACTTGAGCTCTCCAGACCGGGTTTTTACAGTGGCAGCCGCTGTTTAGGCACCTTCAAGACAGGATCAAATCGCCTCCTTTGAGTGACAGCAAAATGGGGCATTAGAAGCCTCTAAGATATCAGGGTGTGGGATGCTTCCAGGCCCAAAGTGGGCCTCAGCAGATGCCCAGCAGGCACAAACATTCTTTCAGGGCACACATACACACACAACTGGCTATGGGCCTAGAGTCCCCCGACAGCATGATCGAAAGTACCACAAGTACTTGGGCAAGACTCTTGAGGTTTCCCAAGCGGAAAGGATAGTGATAGTAACGTGGAATAGTGAAAGGAAAAAATCCCAGTCTCTGGTTGGGGCCGTCCCATGGCTCTCCCTACCTGAGTTAAAGCCTGGGGCCCTCAGATCAGAACAATTAGGACAACACCCAGACAGTCCTAGATGTGAGACAAGTATGAAGTTAGAAGCTTTGCTTAAACTTGGTACAGCAGTGAACAAGTGCTAATTGGAGTAATTAGGAACATCCAGTGGTGACCTTAAGTTGGACACCTACTACGTGTCCCTCCCTCTTGAAGTGGTGAGAGATTCCTGGTCCTCACATTTGACCAGCTCATGGCCCCAGGAGAGGCACAGATGCAGTGAACCCCACCTATCAACCCCAGTCCAGGGTATCACCAGAACCGCTGTTGGCCTACTGGCCAGGAAGGAAACTGTAGAGGGCAGTAGCAAGAGGGGTCTCCGCAAGATGTGGACCATAGCTTCCCGGGAGCTGCCTACTTGCAAGGCACCATGCTCCAATCTTCTGGGCCCGGGAGCATGCCCTGCGTACCCCATCTTTTAGAAATTTTCCACTAGGAAACTGATCTGGTCGAAATTCAGGCCCCAAGAGGAAAGGGGCGGTCCCAGGCCGCCCCACATCTGTTTGGATTTTCCACTTCAGATGCTCCGCAACTGTTCTTCCCCAGGCAGCGCCCGGCTCCTACCTGAGAAGCCCATCTCCAGCGGAAACCGACTGTCGCGTGAGATCAAGGGGGACGACCCGCAGATGTTCCGCCGGGAATGGGCTCCAAAGAGGCTGCTGCAATGGCAGATCAGAGACCTGGTTACTGAGGTTTGGGTGGTGTGTGGGGGGTACCCTCCATTACAGGCACTGGATTTCCAACCTCTACCAAAGTAGAGTTTAAAGAGAACTTCAGCAGCCAGAGCAAGCAGAGGCAACAGGAAATTCAGAGCTGCCGAGATTCGATCCTATGTGATTTATAAGCTCTTGTCTACACAGGCAATTAGTACAATGTGGTTACTTCAGAAACCCCGCTTGCGGTCCAGCATCACATATATGATTTTCTGAAAGAATACCTTGAGTTTTTACTGCTTTCCATGTGTAAACCCCATGGAGACATCACCAGCTTTCTTTGGGGTCATTGCTACTCCTAGAAAGGAGCATAGGACCATTGCAATATTAATATAAATTAATCATTTACAATTAATTACAGGTAGCCAGAGCCATTACCCAATAATTTATTCCTCTAGAGGTCAAGGCAGTAACTTGCTCTGCTCACTCCTTCTAAAGTAATTGAGGGACAGAAGTTTCTCTTTTCAGTTTTTTTTTTTTTTAATATAGTAACTTCTTTTACTGGAAGTTACTCCTTTGGAGAAAATGTTCGGTTTTAGGTTGGTCAGGGTGACTGATTATCTGATTCCATCGCAGTAACGTCGTGCGTGCGGACCCTCCTTTCTGCACTGGGTCCAGGGACTGGTGGCTGGGGAACACCAAACTGGGACAGCAGTTCCCTCTCCCCAAGGAGAGAAAGGAGGAGAGAGCAAAAAGGCCTGAAAGCCGGGAGATTATGCCCACCTCCAGGGTGGCCAGTGGGGGCTGGGATGCCTGAAATGGACTCAGCTCCCTGGGATTCTGGGAGGAAAAGCCCTTCTCTTTGGACTTGGTTGTCCAGAATGACTGCTGATTCTTGGGATAAGGTGGGGTGGGTCGAGGGGGGCCTCAGGCTCTCTTGAGGGATGCATTGGGGGATCAAAAACAGTTATTGCCACTGGTAATTAATTATAGCTATTAGAAAATTCCTGAGAGAAGACCACAGGGAGTTACAGAAGCCCCGCCTGGTTTGGGTAAAGGCAGCCAGGGCACACTTTTATTTTACCTGAGATGAGGGATGAGCCCTTTCCTCTGCATTTTTCCTCCCAAGCTCAGTTCTACTTTCTCTTGGGTATCTAAGAAGGTGGGGGTGGGGGGCTTTTGCACTTTGGGCTGATGTGCTCACACACACACCTCTTGACCTCCAGGAAGGGCAGGTTCTTTTGGGGGGAAATGGCTGTTCCCATCTCTTGGAACTGTGCTCAGAGCCGGGCCCTTCCCAATGGAGAGAGGGCAGAGCAGAAGTCCGCGCAGACATCCTCCCACCTGCCCTCGACCCCCCGCTTTCTCTCAGACCGTTATTGGTCTATGTTAATTTAAATGAAATCCCGGGTTAGGGAGAGGCAGCCCGTCTACTCTCCACCAAAGCCCTACTTTCTTCTAGAAACAACCCCCATGGCTTTCAGAGAGCTCGGGGTCGCTTCTGGAAACCCTTGAGCCAGAGGCCTCTTAGTCTGGTGTGTACTGAAGGTCCTCGGTGGTTACATCAATTACACATCGCCTCGAAATCTCAAAACCGATTAGTTCATTAAGGGCGTCGTGGAAACATCCCTTCAAAAACATCAACTAACAAAAAATCTCTTTAAGAACCGAATAAAACCTATCCACCTGAGATAAATATTTCTGCACATCAAAGAAAGCACGAACACAGTGGGCTCGATTTTTTCCCAGCACCCAGTAGTGACAGCCTGATATTGATATAGGGTTGACCACAATATAGGACAGTCCCGGTTCTTTAAGGACACAAACTCCTCGTTCCGTTTAATTAGCACAGTGGATCTACTTGCACAACAAAGCTATGGTGAGAAATGTCTTGCCTCCTCTGAACAAATTTTCAGGAAGGTAGCTAATTCATTCCCAGTGGATGGAGGAAAAGTTGCGGAAAGGCGGGGGTGGGCGCAGGCGTGCGGGCCGGGTTGGCGCCCTCCAGCCAGGCCTGGGCACGCGCGGCTGCCCCCAACCCGGGTGTGGGCACCTTCCCGCTTCGCGCGGATTGTATTTTTCCCTTTTGAAGCCGGCGTGGAAGGTGGGTTTCCTGAGAGGTGCGTCTGAAGCGGAGCACACTCGTGCCTTCGGGGAGAAGGGGGTGAAGTCCAGGGCCTGGGGTACTCTCCCCAGGTCTGAAGTTAAGCACCGCGGACCAGCGGAGCTGGGCTTGGGAACGGAGCGGCGGCGGGGCCACGCCGGCGTGGGGACCGCTGAGCTGCGGGCCACCGTGGAGCACGCGGCCAGGCCGGCTGCGGGGGCGGGAGGGGAGGCCAGGCTTCCGTCGCCAGAGGTTTCCTGAAATTCCGCAGAAGGGCCTGGGTAATCCCGTCCCCGGAGCAGGGTGCCATTTCAGGGGCGATTTCGGAGCTCTTCGGGCTTCCCGAATTGAGGCCAGCAGAGTCCCCGAGGGCCGACAGGACTAGAAACGCAGCCAGGGCCCGCAGGTGGTGGCGCCAGGGGCCTGTGCCCGGCGGCCTGGGGGTCCACGCCGGGAGCAGGGAGGTCGTGCCGTGCGCACGCACGGGGAGGGGGCCTGGGGCTCGGGCACTCGGGGTGGGGTCGTGTGGGATTGAGCGGGTCTCTCAGGCGAGCCTGGGGCAGAGCGGCCCATCCCGCATCCTCTTCCACTCGAGTCTCTCAGCCCGGCTCCGTTCCTGTTCCCCAGATTCTTTCCACGCGGGAGGTAGGGACCCGAAGGAAGGAGGGAGCCAGCGATACCCGGCCCTGTGGATGGGGTATCTGGTGGGAGGACTTCATCTTCTTAGCGTCTCCAAAACCTCCCGAGCTGGCCCTAGCTCTTTCGTGCTAGTCACAGCTCGGATCTGGAATTCTGGCGCTGGAGGCAGAGTTTTGGGAGGCTCTCGGATTGAGGAAGAGAGTCCCGCGACCCCTTTTCGTCCCTTTCCCCTTTTAAATTGCCCCCAGACAGAATTCCCTCTAGGTGCCAGAGCCAGCACCCTGGGGGAGGAGGAACAGAGGGGAGCACGTTTTCGTGTAAAACGAAAGCCTTTTTAAAATAAGCACTTCTCCTTAATTCAAGATTATTTTCCCAGGAAGAAGCAACAGTTCAGAGTGGATTCAGACCGTGAGGTTTCTGAGTATATATGTATTTTGGAGGAGGCAATTCCAACACCCTCTTCAGTTTTTTGAGGGCGGAAAAAATAATCTTGGTTATTGCACCAACTCATTCTATACTCTGCGGTATAGAATAAAGGCATCCTTTAACTTGACCACGGAGTTCTCTCTGCTTTCTCTTCCAGAGCCTTTGAACCAGGCGGGTGTGCCCTCTGGAGCCTTCCTCAGCTGGACTCGCACATTTGTCGCTGTACTCTTTTCGGAAGAGGAGGTCAGGGTGCGCCGTTCCATGGGTTGGAATCGAGCAAGTACTACTCCTCTCCCAAAGTCTTAGCCAATTAAACCGTTTTATTGCAGTGTGAGAGGCTTCAATTTCAACCTTGCATTTATTTTGGAGAGTCCTTCCCATCTGCCAGGTCCTGAGCTGGGCGTAGGGGATCAGGACGAGAGTTTTGAGACATCTAACATATGAGTAAATCCAACCAGGCACTGGGGGAAGAAAATCAGGTGTTCGGGTGGAGAGATCACCATTCAGTGCTAGTTTCTCCTGGCAAAACAGCTATTTTCTACTTGTCTTATATTTTTTCCCCCAGTGTCTGCATATAGAGCCAAAGCATCAAATACCTTTAAAATAATTTAAACAAGGTTGCCAGTTTTGGAAATATCATGTGTGAATTTGCTTTGATTCTTGTATAATTGGGGGCTGGGAAGGAAAAAGATCAACACCATGTCATTGTTAGCACACAAGAATAACTTACAAAATGTTTTTTTGAAGTCTACTTACAGTAATTGACTAGAAAACACCTCCCTGTTTTGTTTTTAAAGAGAAGCTGTCAACTGTCAAATGAAGGAATGTGGACTCCAGGAGAGATACACCTGCAAAAAGTGCTGGAATTCCTAGACTAACCCCACCCATCCTGTTCTTTAAGAGTATCTCATTCATCTATCTGTCTGTTTATCTATCTATCTTTGTAGTGCTGGTGCCTCATACTTGCTAGGCAAATATTCTACCATTGAGCGCACCCTCCATCCCAAGGATACCTTATTTGGACCCTACTTGATTTGAGCAGCTGGATATTTTTTCTGAAAGTAAATCCCATAAATGGAAATCATACTCATCATCAAACATTTTAATTTGGAAGTGACCTGGGTTGAGCTACGGAGCAAGAACGCATCCTGCCATAATCACAGCTGATCTCTTAGAAGCTGAAAACCCTAGAATGAAGGTCAGGAAGGCAATAATTTAAAATAGAAAATGCCTAGCTTTAAGAAAAGAATGAAGGCTCCAAGTGGAGCTGGGAATTTATATTGTACAAAAACCCTTTGAACAATCATTTGACAGTAAATGAATTTTTTTCTGGCTATGTTTGTTGATCTAAATTTCTCAGTCACCCTTTGCATGTGTGAATTGTGAGACAGGGTCTAAGCAAAGATGACTTATGAATCTTTTAGGAATCCATGCTTTCAAGTTGGTTTTCTGTGTGGGTCATGGGAGCTGCTGCACTTTAGATACTTTATGGGATGGTTGCCAAGGGAACCTTGGGTAAAATTTTGCAGGACTGTCTCTAAAAACATTATTCATAATTAAAAATGATTCATAGAAATCACCAGAAAAATTATGGCATGTTATGTTCAAACATGTTTTTAGGCCATGTGGAATAAATAAAATCAGGGTCTGGTTGGGTAATACTGCCTCCCAGCCTTCCTCTGACTGTGCCAGGAGGATCTGATACAGATGCTCAGATTTAAGAACAGCCTGGGTAATAGGAATCAAATGACATGGACATTTTCTTCAGGTATTTTTAAAGTCTTGATGATGCAAGTTACAATTTTATTTCTTCAAAAGCCCCTAAATAGCACAGTTCAAAAGGTGATAAGTTTGCACAAAAAGGAATATGGAAACCCCCACGTGACAAAAGACAGCACACTCATTGCCACCCAGACCCACCGTGTAATCAGCCAGCTGATTGTGGCAGGTGTTTTGCACATTAGTGGTGACATCCCCAGGACCCACTCTCTTGCTACTACCCTTTGCAGGGAAAAACAGTACATGGAGGTGGCAAAGTATTGGCAATATCAACTCCTTTAGCTGGTGGTTGGTTATGTGGGTTTAAACCTCTTCCTGGTAGAGAAGCAGGGCAGGGCTTGTAAAGGGTATTTAGGTCAGCAGCAGCTAATGCATTGGCCTCCCAGTCTAACTTGCCTTGGGCCCTGGTGGACTGTGACAATCTATGTTAGTTGCTAGTGGCTAGTATGTATATAGAGAACCAGCATTTAATAGGGCAATCAGCTTATCAAATAATCCAAATCAAAGTGGTTGTACCTGCTAAAAACAAAACAAAACAAAAAATCCCCGCCCCCCCCCCCATTTATCTACCTAAAAGAATAGAGGCCATCTCCAGCCCCATGCATGGTCACACATGTGCCTGACTTATGACTTGCCAGATCATTTTAGTCCTTTTCACAGTCAGCCAGTCCTGGGCTGGTGTAGTGACTCCCCTGGCGTGTGAAGGTGGCTAACGTGATGGGTTGCATGTTCTGGCTCATTGCTCATTTCCATGTGTAATCGGTGCTGGACTGACTTAGAAGCAGCTTACACTTCTTGCGGCCAAAGGAATGCAGTTGTCTGGACTGGAGAGCCCTCGTGTCCTCCTACACACTGTTATTCATTCAGGAGACATTCATCAAGTGCCCACAGTGTGCCAAACCCCTGAGCCAGGCATTTGCATGATAAAACTGAGTTTCTGCCACTGAGGATATTCTTGGTCCTGACAATGACTGTGAGAATCTGGCCTGATTATGTGTATCAAAGGCCTTAGAAAGCTTCACCGCTTTTGAACTAGTAATTCTATTTCTGGTTATGTGTCCAAGGAAATCATGTCTAATACCCCCCCAAAGCCTTTTTGCCTGAGTATTTGTATAGTAGTTAAGGGTGCAAAACTTGGTGTCAAATCCAGGTTTGACTTTGTAAGCCCTTTGGTTTTGTTATCTGTTCAATGGGGGATAATAGCCATTTCATAAGGAGGTTGTGAGTTTTAAGTAAAAAAATCATTGATAAATATAATGAATATAAAGGGCCAAGCACACTGCTTGGGAGAAGCAAGGATTGAATAAACTTTAGTTGTTATTATTGGCATTATTATCACATTATGACTTGTAAGATTGAACGGTAGAATCTTACTTATTTGCTTTGACATGCTGGAGATGGAACCCAGCGACCACACATGCTAGGCAGGTTCTACACAGAGCTACACCCAAGCCTGGAATAGTTACAATGTTAAACTCTGGAAGCAAACTTTCATAAATGGGTGAGGGTGATTAATTTAATGTTGATACAGATATTCAACAAAAAAATTAAGCAGCTAATAAAAAGATTTTTAAAGTTTCTAACAAGATGGTGCGATAAAAACCTTCCTATATACAATTACTCTTCTAAGAATCCCTTGAAGCTAGGCTTCCTGATGTGAATTATTTGCAGACAATTGAATCACTTATTCAAGAACCAAGGTGGAAGTCACTTTTCTGCTGCTGGATTTCTGCCAGTAGGCCCAAGAAGTGAACACTTTTTTTGTGTGTGAGTGTGACGTGTGTGCACACATGCATTTATGGCTGTGTTGGCAGAGGTCCCAATGACACTGCTGTGAAGCCAACAGTCCCAGAGGTGGTTTGCTGATCCTGAGTCCCAGCTAGCAAGGCTGCTGCTGGATTGACAATGACAGTGGCAGCTTCCTATCCTGCTGACGTTGGCTATGGCAGTGTCCACAGCTGCCCTGGCTGGCCAGTCCTGCATGTGTTATTCTTCTGGTGAACCAGCCTGGCTGCTCTCCCCAGTCCTCCCAATAATTTTGTTAGTGCTGAGGTTTCTCTGTTCAATCCCTTTCCTCTTCAAATAGCTCACGTGATTCCTAATATTGGCAATTAAATCCTGAATGATACAAGTTGAAATCATGCCAGTCCTATAAGGCTCTCTATATTATATGAATATAATTAAGTAAAACAACATAACTATATATAGGAGTATACCAGAAGGAGGTTCCTTACGGTGCTGGCCATGAGCATGTTTAGGTAGTAAGACTGGGAGTGGTCTTTCAATTTACCTTTCCTTGCCTCCATTTTAATTTAAAAAAAACTTGAATTTAAAAAAAATTGGGGGAGATGCTAGGGATTGAACCCATACACATGCTAAGCATACCCTCTACCCCCGAACTATATCCCAATTTCTTTTTTCTTTTTTAAGATACCACTTTACGGGTTGGGGTTGTAGCTCAGTGGTAAAGTGCTTGCCTTGCATGCATGAGGCCCTGGATTCGATCCTCAACACCACATTAATAAATTAAAATAAAGATATTGTGTCCATCTACAACTAAAAAAATTAAAAAGAAAATACCACTGAGATATAATCATGTACTGTACAGTTCACTCATTTAAAGTGTACAATCCAATGGTCTTAGAATATTTGCAGATATGTCCAGTCTCACCGTAGTCAATCATGGAACATTTTCATCAGCTCACAAAGAAACCCCACACCCCATGGCTGTTAACCCTTCATCTGCATTTCTCTACTTTCTGTTTCTCTATATTCCCACACTCTAGATTTTCATATGAATGGAATCATAAAGTAGAGGTCTTTTGTGTGACTGGCTTCTTTTACTTACGCAATGTTTTTGAGGTTCATCCATGTTGTAGCCTGTATTACTACTTCATTCCTTTTCACCGATGAGTAACATTCCATTGCACAGGGCGAGCACATTTTGTTATCCACTTATCTATCGATGACATTTGGGTGGTTCCACCTTTTGGCTGTTTCAAATAACGCTGCTGTATTGCCCAACTTTTATTGACCATGAACTAATTTTATCAGTATTTTGAAAAAATTATAACAAAGAAAATCTGGTCTACATAGTACATTAGGAGGAAGACAATATGGTAGATTTTGTCCTTGCATCATTGGCCAGTAAACTGGGCACACACTGAAACTCCAAGCCAAGCTGCCTTTGGGTCACTGGAGACAGACCCAAGATGCACAAGGGGACCTGTGCCCCATCCAAAAGAAGGTGAAGCTTTACCCCTTACATGACCTTATGTGACCTTGGTGTCCTTGACTCCCACTTATTTGGTCTTGTATGCTGCCTACTCTATCTGTGACCCCACAACCAGTGACTAGTCTGTATGTGGTGCTCTTGGGCTCCAGGGAACGACATGAGAGACTTGTCAACCCATCTCCACTTCAGGAAGCAGCTCTGAAGCCAGGCAGGAGGATGATTATGGCAACATCACGGAAGTCACATGACTTGATTGGTGGGATTTGCACATTGAAATTGCCCTTTACTGGCTGCTGGAAATGTTCTACATCTCAACTTGGGACTCGTGTGGACAGTTCACGGGGCAGTACTCCTAAGAGTCTATATGTTATTATGTTTCACTGTGTGAAAGTTACAGCCGGATTAAAGGAGGGAATGGTCACACATGGTCTTTTTCTGATCTTCCTTTCAAACTTCCATTCCAGCCACTTGCTCCTTCCTGACCATTTCTAAGTGGCTGCAGGCTCCTGTCACACAGCTGGTAAGGGAGAGCTCGGCTGGGAACTTTATCCAGTAACCTGACTGGGCGCGTGCTGCTTTCACTAGGAGTCCCTCCAGAGCCTAGAAGCTACGTGAGTTTTGAGACTTGACCTGGGATCTTGTGGCCAGTGAGGAGTGGAAGGTCTAGGAGGCCCGAGTTCCCAGGTCCAGCGGATGCTCTTGCCTGTCTTGTGTACCTCCTTGCATCAGGCACATCATAGGTGCCCTTGAGTGAACGGGACCAGAGTGGAGTTCTCACCAAAGACCAAGCAGGGTGCCCCTGTGTCAAGGGCTCTGAAAACCAGGCAAGAAACTCAGCTTTCGTTTCCCCGCAAGCCAACAGCAGCGGAGGCTGGACTGTTGCAAGAGCATGGAAAATCCCCACTAGAGACACCAGAACTTTCTGGCAAGACCCATGAGGCGTTAATTTTAGCTTTCAATGACTGATGCCCTTGTATATCTTAATGGGTCAGGAAGAGCATGGGTCAAAGCCAAAGAGGTTTCCTTTCCTGTTGAGCACTAGGTGAGCTGCTTGGTTTTTAAAGACTAGTTCTCTGTGTGTTTACTCAGAATTTCTACTGTTTTGAGTCTATTCTGATAATTGTGAGCCATTCCCTAAAAATAGTAGTGGTCTGTCTTATCGGTCAAGTTGCCCAGAGTTCATGCGTTAAACACGATTGTGACTCACAGTGTCCAACGCTAGAAAGCCATAACCACGAAAGAAACAAAACCACGTGTCTTCCTCGGCTGAAAGGCACACGCGTTGAGCACCAGGCCCTTGACTTGGGGAGACGTGTACCCACAGGTTTTCCCTGTGTCTGCCTGTTTTCTTCCTTGTACCCCTGCAGGCTTAGGGTTCCATGCTGAGAACAGATGCCTCCACTTGGGCTGGAACACGCCCTGGGCTTGCTGGAGTCAGACCCAGGATGTGCAGAGGACCCGTGCCCCTCCTGGGAGAAGGGTGAGGCTTGGCTCCTTATGTGGCCTTATATGCCCGGGCACCCTTGACGCTCTCTGATTTGGTCTAGTCCACTGCTTACTGGCATCCTGTTGCTTGTCATGTCTGGCCTCAGGTGCATCCCATCAGTGAAGGATGCTTTTGGACTCTTGCCTGATGATGGACTCTTAGTCTCCAGTAGAGCTTAGCACTTTCCTTTCTTTGCCTGCTCTGTGAAGTTTGCAGAACCCTGGATCATTTTTTTTTTTTTTTGCATTCCTTCCTGGTTAATTTAGAAAACTTAGTGGAAAATGGAGAAAGGCAATCACAGATCTCACCAGGCCATACAACTAGAAGGGAATCGTGATGGGAAACGGTGACTCCAGCTCCACCAGATATGGCCCAATGGGGACTGAAGGAAAAGAAAATGGTAAAGAACATGTGTGAGATGCATGTCAAGGGCAAACAGATGGTGAACAGAAGAATTCACCTCATATAGAAAAAAAAGCTAGAGAACTGGGGTACAGCATGTGCCAAGGTCTCTGCTTGGCACAGAATCATGAGCCACCACACAGCTTGTAGATTCAAACAGCAATTCTTTATTCCTGAACTCACACCGGCCTCCACACAGGTTCAGGGGCAATCCAAAATCTGCCCGCACAATTCACCTACTCCACGAGGCTTTCTCCAAACCCCATTTGAATCTCATGAGAACTCAACGGGAACAAGCAGCAGGAACACCCTAATCCCAGCAGCAATAATCTTCAACCTCCAACTTCCCTAAAACCCCTATTGTCTTAAACCGGGAACGCCTTAAACTCAAGGAGCGGGAAACTTCCTCAAACCTGATCAGCTCTAAACCCAGATCCATCCTGGTCTTTGAGCAAGGTCACCTTACTAAAGCATACATGCAATGTCCCATCGAATGTCCTCCAAGCAGCATGGGGTACGCTGGCAAGGAAATTTCGATGCGTCATTCCTAGTTGGCAATGGCCCTCAGCAAGCATGTATGTTGTAAACCTCTGCTGAAATTATGAATCTCCTTCATGACCACGCAGCATCCGTCAGGGGCTGCTAACCTCTGGGGTGAGTAGGAGAGGGAGGGATCTCTCAAGAGTGAATGGAGATCTCGCCTGCTTCCCGATGGAGCACACAGCCCTTTTATTTTTATCCTTTGTTGTTTGGGTACTGGGGATTGAACTCAGGGGCACTCAACCATGGAGCCACATCCCCTGCCCTATTTTGTATTTTATTTAGAGACAGGGTCTCCCTGAGTTGCTTAGCGCCTCACTGTTGCTGAGGCTGGCTATGAACTCCAGATCCTCCTGCCTCAGCCTCCGGAGCTGCTGGGATTACAGGAGTGTGCCACCACGCCCAGCACACACCTTATTAAATATTCTACCCAAAACAGAGATGCTGAAGAGGATTCAGTCTCTAACTAGACATGCTGATTAATGTACCAGTTTTCAGGAAATCCAGGGATGTAGAAATAACTGAAACCACACCAGAATGCTCTTGGAAAATCAGAAAGTGGAGAACTACAGGAAAGACAACCCAGTTTCTTCAGGTAAGTGGAGAGGGAAAAGAGGGGAGGAAGGAATTGTAGATGAAGACGCTTCAGAGGCATATCAGCCAGGTGCTGGATGAAAGCAGGGACCTGTTTCCATCTGAGCTCCAGCAAATGTTATAAGAAAATCAGGAAAATATGAAAACTGACTGGGTATTTGAAGCTATCAAAGAGTTCGTGTTGATTTTTTTAGGTACAATGAATGATGATATGATACATGTATATTTTAAGAAAAGCGTTCTTGTTTTTTAGAAATGCATACCAACTGCTTAGAAACTAAAAGAAAACCTAAATGAGACCGTGTGTATTAGAGTCTTGTAAGACTTTTTAGTTCTCCAAGGACGACACCCCCCTCTCCCACATGTATGTCCATTGTTAGGACTTCTCCCGTCTGCCCCCCTTGGGTGTGTTCAGTAAATAATAGACAAGAGCAAGCTTCCCCAGCTCTATTCCTTTGGCCCCAGCAAGAGGACGGTCTCAGCTGGGAGTTTCCTCCTGCAGCTCCCCCAACTCTGCCTCTGGTGGACACTGAGGGCACCTGGTCTGAGCTAAGCCCATCATTAGCTGCACCCAGGAAAATGCAATCATGAGACTCTTGTCCAAGAAAGAAGAGATGCTGAAGATACTAACGTGCAACACCCCTCCTCTCTCCTGCCATCGTCTCTTGATTGTCATGGGTGGCTGGTTTTGTTTTTATTTTTTTGGTTATTTAGTGTCACTGCTGCTCAGGCATGAGAATGATTTCATGGAAAATTCAGACTCTTACAGATGCTCCAGGGCCCCACCTTGCAATCAGCTGCTGGGTTCCTCCTCCTGCCAGCCACCAGACTGATGTCCTGTGCCTGGACAGAGGTAGCCAAGTCAAGCCAGGCATCCCTCCTTCCCCTGAGTCTGCCACCTCAACCCACATGGATGGGTGACCCCCAAGGGACGGTGACCTTGGTATCTGCACACACACGGTGCCTGCATCAGGGATGGGTAGGTCTCACCACTACCCAGAAGAAGAACATGCCATGCTGTTATTACAACCTAACTGGGTCCTTTACAATCCATTGTATTTCTCATTCTAGTTATTTGTTGCCTCATCACATTGTCTAGGACACACACACACACACACACACACACACACACATTTATTGATTGATTTTTGTAGTGATGATTTAACCCATGGGCCCTTTGCACTTCTAAGTTTCTTTGTTTTGTTTTGGTATGGCATGGTGATTGTAGTTAGTAATATTGTATTATTTACTTTAAATATGTGATAAGTGTAGCTATTAAGTGTTCTCCCTCCCACAGATGATAAGTAATTGTGGCAAAGGAGTTAATTTGATTGTGGTAATCATTTCACAGTGTACACATATATCAAATCGTGTTGTATACTTTTTATTTTGTCAATTTTTACCTCAATAAAGTTGGTGAAGAAAAGAAAATTTTTTGTTGTTGTTGTTGTTGTTCTGGTCTTGGTTTTCATCAGTTTTACTGATTTTTCCTGAAAATGACTTATCCTTTAGAAGTTTATCATTTTGGTTTTTTCTTTCAGTACTGGGGATTGAACCAGGAGCAATTTACCACTGAGCCTCATTCCCAACCCTTTTTAATTTTTATTTGGAGACAGGGTCTCACTAAATTGCTTAGGGCCTCACTAAGTTGCCGAGGCTGGGTTTGAACTGTGATCCTCCTGCCTCAGCCTCCTGGGTTGCTGGGATGACAGGCATGTGCCACCGCACCTGGCATCAGTTAGTGTTTCTGGAGGTTCTCCTCATCCCGGTCCTCTCTCTGTCCCTTCTCCCTACCAGTTACACTACGTGTATACGTAGATCTCTGCACTGGGTCCCGTGACCCAGATGCAGGTCCTGGTGTCTTCATCCTTCAGAAGACCCCTCTGGTGTCCAGGCGGGATCTTATCCCCCTTTCTCTTAGGGCCAGTGCTCCTGGGTCTCAATTGGACGCCTGGAATACTTACCGGTCTCTTCCTCTCTGGAAGGTGCTGAATCCTGACTTTCGTACCTTCAGCACCACCAGACCTGTTCTAGTTTTCTGGGGCTGTCAGTGATCACAGACTAGGTGGCTTACAGAAAGAGAAATAAGTCCTCTCACATTGCCGGAGGCCAGAAGTCTGAAATCGTGGCCCTGGCAGGTACGTGGCCTCCAAAAGCTCCAGGGAAGACTCCCTCTTTGCTTCTTCCAACCTGGCTTCTGGGTGACCCCAGGCATTTTTTGACCTGTGGCTGCACCCCTCAAGCCTCTGCCTCCATTGTCACATGATGTGACAACCAACCGGTGTATTTAGGGAACACTCGGAATTTAGGATGATATCATCTCAAAATGTTTACTTATTAAATATACAAGTTAGATCACTTTCTGAGGATCTGGGAAGAAAGGAGTCTCTGGGGACATGATTCAACTCACAAGGAGGCCACTGTTGGTATTTTCCCAGCTTTCATGGTTATTCTTAGGGTCAGGTTCGCTCTGCTGTTTCTTCATGGATGGGGACAGGAGTCATCCACGGCGTGTCCTTGATTCCAGGCTTGCGTCTCCGGGCCCGTGGAGACTGTCTCGGGTGTGTTGGTTTTGGACACCCAGTTGTGGAGGGGCGTGCCTCTTAGATTATTCTTGTGTTTAGAAAGAGGGGTGTGCCTCTCTGCTTGCCTTTCCTCCCTGTATAAACGGCCACTGGAGCGTGGACACTTCTGAGACGGTGAAACAGGACTTGGGAGATAGTGAGACCTGTGTGGGCTGAGTGGAGGTCCAGTCACCCTCTTCCTGCACAGGTAGAGAAACCTGAATATTAGGCACATACGAGGACAGACGGCGTGAATAAGCCCCAAGGGTCACCTTTGCATGCTGAGGTCTGAGCAAGGAGGAGTTGTGTGTCTAAGGGTTTGTTTTTCAAAGTGAGCTTTTGAATAAGAAGATGTGAACACTGCATTTTTCTTATGTGGGCCTCAAAATCTGGGTTGTAAATACTATTTTTAGTCCATTTCATAGCTGACGAAGGTGAGACAAAGGGAAATTAATTCATGTCCAACCTATCTCTGTGTAGCTGCTCTTACTTAAGCTCTGTTAGTTCTATTATTATTATTATTATTATTATTTTGGTACCAGAGATTGAACTCACAGGCACTTAACCACTGAGCCACATCCCCAGCCTTTCTTATATTTCATTAGTTAGTATTAGTGTTATATTTCATTAGTTAGGGTTAGGGTTAGGGTTAGGTTAGTTGCTTAGGGCCTCACTAAGTTGCTGAGGCTGGCTTTGAACTTGCAAACTTCCTGTCTTAGTCTCAAGCCACTGGGATTATAGCAGTGTGCCACTGTGCCCAGCTAGTTCATTTATGCTTTTAATAAAACCATCAAGGGCAAACTGTGAGGACATGAACTCTTAAAGGAATGGGAGAAACATTTTGCAGCTTTTCCTAAAATTTCCAGCTTGCAGAAGTGTGGCGAGAATAGTACGAGAGGAGCCATACACCCTTCACCTAGATTCACAAAGCGTTTACATTTCCTCCCATTTCTTTCTCTCTCTCATTCATTTGAAAATAAGTTCGAGACATCATGCCCCTTGAGCCCCAAATACTTCAGTAGGAACAAGAATACTCCTTACATAACCTCTATGAAATTATTAAAATTAGGAAATTTGCTAATGAAACACTACTATCTAATCAAGAGTTTGTATTCAAATTCCATTCATTTTACCTCTAATGTTCTTTGTAACCTAACCCAGGATCCAACCCAGGAGCGTGCACGGCATTTAGTTGTCCTATCTTGTTAGTTTCTTTATTCTGAAGTGGCTCCTCAGCCCTCCTGTCTGATGTCCCTTGGGATTAGTTCCAGGGGACACCTCGCGCTCATTGCATCCTATCAAATGGCACAGGGCTTCCATTTGCCCCATCCCTGCTGATGTTGAATTTCATCCCTTGATGAAGGTGGGATCTCTCAGACTTCCTACGACAATTTACTCCAATTCCCTTTGTGGTTAGTAAGTATTTCTGTGGGGCTTTGAGATGATATAAAATGCCTTTCCTAAACCCAGCTTGTGTGCTTATGTGTTCATTCTCTCTCTCTCTCTCTCTCTCTCCCCCGTTGTCTTACCTGGTCCACTTCTCATTTGGTGAAGCCCATCTCCAATGAACTTCCTGAGGAAGGACGCCTGTGAGGACTGGAGTTTGAGATTTGGCCTATCTGTCCCCCTCATTCCTGAACTGCCAGATTAGCTGTAGAATTCTGGGTTGGAAATCGTTTTTGCAGCCATTGCGTTATAACTCCAGCACCCAACGGTCCTACCCAGTTGATATCACTCTAAATCTTAAAAATCTGAACTATTTTTTTCTTCTTTGAAATATTTTGATTTTTTTTTAACTGTGCGTGGGTGCCCTTTCCCCCTGTTCACTGTGCCGGGTGCTCCCTGCCTGTTCATTCTGGGGGATCGTGCCTCTCGGTGGTGACATTTGTGGGTCTTCTTTCTTTGGTAGCTCCTTCCTCTCCACATTGTCTCCCTGAACCCCTTTTGTTGGATGTTGGCTTCTGTGTTGACTGATTTTCTCATCTCTCTCCTCTCGTTTTTCTCCATCATTGTCTCCTATTTCCCGGGGGGTGATTTTCCAACTGTTTTCCAACCAGACTATCAAAGTGTTCATTTCAGCTCATGCATCTTTGTATTCCAGGAATGTGCCTTGCTGGTTGCGCTGTCTTTGCCTCCACGTGCCGCCGTTGTTTCTGCACGGGTAGATTCTCCTGGGGGTTCTTGTTGTCGTTTTCTTCTGCTGACATTCGCTTTTCTTTCCTGTTTTTTATTTCCTACCTCACATTAGAGACCACCTCACGTTAGAATGCCAGAAAAAATGTCCATCACAAGACGTTGGAGGGTGGTATCTAAATGAGGGTTAACAGAACAAACAGAAACCAGAACAAACAAATGGAAAAGGGGAGACCCTGGGCACAGACGGGAAGGAGCTGGCCAGAAGCCCGTGGTGTTCGGTGGGACCTGCCGTGGCTGGGCTTCTCTGCAGGGCCACTGGAAAGTGGTTGGGATTTCCTTATTGGGGCCTCAACTCTTATTCTCTGTAAGTCTTCTTACTGGGGGCTTTTAGTTTCTCTAGTTCCCCAGTTTCTTGATTGGAGAAAAGACATCTTACTTCCAGGGCTGGGAGCTGAGTGGGGCTATTCAGCAGTGAATGTTCAGCTGATTCTCTTTTGCACACAGGGTCTTACTCCTGGCTCTCATTGTGCTTCTCTCCCTGAGTTCAGGGCCTCTGGAAATGAAAGCATTGGAGGCAAAATCATATAGGGGGAAAAAAGGAAAATAAAAAGATTGCTTTAAAATGATCTGCAAAGGTCTGGGAGGTAGTTTATTTGTAGAGCACTTGCCCAGCAGGCATAAGGCCCTGGGTTCAATCCCCAGTACTGCAAAACCAAACCACACACACACACACACACACACACACACACACACACACACCCCTCTGCAAAAACTTCAAGATTCAGAAGGAGTAAATCATGAAATAAAAGTTCAACAGAGGGGCTGGGGTTGTGGCTCAGTGACAGAGCCTCAGCACCACATAAAAATAAACAAAATAAAGATATTGTGACTGTGTATAACTAAAAAATATTTTAAAAATTACAACAGAGGCTGGGATGTGGCTTAGTGATAGAGCACTTGCCTAGTATGTGTGAGGCTCTGGGTTCAATCTCCAACACTACATTAAATAATAATAATAATAAAATAAACTGGGTGCAGTGGCCCACGCCTGTAATCCCAGTGGCTCAGGAGACTGAGGCAGGAGGATTGAGAGTTCAAAGCCGGCCTCAGCAATGGTGAGGCACTAAGCAACTCAGTGAGACCCTGTCTCTAAAAAAATACAAAAGAGAGCTGGGGATGTGGCTCAGTGGTGGAGTGTCCCTGAGTTTAATCCTGGGGAAAAAAGAAGAAGAAGAAGGAGAGGAGAAGGAGAAGGAGAAAGAAAAGTAGGTATTTAATTGAAAAAGTAGGTATTTAAATGAAAAATAAGTCCACAAAATTACCAAGGCTGGTGAGTTTACAGTTAAACTGTGTTTGGTTGAGAAACAGCCAATATGACTGTCATATTCACAAAGGCTCCGGGCAAATCTCCGGGCAGCAGCATTGCCAACGCCTGGGGTGCAGGTTTTATTAGGCAGTTAGTTAGCTCGGGCAAGTGAAAAGCTTTCCTTTATTTTGGTGACTCTCATTTGTCTCAGGACGGTGAGCTCATTCCTCTTTCCGTGCCCCCTCCCTTCCTCTGTCTCTTCTTTCCTTTGCTTTTTCTTTCTGATTAGAGTATGCATGGTTTCCATCCCGCTTTGCCTCTACAGTTCCACCTAGTGGTTAAGCTTCTGGCCCTAAGGCACATATTTAACCAGGAGTTTGTTTTGATACAATATTAATTGAACATTTTGTATTATTTGTTCAGTTTTTGTTTATTTTGGTGTAAAAACACATTAATGATAATGGTGATTGTAATAAAACGTTCCTGTGCATGTTAACAAAATTAGTCCTGTGGCAGTGAGACTGAGACTTGGCTCCTGTCTGGAAGCGCTACCTGCACTTGCCTGAAGAATGCAGTATTAGCAGCTCATCTCCTGAAAGCAGGAGCAAGAACAATGGTCTCCACCTGTTAAGCCCACGGTACCTATAACTGTAAGGCCTCTTCTTTCTCAGGCTTGCCAACACCCGGTGACTCTGTGGGCCACCTAGAGCTGCAGAGATCTTGGGGCTGGTCTGGGCTGGGACCGCCAAGAGGCTCACCCACATATGACAGGACCCCGGGTGGAGGCTGAGCTGCCTCTGGAGAAGTGCCCTGGGGTCCAGAAGGCACTAGGGGTTCTGGTCCTGAGAGCCAGGCTCTGGAATCAGGCAGAAGTGAAACAGAACCAAAGGGCAGCTCTAAAGCATTGGGTGCCAGGGGTGTCCAGAAGGTCTGGAAGCTGATGGCCGCCCTTTCTCTCCTCACGGCCCCCAGTCTCTTCTTTCCCTGGGGCTCCTCCCTATGGACTCTTCAGCAGGGTCACTGAACTTGTGGCCGCTCAGAGTTCCCAGAAGTGTGAACGCACAAGCTGCCGGGGCTTCCTAGGCCTGGAGCTGGCGGAGCGTCACTTCTGAACATTCTGTGGTGACACACCCGCAGGCCAGGCCAGATTCAAGAGCCGAGGAACTTGGTATCTTCTGATGTGGGAACAAAGAAGACCTTGGAATCGTTTTCACTCTACCACACTAAACAGCAAAATCACCCCAAATGGAGTGGCTTAAAACACAGAAGTTTATTCTCTCACAGTTCAAAATGGAGTTATCCCCTCCAAAGACTCTAGGGGAGAATCTCCTTGCCTCTTACAACTTTGGTGACTCCAGGACTCCGCTGGCTTGGTTAGCTCTTGTCCCTAGACAAGAGACAAAATCTCTGTATCACTGGCCTCCTTCCCACTCCCTCTTTATCTCCTTCCTCCCACACTTTTTAATTTTTTCCTTAGAAAGACACCAGTCATTGAATTTAGGACCCACCTAAGTCCAGGATGATCTCATCTCAAAATCCTTAACCTGAGGGCTGAGGATGCAGCTCAGTGCTCAGTGTGCGTGCCTCTGATTTCAGTCCCCAGCACCACAAAACAAACACACACAGCAAAACAAAAAGGCCCTCCAAAACAACAAAACAAAGTAAAACAAAAACCTTAGCTTAATCACATCTACAAAGACCCATTTCCATGTAAGTTCACATTCACAGGTACTGGGTGGGGGTTAGAGAAATACAATTCAATGCACTAAAGCAGACATAACCCTGTGTTTATCCTGCTGGGAATATGTTGTCCTGTCTGGATCATTGGCTTTGTGTTTTCAATTAGTTCTAGAAAATTCAGTCATTCTCTTTAAAAATATTGCCTCTCTTTTTTTTCCCCTTCTCCATTTATCCCTGTTGGGTTCCCAGACATATATATATATATATATATATATATATATATATATATATATATCTCAAGGCAGGAGTAGACTTTTTCTGTAAATATTTTATTGAGTTTGAAGGATACACAGTCTCTATGGATTCAAATCAACTCAGTTATAGTATGAAAGAAGCCAGAGGCAATATATAAACAAACAAGTGTGGTTGTATTCTAATAAAACTATTTAAAGAATCAAGTGGCCAAGTAGGCATAACCCAGGGACATTAGGCCGACCTCTCTACTAGACCTTCTCATTCTAGTTTTTGTATCTTTTGTACTTTGTCACATTTTCATCTCTTTATTTCTCTGCTGCATTCTGGATAACTTCTTCAGATTTATCATCCAGTTCATTAATTATCTCTTTAACTGTTCATTAATTCACTCTTTGATTGTAATCTACTGTTTATCTGATCCATTGAGCTTTTTAAAAATTTGATATTTAAAGTAATAAGTTTTAGAAGTCCCATTTTTTCCCTCCTGATTCAATCTATTCATGCCTGACAGTTTCCTTTATAAGTGTATTCTCTCTTCTCTAAGCATTTTGTACTTACCTCTTCTGCATGTTGTAGCAAATATAGAAACACCTGTAATCCTTGGGGATCTAAGGCTGTTGACTCTTGTTTCTGTTAGCTCTAATTAGCAGTGACTTGCCTTTCCATTTTTTTGTCAATTTTTCTTTGTGAAGTTATCAGTACAGTAGGTTTTATTTGTAGGATTCTGGCAGGACCAACTTAGACAAACTATGATTCCAAAGAGACTCTACCTCGGTTTTCGCCAGTAGCTAGAGGAACTTCCTCTCCTCTATGAAAGATCACCTCGGAATCCCCCAAGTAAGAGTCTCAGATTCGGGTTCGCAAAGGACCATGTCTCAGGACAACTCTCCCTGCTCTCAGTGACTCCCACCCCATCTCCCTGCCCCTCAGCCTCTTCCTTCTCATCCAGCCTCTGTCATCTTGGTGACTCCTGCTCGACTTCTGGAGTTACTGGTGACTCCCTTCCTCCCCTGGCCACTCCTGCCCTTTGAGGCTCAGCTTTCCTCTGTCCATCTGTGTCTATTTCACGGCATCCCCAGAGCCCTCTTCAGCTGCAGAGATGTGTCCTGTTTGAGATAGTGTTGCTTTGGAGCTAGCCGGTTCTCCAGCTGCTGGTTTCTCATGATGGGGAAGTAGAAGCTATCACCCACAGTTCTTTGGGGAACTTACCTTCACACGGATGCACATGCTTATGGGTTTCACTTACAACACGTTGGTTTTCCTGTGAAGTTAGAATCACACAGACCCTCTCCAGCTGTGAGACTCGACTGTGGCTTGTTGTCCCTCTCCACCCTCAGCAGCGTCTCCTTGTCCCATCTGCGGCAGTGTCTCAGGTCACACTCACCTCATTCTTGGAAATCACTGGGAGAAGAGTACAAACAGAGCCATGCTTACAGTGCGACTCTATCCAGCAATATTAACATTTCGACCACGGGCAAATTCAAAGGGAGGATGTGTAGAATTTGAGGTTTTAACTTAGTTGGCTTTTCAGGGTCAGCAAGGGAGGAGTATGGGGGATTACCGTCCCTTCTCCCCTGAAGTCACACTTCATAGTCACAGACTTGTACATCTGGGGACAAGCCTATGATTATTCTTGGTTTTATTAACATTAAGAGTTGAGAGAACACCGTGCAAAACCCTCTTACACATGACCCCCTGCTGAAAAAGCAAACAACCTACTATCCACTCACATGTGTTTCAGTCTCTGAGCAGAGCTTTCCTCCGCCCGCTGCCGTGAGGAGCTAGTTTTCTGTGGTGTGATTTATGAGCCTGCCACAGGTGGATTGCAAATGGAGCTCTGTCAGTTTCTCCCAGCTCTGGCAAGGCTGGGACTGCTGGGCCCCAAGGAGCCGAGATGAGCCAGGGGGAGGCGGGAGAGGCTGGGTGTGCGGGTCACAGCTCCAGGTGCCTGGAGCGCACAGCCCGTCCTGGTCTTGCACGTGCCCGCCGTTCCACCCAGCAACACTGGACTGTTCCATTCTGTTTCTCTCAGGGAAGAAATAGCACATGTTGACATGAAGATTGACTGTCGGGTCCCTCCTGGGTCCCAGAAGTCATCAGAAGTGGAAACATTAGGCTTCTCCCTGCTCAAGCTTCTCCCTCCACAGAATTGTTGGGTGGTGAAGTCAGAGTTTCACTGGATTCTTTTTTTCCTCCTTCCTTGCAGTACACTTCAGCCAGGAGAGCAGGGAGAGTCTAGTAGGTGGAAGAAAGGCTTCTCAAAAGTATGTCCCACCCTGATCCCTGGAGACTGAGGAGGCAGACTTATTTGGAAAACAGAAGTTGTCGAGGTGATTAAGTGGGATCTTGAGGTGAGGAGATTCTGGACTCTCTAAGTGCACCTTAAGTGCCACCATGTGTGTCTTGATAAGGAATGAGGCAGAGGCTCAGGTAAGGTGAATGCGGAGGCAGAGACTGGAGTGATGTGGCCACAAGCCAAGGGACACCAGGAGCTGCCAGAAGCTGCCAGGAGCTAGAAGAAGAGAGGCAGGCGCCTCCCCAGAGCCTTGCTGGGAATGCAGCTGGACGCCAGACATCTGGCCTCGGCACTGAGAGAGGAGAATTTATGTTGTTCTAAGCCACCCAGCATGTGGTAGCTTGGTAGAGACTACCACAGAGACCCAGGTGACTCTCTAGCACCAGTCCCAGAAAATCACTGAGGTCATAACTGACAGTATTCAGCCCTCATGGCTCTGCCGAGGCATGCCCTGAAGGGGCCAGGCCAGCAGTGCCCTAAGAAATGGCCTGCAGGAAAGCATGTGTGTTGACATTGATTTTGGTGGTGTATCCCAGGGAAGTCAGAGTGGGGTGGTGTGAACAAGGGAAGGGCAGTGAATTCAGGGGAGACTTTTCCCCATGACCACGTCTTCTCAGGACGCCAGGGCTGTATGGTCACAGGAGATGCCTCGGGAAAAGCCACATGAACCGCTGCTGCTTGGAGCCAGCTGTGGGTGGGGAGGTGGGCCAGCCGCTCACTGCTGCCTCCTCCCCGTCTCTCCTGGGTGGGCTTGCCTTCCCACTTCCAGCACCAGCCTGGATGCCAGGCTGCTGCAGCTGCACCTTCAGAGGCACAGGAGGCTGTGGTGGTGGGAGGACAGGGTCCTCCCTGGGGCGGGTGAGGACGTCAGGGCCACAGAAACTCACCCAGGTGTCACCGAGGCTCTGAGCTGGTGGCTAGGGCCCTCTTCCTCCCACCTGGTATACTCTCAGAGATGGGTGGACTGAAGGCTCATTTGCCCCAAGCACACACCCTGCCAGAGTCCCCACTGCCCAAACCTGTCTGCCGTAATTCTGCTGTTGGCCATTCCCCATTCATTTAGTTCTTCCTCCAGTCCCTCTGCTTATCACGCATGACCGTTTAGCTCATCTGCTTCCTGTCTGTCTCTTCATTTACACGACAGCTGTCCTCAGTATCCTTGGGGGATTGGCCCAGGATCCCCTCGGACACTAAAAGCCTCCATGTACAAGTCCCTGACATAAAATGGCATGGTACACCTGTAATCCCAGAAGATCAGGAGGCAGAGGCAGGAGGAACTTGAGTTCAAAGCCAGCCTCAGCAATTTAGCAAGGCACTAAGCAACTCAGTGAGACCCTGTCTATAAATAAAATACAAAATAGGGCTGGGATGTGGCTCAGTGGTCCAGTGCCCCTGAGTTCAATCCATGTACAAAAAAAAAAAAAAAAGCGGCATGGTATTTTCATATAACCTGTACACGTTGTCCTACATAATTAAATCATCCCTATTTTGCTTATGAACCTACTACAATGTAAATGCTATGGAAATAGTCATTATACTATATTCTGTAGGGAATAAAGAAACAAATCTTTGCACATATTTGGTACAGATGCAATTTCTCCCCCTAAATATTGTATTCTGCAGTTGGTTGAATCTCAGGACGTAGAACCCACAGACACGAAGGGCCCACTGTAGTCTCTCCATGTTACTTAGCTTGCAGGAACAAACTTGCTGTCTTCTGGGTTTGAGATTTCTCTAATGTTTCTGCATTTGATTAGACACTGCAAAGAGAATTCCCCTTCAGTTATACTGCACAGAGAGAATTGGAAAGAAGAAAGAGAAAGAAGTTTCTTTGACAGACAAAATAGGCTCCAGAGACACTTCTTTGACTGGACAAGCAGAAGAAAAGACTTCTTGGCTAGAAGAGACCTTAAGCAGATTTAAAATTGAATTTCCTTGGATGAAGGATGGGTCCGGGTCATGTATATGTAACCCCTGTGTCCACAGTCAAGTGGCAGGGCCCCTCGTGGGGTCTCACGTCTGGTCCACAAAGCCAGGCATGAGGGGACGGCCTCCTTACCTAGATGAAACACAGAAGCCCCAGGACCCGGGGAGGGCAAGAGCAGAGGTGGGCCCCAGCCCTGAGTGGGCTCTGTGGGCCTGGGTGTGGGACCAACTAGAAGCCAGATCCAGCCAAAACAGGGGTGGGACTTTGGCAGGGAGCATCATCAACACCAAGAAAGAGGGCAGCCCAGGTGGGAAGACAGGGAGGGGAGGTTCTAGAATGGACCTGGGTTACTTTTAAAGGTTTTAAATAGGAAATAGCTGGACTTTACCTCCACTTGGCAAGGTTAATACTCCCTCCACCCCAGAAATGGCCTGGAGCACCCACGTAAGTTATAGATAAAAGCAGATGGTCTGTCCCTTCCCCAAACCAAATGTCGGGGGATCTGAACTCACGGCCCGAGTGTATTTCTGACCCTGTGGAAGTCAGTCCTTCTGAAGGCTCCTGAGTGCCAGAGGATCAAGCAGGCCAGAAACCTGGAGAGGCCCAGGAGAGGCCCTGGGGACACCCACACACTGGACACCTGGCTTCACAGTGGCCCAGAGAGAGCTCAGGGAAGGGGGAGTACAGAATCCACTGCCACGTAAAAGAAGCGTCACAGCAGCTGCTGTCCCAGGGGCCGGTGGGTTACAGTTCTGTCCCAAGGCGGCCAGCAGTGAATATGTAATGAGCAGCTCTCTCCTCCTCAGTCCAGCATTAATTATATCGGGCACCTTTTCAGTTTCCTCTTGAGTGTCCCCGAAAGTCCTGTGTGTTCAAGACTTGGTCCCTGGGTGGCACTGATATTTGACATTCTCCATCCTATTAATTTCAGCTATTCTGTTTGCTCTTATGGAGAAAAAAAAAAAGTGTTGGTTCCTGGAAATCTGACATAGTCTCTGCCATCTTTTTTTTCTTAATTTTAATTTTTTTTTGTAGTTGTAGATGGACACAATGACTTTATTTTATTTGTTTCTCTTTATGTGGTGCTGAGGATTAAACCCAGTGCCTCTTATATGCTAGGCAAGTGCTCTGCCATTCAGCCCCAGCCCCAGCCCCAGTCTCTGACATCTGTAATTTGCTGTGACTTTGCAAAAGGGCTAAACTCCTTGCAGCCCCACCTCTCCACCAGGAGGAGGTCAGACCTGGCACCTGTGTCAGCCCCAGGGACACCTGGATAGCTGGTGTGAGCCTGTGCAGGGCAGAAGTCTGGTCCTTTCAAACCCTCTGCCTTTCGTAACATGTTCCTTCCCTGGATCTGCACGTTGTCCCCTAGAGCCCTCTTATGATTGGACTCTGAGGGCAGCACCTTATTTTATGTATCTTATATCTTTCATAACACTCGTACAATTTGGAGCATAACACTGGCGCTCAACGAGTACATGTTTATCAACCCTCCGGCTCCTGGGGCTTGGGACAGACATTCTGAGGTCATTGTCCATGTTTCTCAGTGTCCTCCCACGTCCCCTGCTGTGGTAAGCATCAAAAAGCACAATGTAGAAGTACATTCAGAGTTGAGAGAGGAGGGGCTGGGTTGTGGCTCAGTGGTAGAGCACTTGCCTAGCACACGGGAGGTGCTGCGTTTGAGCCTCAGCATCACACACAAAAATAAATAAAGTTAAAAAAAAAAAGAATAGAGAAAGGGAAACTCATAATTGGCATCGTTAGTGTCCTGGTTTTTTCGGGGTCATTCATTGCTCCCACATTCCTACACAGGAGCTTCCGGGCCTTGCAAATTTCTGGTACATGGCTAGGATTCCCCAAGGGAGATGCTCTCCTCCTGTCCTCCCATTCTGGCCTCCTTGTACACATCAATAGCCCACAGTCCACGAGAAGGAGGTATTTCTTTATGCTACCACTGCTGGCACCCTCTGGGAAGGTGGTCCTGCTTGGGCCAAGAGTGCCATCCTCAGGCCCACACAGCTGTCTTTGGGGAGCCAGGAAAGGTGATCATCCCTGCAGGAGACAGAGAATGCCTCTCCTGCCTATCCTGACAGCACTGTCACCGGAGCTCTTTCAGAGTTTTTGCTACTGGTATGCTGCTGTAACAAACAGCCCCCCAAATCGCAGATACACAGCTCAACAGAGGTTTAGTTCTCCTCACCCCTGGACACACACAAAAGATCCAGGACCCAGTGTCCATCAGTATCAAAATACCTAACATAAACAATTTAATAGAGAAATGATTTATTTTGGCTCCTAGTTTCAGAGTTTCAGTCCATGGATGACCAGCTCCATTGCTTTGGACCTGAGATGAGGCAGAACATCACGGTGGAAGGAGGTGGTAGAAGAAATCTTGTCAGTTCATGGCATCCAGGAAGGAGAGAAAGACAGAGTAGAAAGGGTCCAGGGACAAGATATAGTCTCCAAGGGCATGGTCCCGAGACCTGCTTCCTTCAGGGGTGTCCCACCTGCCTACAGTTTCTACTACCTCCCAATACTCCATTCAGACTATTAATCTATTAAATGGATTAATCCACTGATGGGGTCATAACTCTGAAGACCCAATCATTTCATAAAAGCCCTGAACATGGCTGCTTTGGGGACCAAATCTTCAACACATGAGACTTTGGGGGAACATTCCAGATTCAAGCCATAACAATCAGGGCAAGCTGGTTTCAGAGTGGAGGAGGAAGAAGGAGCCAACAGCGGTGGCCTAACAGAGCTAAGCCTTGTGTAACTGCTACTCCTCAGAAGCACCACGCCTCACTTCCACTCACGGTTCGTTGGTCAAGGAAGCCATGTGGCAAGTTCGCTGCCAACAGGGTAAGGAAGTGTAGCCCTGTGCAGGGAGGGACAGCAAATACCTTAAGGACAGAGCAAGACCTTGAAGACACGCTGCCCATTCTCAGTCTCACCATCTCTGCACCAGCCCAGGAGACTGGGGGGTGGTAGCTGCCTGTGGGGTACTCCCTCCTTGCTGGGTCCCCCCTGTTATGTTCCTCCCTTCTGCAAGCCCCTCCATAGGATTCTCCCTTTCAGTCAGTGAAAAAAAAAAAAAAAAATGGAGGTGGGTGTGAGAATAGCAGCCGGCTCACCAGTTTTAAAAGAAGCCAAACTATGAATTCCAACCTGGAAACTAGTAAAATTCTGCAATTCTAGGAATGGCCTCCCACTCCAAAAGGCAAAGGCCCTGGCAGTGTCATTTGACAGGGCAGGGTTTAGCTCCTGTTAGGTGAGTGGGCTCTACATGTCCCCCACCCTCATCTGGGTCCAGTGCTGAGTCTCTGCTTCCACTGGTCAGAGAGGAAACTTCTAGTATGAGGGAGAGGTGCTCAAGGGTGGACATTCAGAGTAGGCAATGCAAACCACAGATGTGCTCTGTGGAGGGGGCTGGAGGTTACAACACTCCCAGATGCTGGCCACCTCCCAGTTGGCAGCTAGCAGTGTACCTTGGCAGTCAGAAATACCTAGTATACCAGAAATACCCAATTCCTGAGCCTCCCTGAGGTTCTGCAGCAATGACTGAACCTTCTCCTCCTCACTCCAGCGGGAGGGCTCCTCTCTCTTCCTCCTGCTGAGTTAAATATCATCAGTCCACTCCCCTTTCCCCTTTCAAACTGTTGTTATTATTTTTTTCCTGTCTCTGTGCTTCTTCTCCTGGTCTTTTTGTGCTTTTTCTGCCTTTACTGTCATTTGTGTGGGATTTAAGGAGAAGTTAACGCCTGTCTGCTCCAACCACTAGAATGAAGTGCCCCCCAGGGCCACCTGGGTTGATCCCCCTCTCCAGAGGTCTCTCTTCCTCAGGAGGTTTAAAGGCCTGGAGTGTGTCCAGAGGGCCCAGAGCAGGTCCCGAGGGCCCCTGTTTCCCCTGGAGGCCAAAGTGCTAAAGCAACCTGTGCCGAAGTCACCTTCCTTCCTTTCAGAGGAAGCCAGAGAACTACAGTGGCCTGAAGGTCCCAGTCTGCAGGAAGCCACCAGGGTGTGGGCGGGGCCAGGCAGAGCAAAGCTGGGGGCGTGGTCAGGGAGGACAGTGTCCGTCTCATTGCCACTCAAACAGTGCTACGAGGTTTCATCAATTAAATGGGATTTATCAAATACAAATGCAAGTATAAACTATAAAATATCAATTTTCCTTTCTCCCCAGAATATGCCAAAATCACACCTTGTGGTTTTTTGAATTTGAATATTCCATGTGTGCTTAAAGGAAGGGAAGACCATCACTTCAGGAAGACACTGGCGGAAAGCTCCTCCTCACCTCCCCCACCCCTGAAGTTTCCTTCGCTTTCTCTCTTTTCCCTCTGCTTCCTGCTCCTCCTTGAGGGTTTTTTTTTTTTTTTTTTTTTTTGTGTGTGTGTGTCTGTGTGTGTGTGTGTGTGTGTGTGTGTGTGGTGCTGGGATTGAACCCAGGGCCTTGTGCAGGCAAGGCAAGCACTCTACCAACTGAGCTCTAGCCCCAGGCCCCCTCCTTGAGTTTAGATGCCACTTCCTCCAGGAAGCCATCTGAGACTCCAGGCCAGGGCAGGCACCGCTGAGGCTGCTCCCTGCTCTCAGTGGCCACCCTGTCTTCCACTGGGCTCCAAGTCCCCCGCCATCTCACCAGGCTCTTTCACCGGAGCCTGTGAGCTCTTGGTATCAACTCTGGCAGTGTCTGGGGCCATGCTCAGTGCACAGCACCCCGGGAGTGAGCGAAAGAAGGGAAAGGGGAATTCATGGCGCACATCCTGCCTTTCCTGGCCTTCCGTCCCATCTTTCAGGCCATATTCCATTTCTTGTCTTTTTTTTTTTATATTTAATATGTTGTCACAAAAATTTTGCTGAGTCTCTGCCATCTTTTCTCATTTTGCTGCTGGGGTAATTTTAGCCCCCAAATAACTCTCTGAGTGAGATATGGCCAAACCATTAAGTAAAATTAATTGGAGTAATTAAAAGCAAATAAGTTTTTCTGGAAAAAAAAACAAACCCAGGTTTTACATGCTGGTGGGGACAGCAGGGCTGGGAGCAGCAGCCTGGGGCTTGCTTGCTGACACTCTGTTCCCAGGCTGCTGGGCTGTGGCAGCCGACTGGTGGTTCTCACCGGTAGCTGCTATTAGTGATGGTGACATGTTAATTGAACCTCACTAATTCCAGGTGTGTGGCACACTCCAGGGTCACCCATGCAGGGGCGGTTCATGTGTATTCAATTACGGCCGAGATATGAAGGAATGCTCCGTGTCCTGCATTCGAGCGTCAGTTACCACTGCTTATGCGGCTGGCTGTGGGCTAAAGCAGCCAGTGCTTGCCCTGCCCCGAGTGTTCTGTTTGGGTTCAAAGCACTGCAAACCACACTGTAAACATGCGTGCGAGAAGCAGGGAGGAGCTGAACCAAGAGGGAAAGGACTCAGGGTTGGTAAATCCACCTCGAAAAAAATCAGGCCATGTGTTCCTGTTTGTTTGCTGATGACCTGCAGAGGGTTTAGGACATGGAACAGCGCACCGGAAACTTCAGGGTGCTGAGATATCCCCTCCAGGATCCAACCACCTGCTAGGGGCTGGGGGATGCCAGAGAGACAGTCATCATGGACTAGAACAGCATTACTGCAGGGGGCTAATCCATGACCTGGCATTTTAAGTGTTTGTATTTTGCATTTATGTAAGGAAAGTGAAGAAATGCATAATTATTTGTAAGTTTGACCCTGAGTTTATTAATCTAAGGTTCTGAAAATTTGGCAATTGAAACATGAAATTAATTCACATAAGAATGATTTTTTTTTTTGCCATTAACATAGAACAATTTTAAAATATAAGATTTTCTGCCTACTTGGCTGCAGCAAACTGCCACCAAGCCTTTTCCCCTTCAGGTTCCTTCAAACACACAAGGCTGCCCAGGAGGCTCCCTTCTGGAGGAATTTCACTTTACTTTCTTCTTCTTCTTTAAAGGCATTTTTCTTAGAAGCCAGGAATGGTTATTTTAATTAGTATTTATGATGCCGTCTTCCTTCCTCACAGTCACGGTGATCAATTACCTTTACCCCCCTTTAGCACTGCCCTGTATGGAATACAGATCATCTCCCTTTTTCATGGCAACAAAAAGAGAGTTAACATTCTCATCCAAGGTCACCTGACAAATCAGTTCCTATTGGAAATCACAGATGTTCCAGCTCCCTTGTTGCTTAGACAAACAAGCCATGATTTTGCTCTCTGTTCCTTCCTTTTGGGGTGCAGGTAGTCCTCTTGTTGACCTCTGTATTCATTCATCAGCCAACAAATACTTGCTAAACACCTACTTTTACATGTAGAATAAGATTCTTTTGTTGAAAGAACACAGAACAAATTCTGACCTTGAAATGGCACTGAGCTCCTACTAGGAAAAGCAGAGGTTGTTGGTACAGTTTGATTTAATGCCCATTCCTCATCCTCTCCCCGAATCCTGAATCCTGAAAGTCTTCTCCAAGCGCCCTTGCTCACTCATGTGGTCTTTCCCCCAGAATTCAGACATGGACTGTGTAATAAATTAAATTACATACCAAGCTGCTGATATTTAACTATTTCCAACTTATGAAATTATCCATTTTACATGGTTTGACTTAACACAAGGCTGACACAGAGATTTGTAGCTTGTGCGGTTGTTATCAAGCTGCATAATCCGTGTTGAGGATTCTTGGAAACTGCAGGATATGAGTCTAAGGGGTGTGTTTTGTCCGAGTGGCTACCTATTGGTGGATTTAAATTATAATTTACTTGGAAGAGTTCTCAATAAGGTCCTTCAAAGGAAGCCAACCTTTATCTTTGTGTGGGATGGCAAGTGGAACCTGGTCATCACAGAGCACACTGGGCCTGTGTCCCCTTGAACTCTTCTATGGACAAAACTAGAATGAGATCTTTCTTGGGGACCAGCTTACCGGAGAGAGGACAGTGTGTCTGGGGGCAGGGCTGCTGCCTGTCTGACTCGTTCACCTGTGTTTTCCTCACTGCTTGACAGTGAAGCTTCTCTACGCGCCCATGTCTGCTGCGTTCATTATTGAAATACAGCACAAGGCAAAGAAGAGAAGTGCTCACTCCTCCACCCTTGCTTATTTCCTGGGCTGAAGTTTGAGAGCCCATGAGAGGCTACAGTCCTGGACCCCAAGTGGCTGGACACAGACCTTGCTGGAGCATCAGTCTGGGCTAAGCCGGGGCACAGTTAGGCGAGCTGGCACGAAGGACTAGAGTCTGATACCTCTGTTTTTCTGGTGACTCAGGTTCCAAGGGGACAGCTGGCATGATCATGTCAATGAAGCCGCTTAATGAAATCGACGAATGGACTTATTCACAGTCCTGGCCTGTCTCTTATGTGGTCTCAATTCAGAAAACGTTTTCCTCCCTGTTCTTTGACTTTCATATCCTTGAATTACCTGTTTTGACACTGAATCCCTAGAAAACGAGCCTGAGGCAAGGGTCCTGCACAAATATGGAATATGGGAGGTGCAATCCCAGGCATTGAGAGGGAGGGAACAGAGAACGGAAGGAGCAGGATGGGAAACAGCACAGCGAGCCACAGAGGCAGTCGCTGTGCAGAGGTGTTTGTCTCCAGAGGGGCTCCGTGGAGCAGCAAGAAAGAGTAGTTCTCTGGGTGGGGAAGAGAGAAGACCGCATCAGCCTGGCTTCCCCAGCCCTCTGCTCTCCACTGGGCCAAGCCCACTCCTTGGGGATGAACTCCCCCCACCCTCAGTTGCCTCCCCTGGCCCCTTCTCCATCCCATTAGAGGCAGATGCCAGCCCTCTGGGCCCATGAGGTGAGGACCTTCTCCATCCAGGTGAAGGCAGATGCCGGCCCTATGGGCCCGAGAGGTGAGGATGAGCCGGGAACTCTGCGCCTGGAGCTAATTGGTCTCAGGCAGCTGAACCACACAGGCCCAGGAGGTTGGTCTGCCACTGAGGCAGAGCCAGCACTGAGGGTCTTGGAGGAAGGGGTGACTGAGAGAATCTGAAGGGTGTGCTAGGTATGTCCAACACAAGCCCATTCAGATCCAACTCATACATGTAATTCATTAAGGGCCTCCATGGCTTGGGATTTATAATGCACAGGGAGCATTAATTATGCACGTAGAGAAGGGTATTCCAGCCTGGTAGGACGGTCCAGGAATGAGACACAATCCTGACAACATAAATAAGGTACCATGGGATCCAGATGAGGGGTGATGTTGGCTTGGACAACGCTGGATACATTCACAGGTCTAGGAATGCTCATAATCTCTATGAGGCTGAAGGCGTAGTAGCTGGATCTATCTACGTATCATTGAACCTGTTTAAAATAACACAGATAAACCCATTTCTAAATTCACTCCATTAGTCACTGATTCAATGGGCTGTGTACTAGGCACTTTCTTACCTTTTCTTACTTAGTTTCACCACCGCCCTGTGGAATTAGCTGACTGGCCCTGCTTCATGGTTGAAGAAATTATAGCTTAGTCACAGCAGGTAACTGGTCCAAGGTCACCAGCCTCCACACAGTAGTTTCTGACCACATGGTCAGTGGTTTCTGACCACAAGGTAGGAGGAAGTGAGCACAGGGTGCAGGGAACGCCCACTTGGGCACCAAGCCTTTGGGGGGTGAGTTGAGTGACTCTTACTGTGACTCAGACCCCATCAGCACTGAGCTGCAGGTGCTGATGAGTCCCATGGCACACAGGTGGTCCCCAGAAGAGGTAGTTTAAAATCTTCCATGGCTCTGGCCTGCCAACTGACCTTTTAAAAAAGTCGTTTTACTTTGTTACGTAGGTTTCATTTGGATCCATGTAGAGTGGGAGCTGCTCGGGCCGACGGCCCAGCTTTGCTCAGTGGGGGAGGCGGGGGGTGAAGGTGGCACGGGATGGAAAACCTTGCTGGCCCTCCAGAGATGGACCGTGACAGCCCAGAGGTGACATGGCAGGATGAGTAGTCAGCTGGGAGGTCTGTTTTGTGACCAGGGAAGCCACCTGGGACTGGAGAGCAGAGGCTGGCCAGTGAGATTCCTAAGATGGCTGTGACTGCCACCTCAGGGGAGAGACACATTGCCATTCCCGGAGGGGCTGTGTCCCACCTGGAGCTGAGCAGAACCGAGAGGGACTGAGAGAGTTCAGGGGACCTAGATACAGCGGCGTCAAGATCTCCTCCCCAGATACGGTCCTGGCTGAGCTGCTTCCTTCTGCCAGTGAGAAGAGGGTGTGGGTATGGACCAAAATACACAGGTCAGGAGGCCCTTGGGGGATGATGGAGAGAGGTCAGGCTTGCAAAAGCATCTTTCGCCCCCCCCCCCCATGAAACCAAGCTAATGCAAGAAGCCAAAACCATTGACATCACTGCATCCCTGCTTTTAAAAAACCAGGCAGGGGGCTGGAGATGTGGCTCAGCGGTAGCGCGCTCGCCTGGCATGCGTGCGGCCCGGGTTCGATCCTCAGCACCACATACCAACAAAGATGTTGTGTCCGCCGAGAACTAAAAAAAAATAAATGTTAAAAATTCTCTCTCTCTCTCTCTCTCTCTCTCTCTCTCTCTCTCTCTCTCTCTCTCTCCTCTCTCACTCTCTCTTTAAAAAAAAAAAAAAAAAAAAAAAAAAAAAAACCAGGCAGTACTGTTGGCCAGTCCTTACCAACCCAATGCTCAGTCTGCCTGAGATCCTGGTGTGAAGTGTCCCCTGTGGACTCCAGCACTAGAGTCCCATCCCCATTCATCTGAGTGCACTTGGAATGTCATTTCTGAATACTCAGAGCATCCCCCAGGGCCTCGGGCAGGGAAAGAGGATAGTCCCAGGAGAGAAGCTCCATCCACTTCTATGTCCCCTCCCTTCCCCAAGGACAACCTGTGTCTGGACACAGGTCTCATTCACTACCAGTTGCTTCTCTTGCCCTCGTCGGTGCAGTGAGCACCCTCCATCACCCCAGGCTGGCTGGAGATCCAGCCTGGAGCCGGGACCCCTCCTCTCCCAGGCACTGAGGCCTTCCCTAGGAGCCCCCTCCCCCTTGACAAATAAACCAGGGCACGGAGATCATTACGCCACACATTATTAGGCAAAATTGGATTAATTAACCTCGTCTGGCCTCTCAGCTTGGGAGACAGAAAAAAACGAGGTCTAGTTCAAATACAGCATTTTGAAAATGTCAGCCATGACTCGGTGATAAATATTTATAAATATATATGCTGCATATCCACAGGGTAACCAGTGTATTTTTACATGTAAGTATACAAAGGCACTCTGTCGTTAACATGCATTCAAAGCAGGAGCCTTGAAAGGGCCATTATGGCTTGAACTATGAATGTTTATTAAGAATAATATGCAAAATGGGGCTCTGTTTGAATGGACCCATTGAGGAGTATCAGAGCGCCAGGGCAGGGATGGCGGATCCAGGAATGATAACAATGTTCCTAGCGGGACCTGGCCCTGGCTGGGGAGAGCCACGTGGTGTGTCAGTGACCTTGCCACTTCTGGTGGTGGTGTTTGCTCTGGAAACATTGACTTAGGGCTCCAGTGCGCCCTCCAGCCCTGGCCCCCAGGTCCTGAGTCACAGATCCACGTGAAGGGTTTTCCCTGGGAACTGAGCTCCAGGTAGCAAGTGGGGGTCCAGACCCGCGTCCCAACTGAGCCGCTTCCTCCTCCCTGGCCTGAGTAGGAAGCATTTCTTGAGTGGCTGACCCTCCCACCTCTGCCCTGTTTTTCTTGGTAGAGACCTTTCCAGCTGAATTCCTTCTGGGCTTCCCAGAATCCCTTCCTCCATTTATTTATTCCTTCCTTCATGTATTCAACCCGTGCTTATGAGCCCTACCAGGTGCCCAATGTGGACCCAGGTGCTGGGTGATGGTGAGGAGTAAGATTGTGGATGAGGCAGAGGGAAGAAGAAACTCAGTCCTGCTGGTCCTGGGGGGAGGCAGATGGAAAGAGAGATGGACATACGGCACTGGTCACCTCAAAGAGGGGTGTGTGATCTACAGGTCAAGCAGGCTCACGTCGCAGGTCGTGGTGGGAGACAGGCTGGGGTGTCCAGGCAGCCCATCGAGGAGGGCAGCTGTGTTCAGAGCTGGAGAGCAGGAAGGCGCCGGCCTTTCAGAGCCCCGAGAATATCTGAGGCTGGGGGAAGTTTCCAGGCAGAGGAACAGCAAGTCACAATGTCAGTAACATATGGCCTGGACCTGCTCCGTATCCAAATGTGGGAAGGTGAGCCTGGAAGAAGAGAAGCCGGGGGCATGTGGCTGGAAGCCAGAAGAAGCCCATGCAGGCTCTAGTCTTGGAGCACCCCAAATAGCTCCCCAATGTTGGTCCTTTGCAGCCTGGATTTACGGATGTCCCTACTGCGGAACACTTGGGGAGGCCAGGAGATAGTTACAAATTAGTGGTTCTAAGCCACCCTTGTTGATTGATTTGTTTAAAGAAAAAGAAACCCATAGTCTCTGGATTTGGGGCATTCCCCCCTCTCTGTTCCGTTTAGCTCAACTGCCTGCCATAACGTTTTCATCATGCTGCTTGATTGAACCCTCTTTATGTGATGCCTGTTGAGCTGGAGGCGTCTAAAATGAATTATTTCCTCTCAGACACTCCTTGGCTCACTTATCACTCAGCATGGTTGGAAGATAAAATTTTAAAACTCAACTTTATTTATTATTCCAAGAATAGTTGACATCAAGATCAATACATCTGGACAGAAGCTATTAACATTTTAATGAGTTGCTCAGTAATATTCCAAAGATGTGTCAGCGAGTCATGGCCCCTTTGATTAAGGGTGTACTTCAGAGACTACTGTAAATACATAGAGGAAAGGCTGGGATCGAGGAGCTGTCACCCATCAATCCTGGAAAGAGGAGTGGGGATTCATGAATAAAGACGCTCACAAGGTGACTGTCCCTGGGCTGTACGGTTTACTGTAAGGGAAATAACCTTTTAAAATGTCACTATTGGTCTCCTACTAAATGACAAACACAGACATCCACCTTTGTCAGCTGTCAGGTGGGGGGGGTGTTCTGCAGATATGGAGGGGGAGTAGATATACTTGTCTTTTTTTTTTTTTTTTAGGTTCAGATCTGGGACATCGATGAGGAAGGGATAAAAGTTTTGCCAGGAGAACAAAACCAGAAAATGGGAAGTTCCTGGAAAAGTTATTGGGCAGCTCTGAGAACAGAGGGCCAGGTGACAGTGGTCTCATGAGCTTTGCCATAGGGTTCCAGCCAAGTGATGCACGCTTTGGCACCAGGACCTGTCAGACATCATGACCCTCTCTTGAGGATCTCTTTTATCCCCTTGTTCATCTCACTCCCTAAAATGTCCTGCACAGGAACTCTAAAGGTTGTCCTTGCTCTGAATGGCCCGAGATTGGCAGAGAGTAGATCCCACCCTCCCTGGGGAGAAGTGTGGAGCAATCTGATGCTGGTGTGGAGCTGTCTCTGGACCATGATCTGCGGAAGGCAAACTTAATGCTGTTTGCGCCACAGGGAAGAGGCCACTTGTGTGTGTGCCTCTGGGCAGGAACATGCCATCGGACCCAGCTCACCTTAGGGAACAGAACTAGAACCAATGGTTTGCTCTTGTGCTAGACCCAGCTTGGGAAGAAGGTTGGGGGCTGGGGGAGATGATAGGCATTATTAATATTCATCACCCTGTGAAGTGTTTAGTGGCAAACCTAGACTCACGAACCAGAGCATGAGAGACTGTGGGCTTCAGCAATTTGAACCTGGTACAAGGGAAATGAAGGTGATGGGTGGAGGTGGAACGGGGCCGTGAATGAGCCAAAGAAAGCATCCAATAATGTGAATGCAATTCTGTGCTGAAAGGAGGTGGGAGGGCCGGTGGGACCCAAGTTAAAGGACAAGATGACTGTGGCTGCCTTCTCACGGCCTGGGTTCCGTGGATGCCAAGGCAATGGAGCTCAGAAGAGAGGCACTGATTTCCACCTGTTCTGCCATCTTGCTTTCCTTTTCTTTTAGTGGAAATAAATAGACGTTGAAGTTGGAATGACCTGACTTCAGCCCCCCACACCTGTTTAGTAGCTGGGGACACAGTCAAGGCCAATACGTCAGGAGCACACAGGTTCAGCATTGAGAAAGTGTGTAGGATAACACCGTTGTCACCCTACAGAGCTGGGGTGAAAATCAAATGAGATCATGTGTATAAAGCGCTTGCTACGCAGTCCAGCGCTCGGCACATAAATACCTTCTAGGCTGGCAATCGATTGCTGCCAAGATCACTGTTCTTTTCCTTTAGTTGACGAGGACAAACTTGCAATCTAAATGGGAAAAGGTGAGTGGCACCTGGCATGTTCTCTATACAGACTTCTGACTTGGCATGGTTAGGCAGGATTTTCAGCTTTACCATGGCCCGAGAGGGACATTCACTTAGCAGAAATCCTATTTTGAATTTTGAAGTTTGACCTTTTCCCAGGCTAGTGACATGTACATGATACTCTTTCTAGACGCTGGCAGCAGCCAGCTGCAGCTTTCTGCCGGCCGCAGTCCCGAGTGTGAACAGCCAGCACTCCACACGTGCTGTGTGGCTAGGCCAGGGAGTGGGCTAGGCGTATGAAGTGCATTCTGCCTACAGTATTTCCCACTTGGGACGGGTTTATTGGGGCATGGCCTCGTTGTGAGTTGAGGAGTATCTGCTTGTCTTCTCTTCTTTTGTGGTGCTGGGGATGGAACCCAGGGCCTCGAGCATGCGAGGCAAGCGCTCTGCCACTGAGCCGCATCCCGGCCCTCTGTCTTTCAGACAACCAGAGGCGCGCAGGGCTGGCCAACCTGACTGTGTAGACGGGAAGTCTCAGTTTCTCTGAGATGGTAGTTCGTCAGTGCATTTCTGCATTAGTTTGATTTTTACAGTGTTTTACCAAGTATCTGCCGTGGACTTCTGGCAGTGACCCTGAGTGACATGGAACAGCTCTGGATGCAATGTCTACAGAAGCTGGAAAACCATAGCAATGAAAATAGAAGGGGCACAGCTTACACAAGGAGAAAGTGCTAGAAACAGGGCCCGCGAGCAGCGGGAAGAGAGCAGCTGTCACAGAAGCCAGGGCAGCAGGGTGGGGAGGCTGCAGGTCAGAGCAACACCCTCTTGAGTGTGGGGCTCAGATGACAAGGAAGCTTTTCTCCATCCGAGGCTCTGGGTGGAGGAAAAAAAGTCATCCCGTGAAAAATCGGAACTTTAAACCCAAGCCCGACACTGTTTATGATATATAAATCACCTCAGCTGTGTGGTGAGTAAATCTAAAAAAAAAAAAAAAAATTGAGGTGCTGGGGATCCAACCCAGGGCTTCGCACATGCTGAGCCCGTGCCGGTGCCCTGGAATGATTCCTGGGTCTTAATGACCCAACCCAGGCTCCCCTCTGGCTATCCGTGACTGGGAAAGGATGTCCGGGTGCTTGCGGCTCCCCTTAGAAATGGCAGAAACAAATAATCCAATCAGACGAGTGCTCCATCAATAGCTTGTTGCTGCAAATTGCAATTAAGCAGCTGCTGGCACTTCCAAATAAATATGGTACCAATTTCCATCTCGGTATGGCTTCATTTAATGTCCTGTGACATCTGACATACCGTATCACTTCGAGCACCCAAACAAGAAGCTGCATGTCATTCAACCTGTCACAGATGTGGAAGTGAAGAGGCGGGGCACGGCTTCCCAGGAAGCTGTGGTCCTTGGCACTAAAGGACACTGGCCCTGGGCTGGTGAGAATCCTGGGGGTCAGGGACTCTGCCTGACACCCTTGTTTCTGAGTGGATGGTACGTCTCTTGGAAAGGAGAGATCCACACTTTCTGGAATTATGCCCCCCCCGCCCCAATTCTTTTAAAAAGTTTTGTACTTTTATTTTTGATTGACATAACTCATACATACATGTATGGGGTACAGTGCTGATATTTTGATACATGCTTATAATATATAATAATCAAATCAGAATGATTAGCATATCCATCACCTCAAACATCTGTTATTTCTTTGTGTTGCACACATTCAAAACCCCATCTTTATTTTGAAAAGGACAATTCTTTTAGTTACTGTCTCTCTCCTGTGCTACAGAACATGAGAACTTATTTCTTTCATCTGACTGTATTTTTGAACCAGTAATCAGTTTCTTTCCATAACCCACCCCCAGCCTCTAGTATCCAATATTCTATTTTCTACTTGTCAGATTCTGCATGAATGGGAACCTGCAGTATTTGTCTTTGTGTTCTTATTTCACTTAACATGCCTTTTTCAGGCTCCTCCACATTGAAAAAAGGCAGGACTTACCGTTTTTTAAAGGCTGAATAATATTCCATTGTGTAAAGGTACCACATTTTCTCTATGCAGTCATCCACTGATGGACATTAGGTTGGTTCATATCCTGGTTATTGTAAATAGTGCTGCTATGAACAGGGGTGCAGATGTGTCTCCAGCTCACCCATTTCCCTCCCTTTGGATATTTGCCCAGGAGTGGGATTGTTGTGTCATGTGGTAATTAGAAAACCTTTCCTGAGGAACTTCCATACTGTTTTCCATCATGGTTGTTTGACTTGCATTCCCACCAGCAGTGTATTAGAATTCTCCTTTGTCCACATCCTCACCAGCATGTTTTTTTAATTATTTTTTTATGATAGCTGTTCTAACTCGGGGGAGATGGTATCTCGGTGTGGTTTTAATTTGCATTTCCCTGATGGTGAGTGATGGGGAGCAGCTTTTCAATATCCACCTCTTGGCCATTTGTATGCCCCCTTCTGAGAAATGTTCGTTCCAATAATCTGACCATTTTAAAATCAGACGGTGTGGCCTCTTACTTTTCTTTTTTTCTGTTGAGTTGTTAGCGGTCCTATGTACTCTGGACATTGATCTTTTGTCGGAGGAATGGTCTGCAAACATTTCTCCTGTTTCTGTTGACCATTTCCTTTGCTGTGCAGAAGCTTTGGGGTTTGGTATTAATCCATTTGTCTACTATTCCGTTTGTCTATTCCATTTTCTTTTGTTTCCTGTGCTTTTGAAATCTTATCCAAAAGACTGTTGCCCACACCTTGTCCTGACCTGTTTTCTCCTAGAAGTTTCATAGTTTGGGGTCTCACATTTAAGTCTTTTTCCATTTTGAGGTTTTTTTACTTGTAAATGGTAGATAGAAGGGTCCAGCTTCATTCTTTGGCTTGTAGATCTCTAAATTCCCTGTCCTTTATCCAGTGTGTGTTCTTGGCACCTTGGCTATGAATATGTGGATTTATTTCTGGGTAATTTTTTATTCCACTGGCCCATATATGTGTCTGGACAGAAGCTGGTGCCATACTGTTCCGGTTACTCTAGTTTTGTGGTGTGTTTTGAAGTCTGGTGTTTGGATGCCTCCAGGTTTGTTCTTTTTACTCAGCATTGCTTTGGTTATTGGGGTCTTTTGTGGTTTTATGTGAATTTTAGAATTTCCTTTTCCATTTCTATGAAGAATGTCATTGGTATTTTGATGGGAATCGCATTGATCTGTAGATTATTTGGGGGAATAGGAACATTCTAACACTACGATTCTTCCAATCCATTCAGGTGGGAGGTCTTTCATGTTTTGTATGTGTGTGTTCTCATCAGTTTGTTTCATCTGTGTTTTAAAATTTTTATTCTAAAAATTTTCACCTTGGTTGGGGTTTGGGTAAGCAAACCCCATGTGGTTAGAGGCTTGGTCACCAGTCTGTGGAGCCAGCAGGAGGTGGAGGAACCTTCGAGAGGTGGGGCCTAGTGGGAGGCAGTTAGGTTGTTGGGGGAAGTGCCCTTGAAAGGGATATTGGAACTCTTGACCCACCTCCTCCTCGATTTTGCTTCCTGGCCAACATAAAGAGAACGGCTTTGCCCACTATGTGTCCCCACCATGATGCACTCCTTACCACAGACCCCAAAGCAGTGGGTCAACTGGCCATGGCCTGAAAGCTGCAAGATCACAAGCAAAAATAAACCTTTCCTACTTATGAGTTGATAATCTCAGGTAATTGGTTATAGTCATGGAAAGCTGACTAATAGAACTTCTTTGGTTAAATTTATTTATAGAGACTTTAATTATTTTCAGTAGCTATTGTAAATTGGAGTGTTTCTTGATTTTTTTCAGCAAGTTTGTTATTTGTTTATATAAACACTATTAATTTGTGTATGTTGGTCTTGTATCTTGCAATTTTACTAAATTTGCTAATCAGTTCTAACAATGTTTTAAAGTCTTTTGGTTTTTCCATATGTACAGATAAGAACAGGTAACCTGCAAGCAGTTGTAGTTTGACTTTCTCCTTCCCAATTAGGATGCATTTTAGTTTTTTCTCTTTATCTGATTGCTCTAGCTAGGACTTTCAGTACTATGCTAATCAAGAATGGTGAAAGTGGGCTGGGTGGTGCATGCCTGTGATCCCAGAGGCAGGAGGATCCTGAATTCAGAGTCAGCCTCAGCAACCTGGAGAGGCCTTAAGCAATTTAGTGAGACACTGTCTCAAAAATAAAAAGTAAAAAGAAAGACTGAGTATCTGAGCACCCCTGGGTTCCCTCCCTGGTACCAAACAAACAAAAACCAAAAAAGAATGGTGAAAGTGGTCATTTTGTTTTGTTCAGATCTTAGAGGAAACGCTTTCAACTTTCCCCTGTTCAATACATGTTAGCTGTGGGTTTGTCACGCGTGTCCTGAATTGTGTTGGGGTATCTTCCTTCTTGCTGAATTTCTGGTTTTTTGTTTTTGTTTTTAATCGTGAAGGCATGATGCATTTTATCAAGCGTCAAGCAAACTATTCTTATCAAGCCTCTTTCAATGTATGATTCTGTGGGTAGAGAATTGGGAATTGGGCCCCCACACCAGATGTTACCCTATACCTCTAAGAAAACATTATCAAAATTTAGAAATTGTGTGTTATTGGAAAAGTCTTATTTTAAAAACATAAATAGAGCTTCCAAGAGCCATCGGGAGAAATCAAAAGGCTCAAATCATGGATACTTTCTGGGTTGCAAAATAACAACTGTGTGTATGTTGAGGTGAAATTTATGTAACACAAAACTAACCACTTGAAAATGAACAATTGGGCAGCATTTAGTACCCTCACAATGCTGGGCAGTCACCCCTCCAAGGAAATACCATTCCCTTAAGTGGTCTCTCCCCGTTTCCCTGTTTCCTCAACCCCTGCCAACACACTCTGCTTTCTGTCTCTGGATTTGCCTGTGCTGGGTATTTCACATAAATGCAACCATACCATATGTGGTCTCCTGGATCTGACTTCTTTCACTTTGCATATTTTCAAGGTTCATCCACACTGTAGTATCAGAACTTTACTCTTTTTTAAGGCTAAATAATATTCTATTATATGGAGGCTGTGTGTTTGTGTTGGGGGCAGTTATTCTTGTTGTTTTTCTTTTTTTACAAGCTGCTTTGTCTATATCGTCTTGGTCCCCTGTAGTCAGGAAGCCTAGTTACCTTGCCACTGTGTCTTATCCCTGCTTTCATGCACACATGAAATGTGGCTTCCTGGTAGGGAAATGGTTCAGTAGCACTGTGAACTTCTCTGGGACTTCAGTGGGCAGTGTCAATCTTCAGAGAAATGCCCGCAGCACCTCACAAGCAGCATGCTAAGAATAAGAGACCGCTGTGCTTTACGTTGGTGCAGAGGGGTGGCATTTTGAGCTCGGGGTTATCCACGGCTGCAAATGGATTCTGACCCCACGGGGTTAAGCCAACACAAGTGGCCAATAGAATTGGAACAAAGCTTCCAACTTGTGGAACTCTTGCTGGAGCAAAGTTATTTGAACAGTCTCTGCAGAGGGGAGGATCCCTTGCTCTGGACTGCCGGGAAGGTCGTTAGTAATTTTATTTCACTTTGACAATGAAGGATTTTGCTCCATTTTTCAAAGTCTTGCTCAGAATTTCCTCCTTGGCTCCTCCTCCCTACATCCCTGCTGAGGGGCCGCCCGGCCAGCAGGAAGCCCTTCCTGTGCTGGGTAAAAGCTATCGGGTGACAGGCCGAGCCCCTTCCCATGCGACATCGGAAAGCTGAGCCTCCCCGTCCTTCCTCTCAGGGTTAATGGGATGGGCACCCAACTCTGGTTAGTGTTTTTCTTCTGCCCAAGAAACATACAGGTGAGTTGAGATGAAGACAGGCGATTCTGGAGCAAAATCCCCATTTTGTCCTTGGGGCTGATTGTTTTGGGGTTTGAAACACTGAAAAACAATACTGTATCCATCCCCAAGAGGAAAACTGGTTTTATTTATTATTATTATTATTATTATTATTATTATTATTTTGTTTCCCTCCCCATGAAGTGTTTGAAAGAGTTGCTGGAAAACCCAACGAAGCTGGTTTTCTTTTGAATGCCTTCTTCCGGGCAGCTCAGGAGCCTGCTCTCGTGAACTTGCCCTCTGGCTCTGATCTTGCTCACACAACTGAAAATCTTTATGGAATCTCTGCTCTGTGCCTCTGAAACTTTTTTAAAAAATCAGAACTCAATGTGCTTCGAGCCAGCCGGCTGGCCCCCTCTGCCAGGGGGCAGGGCCGTGTTGGTTTTGCCCAGCACCTGGAGGATCCTGGCACTTGGTAGGTGCTTTGTGAATGCTGACAGAAGGAATGAGCACTGCTTCCTGCCTGGCTGTATCAATATTTTCCTGGTTCTGCCAGGCCCGGTATTTGCTATGTAAGCATTTCATGTCTGCACACGTGTGCGGATGGCGAGAGGTGGACGGTCTCTCCTGACTGGCAGCAGAGCCCGGCAGCCAGGAAACACTGCCATCTTGGAGGCTGGGAAGGGACGTGGGGATGGAATCCAGGCCAGCTGGGGCTAAAGAGCCCATGCTGGCCTCTGCTTGCCCTGCCCAGCCTCCCCTGCATCAGGGCTACAGAGAGCAGAGGCTGAGGCGTCCCTGCCACATGGTCCAGGCTTTGGAATGTCCAAGCCAAGATGGGGGGGGTGTGTTTGCAAAATAGCAAAAGGTGCTCGTGATAGAAATCCCAGGGTAGGTTCCACAAAAGCCTGATCCCAGAGCCCACAGGAAGAAGGAGCACTCCTCCACTTCTTCCCAGTTTGGCCCCAGGTCACAGCAGAGAACCAAGCAGTTTCTGGGCCTCTGAGGACAGAGGTGGGGTGGCCAGCTGGGAGCATTCCCCAGACAATTCCCTGCCTCCCAGGGCTTGGTGTGGGAGAGGGACACTCTCCCAGCCCCTGGGCAGAGTTAGTGTACAGCTGCGGTATGGTGGCCAGGGAGGAATTTCAAAGCAAATTGTCTGTGCTTATTCAGCTCTGGCTAGACTTATAAAACTGATTTTAGGGGACACCTAGATGTGAATGTCCTATGACACTGAGTGAGTCTGAGCCACTAGGCGGGCATGATGTTGCTGGGGCAACAGCAGGAACTTGAATCTGGACTAAATTTTTAGGAGACTGATTTCTACTGTGCTACTCAAAGGAGAATAATTTTTATTCGTTAGTGGAAAATTCAAGGCCTTCAGAACAAAATGCAGACGTGTTTTAAATAATGTGCAAGAAAAGAAAACATGTATTGATGAGGAGCTCTGATTATCTGTCAGGGTTTCTTCAGAGACACAGAACCAATGGGGGGTTGCCCCTCAGCATCCATGAGGGATTGGCTGTAAGGACCCCCACAGACTCCCAAATCCACAAATGCCCAAGACCCCTAGATAAAATGGTGCAATATTTACCTATATCTTTCATATGCCTGAATACTTTAGATCATCTCTAGTTAACTTAGAATATCTACTACAATGCAAATGTTTTTTTTAAAGAAAGAGTGAGAGAGGGAGAGAGAGAGAGAGAGAGAGAGAGAGAGAGAGAGAGAGAGAGAGAGAGAGAATTTTAATATTTATTTTTTAGTATTTGGCGGACACAACATCTTTGTTGGTATGTGGTGCTGAGGATCGAACCCGGGCCGCACGCATGCCAGGCGAGCGCACTACCGCTTGAGCCACATCCCCAGCCCCCAAAGCAAATGCTATGTAAAAGTTTTACACTGTATTGTTTATGGAAAAACAATAAGAAAAAAAATGTCTTACATGTTCAGCATAGATTTTTTTTTTTTTTTTTTTTTTTTTTTTGGCATTTGGGATTGAACCCAGGGCCGTCTACCACTGAGCTACGTCCCCAGCCCTTTTTATTTTGAGATGGGGTCTTGCTAACTTGTCCAGGCTGGTCTTGAACTTGTGATCCTCCTGCCTCAGCCTCCCGAGTCCCTGGGATTACAGGTGTGCACCGCTGTACCCCGCCAGATGCAACTTTTAAAAAAATGTTTTTGAACCATGGTTGCTTGTACCCAAGGATGTGGCTGGGGCTGTACACACACACACACACACACACACACACACACACACACACTAGGGTGTGCCTGTGAAGAGATTGAGAGAAAGCGGTAATCCATATTACACAACTTTCACTGATTCACATTTTTAGTCCATTTAAAAAACACGTTTACAGCAACATGGAGATTGATGTTTGAGCTGCCAACTGGGCTTAACCAAGTTCACACATAAGATTAACCGTCAGGGCACCTCGTGTTTGTTTTATATTTTAAATGCTTAAAAAAAAAAAACAAAACACCTTTTGAGTGGGATAGATGAGCTGGGAGGGTGAGCCACGAGAAGCAAACCAGAATCTCTCTGTGTCTCGGTGCCAGGGAGGTTGCTCCTGGCGGTGGCAGGCTGGGGGAGGCATGTGTGTCCATCTGGCAGCTGAGAACCCCCGACCTGGAGGTCTGGGAGGGGTGAAGCTGAAGACAGAGGCAGGTGACAAACTCTGTGACAAAAAGCTCAGAGAAGGAGGAACAGTGTGACCCTGAGGGGCAGCCGTGTCTCCATGGCCCCTGGAAGCAGGACAGACCTATTCAGGACGTGGTGACTGCAGGACTGGTGCCCTTTCCTGGGATCTCTTCAGCTTGGGAGGGCATAATGGTAAGTTCAAAATTATTAATAAATTAATCATTTCTTAAGACGTAATTTAAAAATAATAATGACATCAAGCCATTCTTTAGTCCCGAGACATTAAAATCAACTTCCATTTTCTGACAACTCAACGAAAGTGTCTTTGGCTTTGAGTCAATGAAATGTGGCTTCTATCACAGGGAGTGTCCCCTGGAAAGAGAGAGGAAGGTTGTCCGTAAACCTCTGCCGAGGGACAGCAACCTGGGACACACAGGGCTTCCAACTCCTGCAGAGATTGTCCAAGGTCTTCAGTGGTTATAAACAGCCCAAGTCACAGTCCCTTATTTTCCAGACGATTAAAAACTTGAAGGCATAAAATTTAAGACTGTGTGTCTTAAGGACCGCTGCGTCCTTCCTCTCGTTGTTGCACAGTCACCAGCCCGAATGCCCCTCCTGTGTTCCTGGTTGGATCCTGTCCCCACGTGCACACAGCCGGGCCAGCAGCTGGCTCACCCATGCTCTCTCCCATCAGGGCTCAGCATGCGGGGCGCTGCTGTTCGGCTGCCCAGCTGGGTCAGAGCTCAGCAGGGCAGAGGCAGTCCGAACAGCACTCAGGACATGTGAGACAAGGGTGGTGACCAAGCTGGCTGTCCATCAGAATGGCCTGTCCCCTCCTCCTCTGCCTCCCAGCCTTTCTTGCAGGGAGGTGCAGCCATGAACTAAATTCCTGCAAATGGAATGTGGGGGCTGTTTCTGGCCTGGGACCCACATCCCTGTGTAGGTCTTGTCTCCTCACCTTTCCCTTCCTGTTGCCTGGAATCCAGGCTTGGTGGCAACTCAGCGACAGTCTGTGCACAGTGAGAATGGGCTAGGAGCTAGCGTCACAGAAGGGACCCTGCTTCCTGGGTAATGGTGTGAAGCTGAGCCACACTGTGGACTTGGAATGCTGGGTAAGACAGAAGTGAATTTCCATGATCTAAGGCCACTTCAAATGACTGAAGAGCTCACCAGGACACACACGTGGCGCGCACGGGTTTAAGGAAGCATACCCATGCACAGGGAGTGTGCAGGCTGGACAGCGGACTCCCCCTAAGACCCAGAGGCAGGTAGAAAGTAGGGAATGCCCTGCTCAGGCAAGGAAGCCACCTTTGGATGTCCCAGAGGGGCAGGAGGAGCTCTGCTCCAGGTCCTCTTGTATGTAGGTCCACATGTTGGCCAGAGGTTTGGCGGCCAGAGCTCTCAGGCCAGGCAGCCGAGGGGTGGGCTGACAGGCTGAGTCCATTAGCAAGCACTCAGACTTGGACTAAACAGAACCAGCCTGCTAAGACACAAGTCCTCAGGCTGGCCTGGGTCCAAGGTGTCCATGCAGCAGGCGACAGCATCTAGAGACTGCTGTGGGTGCTCTATCCAGAGAGAAGGCAGGAGGGCAGGGCAGGAGCGTCCCCGCATGCCTATCACATACCTGCTTGATGCTCTTAGGCTCTCATTTAATCATCAACAGCCCTGTGAAGTGGGCCAATAACCCTGCTTTACAGCTAAGTAGACAGAGGCTCACTTGCCCAAAGCCACCCAGGTAGTAGGACAGCTGTCACCCAGACCTTGGGTCTAAAACAAACTCTCACTCTCCTGTACTGCATGGCCCCAGCATAAGCTGCAGGCTTATGTGGGCCTGTCTGCTCTGCATCGATGGTCTTTCTCCAAGCCCATCACTGTCCACATCTTATAGCAAGAGCCCCTCATCCATATGGCCTGGGGTCTCAGGGCCAGGGCCTAAGGTGTCAGCCTTCTGGGGGATACTGCCATCAGTCTGCAAGGGATGGGAAGGGCTTTGGTGTGAGGACTCTAAACTGTTCCCAGGTTTCAGATCTTGCCCGTGAGCAACAGCACCAGAGAGTGCTAGCACCTTACCGCATCCTGGTCACAGCAGGAGAAATTATATTCCATGCCTTCTGTCCTGCACTAGAGACCCCAGGAACACATCCAACAAGGCCACTGGGTGCCCCTGTGGACCCGGCACTGGGAGTGACACCGGAGCCAGACAATGGCCATCAGAGAGACTGGCCCAGAGACTGGGGATTCTGATTTGACTTAAAGAAGGGTAGGGGAGGCAGGGCCTTCAAGGGTGCTTGGGTGGACACCTGGAGAATTCTGGTTTTACTTATTGTACCCTCTCGCGTGACATATCCCCATTAGAGCTTGATGCCTTTAGATAAGGAAGACTTAAGATTTTGAGACTCCCCTTCCCCAAGACAGTCCTAGAGTCCCCAAGGAAGAGCAATGCCACAAGCCATCGCTATTTGAGGGTCAGAGTTAGTGACCTCTGGCATCCTGGCCCTGTGGCAGGGGACACAGGATGGGTACCTAAGAAGAACAAGCAGCAGAGGGAGGAGGACGGAGAGGGAGGGTCAGGGTCCTCGGGACAAAACTCCCCCTCGTTCACAGGCCTGGGCTTGGGTTCAGTTCTCCACTCTCTGGGGAGAGCATCTAGTTTTCACCTGAGGGTGACTCTGCTTTATTCATGCCAGTTTGGATCTTTTTTGTTTTTTCCAAAAGATGGATCTAGAGATAAGTCTGGGCCTCTGACTCTGGCCTCAGTGCTGGCCAGTGAGCTTTTCGGGGAGGGAGGTGGGGGGCGTACGCGACCTTCCTCGACTTTGAAAAGTGGCAGAGGAGGTGTGCTTCCTTGCCCACTGGGCATCGCTGCAGGGCAGGCCATGGCACTGCCAGTCAGAGAGCACTAGAGCTCCCTGGCCACGTGCCCTGGTTGTATGAGGGGAGTCTGTCCTCCTCTTTACACCACGTGGAGTCTGATTTTCATCCGTTCATTTATCAAACAGACGTTTTTGAACACCCAGTGTGTGCTTGGAACTTTATGTAATCCAGGGGAGACAGTTTATGTGATAGATAAGTCATCAAAACAGTAGGTGCCTATAAATAGGATGTCTGGGGGAAGCCCTACAGAGAAGGTGACATTCAGTCCCAAGCACTGTGGCGAATCCCCTCGAGAAGCCTACTGAAGTAAGGCTGTCTGAAACGCAGGCTTGGAGCTCTTTGTAACAAATGTTCCTTCTAAAACAGAAGTTCTCCAATGTAGGTGATTCTGCATCCTCCTCCCAGGGACATTTAGTACTATCTGGAAACACATTTTGATGGTCATGAGCATCGAAATGTGGCCCTTTTTGATGGCAGGTAGAATGAAGTGGGAGGTGTGGCCGAACACCCTGCAAAGCACAGAACACTCCCCACAACACACACACACACACACACACACACACACACACACACACACACACACGCACACACACACAGGTGCAAATAGGGCCAGGGTTGAGAACCTGCTGCAGACAGACTTGCCTGCCGCAGACACTAGGAAAGCTCAGGCTGCAGGCTGGACCACACAGAGCTCTGGGGAGCAGATGGGAGCGCCTGGTGCAGGGAGCTCCTGCAGCCCCAGCCCAAGTGCTGAATGGGAGCGAGAAAGAGCAAGATGGTGATCTGCACTAACTGCCGCCACCCGCTGCCAAATCGCCAGGGAAGGAAAATGAGACGCATCCCCAGAAACTCTGTTTATGGTGCAGGAAGGGTTTAGTGACTTTCCTGCTCAAGTTACCATGGGGATATCGGTTTCATCATCATCAACCTCCAATTTCCTGTTTTGCTTATCTCAGAATTACTTTATTTTATGTTTGCACTGCCCATATGGCTTTGGCTTCAAGTTGATTAGATATGGAGCTGCTTTATAATGGATTAGAATGCAGGATTTGTTTGCTTTGTAATATTTTAAGAAAGCAGTGAAAGGGGTCGCAACGACGGGGAGATGTTGTATATTTACAGTCTGACTCTCTTTTCATTACCGGAAAAGACAACTTATTTAGGAATGTGGATCAGGGCTCTTGGTCACTTTTTGATTTGTGTTTCACTTCAGGGTTTTCCTGAGTTACAAATCCCCACAGATTTGGGGGACTTAAGAGGTACACTGGGACAGTTATTTTCCTCTTGGCCGTTTTTCTTTTCTTCCCTGGATTTGGTGTTTTCCCCTCCTTCCCTGAGGGGCTCCCCCTAAGCCCTCCTATTGCCACTTTTCCACACAGTTGGAAACCTTCTTCAAATCAGTCCCGTGAAAGCGAAGGCCTGTCGCATGGCAGGCTGGGCATTGACACAAGCCATCTTGATATCCTACTATCAACTCATATTTTAGTAAAAATCTGTTTTCTTGTTCACTTCAAACTACTGTGCAAGGGCCACATCCTGCTGTTGGTGAGACGCTTGGGACAGTGCACTGTGCCCTGAGGGCTTTGCAGGCAGGCAGAAGGCCACTCGCGCTGGCCCTGTGGCCAGGACTTCAGGAGAGGTGAGAAGGTGGCCTGCTAATTGAGACCAGGACTGAGGGCTCCGTTGCAGGGGCTCTCTGAGTCTTGGGTTGGAGGTTGCCTTTGGCATCTTTCAACACGACCAGCCATGAGAACGCTTGGGCGTCACTGTTAGAACCCCTTTGGAAGAGTGGAGAGCAAGAGCCTGGTGTCTTCAGGTGATCACAGCACAATCAAGAACCCCTTCAAGAAGGATCAGCTGCTGCTTCCTCATCTTCCAACTTTTATTCCATCCAAGCCACCATCCTACTGGACAGTGCTGCCCACGCTCAGGGACAGTCTCTACTTCAGTTCACTATGCCACATGCCAGTCATTCCTAGGCTCACCCTCATCCACACACCCAGAAGCCTCTTGATCATCGGCATCTCTTAATCCAATCAAGCCTGCAACTCAAACTAACCATTCCACCTTGTTGCTATTAGTCTGCTCGTCATCTGCTGTTTCTTCAGGAGTCAGTCTTGGTAAGTTGCATGGAAAGGCTCATGTGAGTTGTGTCCCTCAAAATATGAGTGCAAGTCCCAACCACGGGCACCTCTGAAGGTGGCCTAACTTGGACACAGGGTCTTGGCAGATGAATCTGAAGATATTAGTTGTAAGAAGAGAACAGACAGCCACACAGGCACCAGAGGCAAGGTGGCCAGGTGATAGCAGGGCCAGGGAACAGAGCACCCGGCTCAGCTGTGGACAAGAATCCCAGGGCTCTCAGCAACCCGGAGGACAGGCAAGGACATGCAGGGACTTTCTCTGAGTCCCCAGAAAGAACCAACCCTGTCAACACTGGTTTTGGATCTCTGGCCTCTAGAACTGTAAGAGAATATTTTCTATTATTTAAAGCCTGCCAGCTCATGGTTCTTTGTTCCAGCAGCCCCAGGAAACGGTCACAGTAGCTCATTAAGAGCACAAAAGGGGCTGAAGTTGTGGCTCAGCAGAAGAGCACTTGCCTAGCACCTGTGGGGCCCTGGGTTTGATCCTCAGCACCACATGAAAATAAATAAACAAAATAAAGGTATTCATATATATATATATATATATATATATATATATATATATATATTTTTTTTTTCAAAGAGCAACAAAAGGGTTCTTTAACTTCCAGGGGAAACTGAGAGCCAAATGCATTTAACCCAGAATAATTACATTAAAACTATTTATTTATTTTGCAGTGCTGGGGATTGAACATAGTGGTGCTCTATCACTAAACTACACTCCACCTTTTAATTTTTTTTTTTTGTTTAGAGACAAGGTCTCACTAAGTTGCTAAGGCTGGCTTTGAACTTGTGATCCTCCTGCCTCAGCCTCCTAACCACTGGGATTATAGGCCACCATGCCCAGCCAGAGCATTTGTAATTTTAGTCAAAAATGAAAAACTAAGCAAGGGGCTAGGGTTATGGCTCAGAGGTAGAGCGCTCACCTGTCATGCGTGAGGCATGGGTTCGATCCTCAGCACCACATAAATATAAAATGTGTCCACCTATAACTAAGAAATAAATATTAAAAAAATCAAACAACTCAGCATGGCAGGACAGCTCTCATTCCAGGTTCAGTCTCTGGAACTCACTAGTTTGGCTGGAGAATGGGTCAACATGCAGCTCAGTTTGGAATTCCTTGGTTGCACGGAGTTCAAAAGGTCCCTGACTCACCGTGGCCATTGGTACCACTAGACATTTCACTTGGCACTGGGAAATCCCTATCGTCTAGCATACCTTCTCTTCCTTCCCAAAGACTTCAAAGCACTCTAACTATGCTGTCACTTGATAATGTAATTTTAGTCAAAGTCAAAAAATTTTAGTCACTTGATAATGGACCACCCATACTTTGGGATACTGGGGTCCATTAATTTCAGGAGTTCTTCCACCAAAATGCTGGTACACACATTGTAGAGACAACAGGTATCTGCTGGGTACCCCCCAAAATGTGAATGGTGGCAAGTATCACCATACATGAAAAAGACAAGTAGCCCCAAATAGGAGGACCAAGATGAGAAACAGAATAGTCAATGTCAGACAAGCACATCAGATAGAACACTAATCTCTAAGATATATAAAGCACTCAAAAACCTTAACACCAAAAAAACAAATAACCCAATCAATAAATGGACCAAGGAACTGAATAAACACTTCTCAGAAGAGAATATACATCAATCAACAAATGAAAAATGTTCACATCTAGAAATACAAATAAAAAACTACTCTAAGATTTCATCTCATTCCAGTCAGAATGGCAGCTATTAAGAATACAAACAACAAGCCACTATGAAGTCAAACAACAACAAGTGCTGGCGAGGATGTGGAGAAAAGGGTACTCTTGTACATTGCTGGTGGGACTGCAAATTGGTGCGGCCAATTTGGAAAGCAGTTTGGAGATTCCTGGGAAAGCTGGGAATGGAACCACCATTTGACCCTGCTATTGCCCTTCTCGGACTATTCCCTGAAGACCTTAAAAGAGCATGCTACAGGGATGCTGCCACATCGATGTTCATAGCAGCACAATTCACAATAGCTAGACTGTGGAACCAACCCAGATGCCCTTCAATAGATGAATGGATAAAAAAAATGTGGCATCTATACACAATGGAGTACTATGCAGCAATAAAATATGACAAAATCATAGAATTTGCAGGGAAATGGATGGCACTAGAGCAGATTATGCTTAGTGAAGCTAGTCAATCCCTAAAAAACAAATACCAAATGTCTTCTTTGATATAATGAGAGCAACTATGAACAGAGCAGGGAGGAAGAGCAGGAAGAAATGATTAACATTAAACAGAGACATGAGATGGGAGGGAAAGGGAGAGAAAAGGGAAATTGCATGGAAATGAAGGGAGACCCTCATTGCTATACAATATTACATATAAGAGGTTGTGAGGGGAATGGGAAAATAAACAAGGAGAGAAATGAATTACAGTAGATGGGGTAGAGAGAGAAGATGGGAGGGAAGGGGAGGGGGGATAGTAGGGGATAGGAAAGGTAGCAGAATACAACAATTACTAATTGGGCATTATGTAAAATTGTGGATGTGTAACCGACGTGATTCTGCAATCTGCATTTGGGGTAAAATTAGGAGTTCATAACCCACTTCAATCTAATGTATGAAATATGATATGTCATGAGCTTTGTAATTTTGTGAACAACCAATAAAAAAAATAAAAAAAAAATAAAAAAAGAATACAAACAACAATAAGTGTTGGCGAGGATGTGGGAGAAAAGGCACACTCATACACTGCTGGTGGGACTGCAAATTGCTGCAGCCACTCTGGAAAGCAGAATGGAGAGCCCTTAGAAAACTTGGAATGGAACCACCATTTGACCCAGCTATCCCACTCCTTGGCCTATACCCAAAGGACTTAAAAACAGCATACTACAGGGACACAGCCACATCAATGTTTACAGCAGCACAATTCACAATAGCTAGGTTGTAGAACCAACCCAGATGCCCTTCAGTAGATGAATGGATAGGGAAGCTGTGGTATATATACACAATGGAACATTACTCAGCATTAAAAGAGAATAAAACCATGGCATATGCAGGTAAATGGATGGAGTTAGAGAATATAATGCTAAGTGAAGTTAGCCAATACCAAAAAACCAAATGCCGAATGTTTTCTTTGATATGAGGATGCTGACTCATAATGGTGAAGGGGTGTGGAGCATGGGAGGAATGGAGGAACTTTAGATAGAGCAAAGGGAACGGAGGGAAGGGAGTAGGAATGAAGGTGGAATGAGTTATTCATCATTACCCTAAGTGCATGGATGAAGACACAAAAGGTGTGAAAATATTTTGTGTACAATCAGTGACTTAAAAAATTGTGCTCTATGTGTGTAATATGAAATGAACTGCATTCTGCCATCATATAATAACAAATTAGAATAAATAAATAATTTAATAAAAAAGCATAATCGATGCCAGAGGAAGCATCAATAGGGCAACAAAAGAACACTTTACATTCCTCTCCAATCATCTAATGAGTACCTTGGAACAAATTTAGAAGATATTGTATCCGTAAAATGAGGACAGTGGCTCTGAAAAAAGGGCACTTGCCTAATGAGGAAGAATCCTTGAAAAATAAAAATATTACCCAAATAAAACCTCTAAGAAAAGATGGGAGGTAAAGGAAATCTTCCAGTAAAGGAAAATAAGAAAATATAGATGACGTAGAGGATCAGTTCACCAAGTCCAGTATTTTATCAGATGGCTGTTCCCAAAACACAAAAGAAGGAAAATTGAAAATAAAAACAGTAACTGAATGAAATTACCAGAGTTTAAAAGATTTACCAGATTCAGCTAGAAAGTCTACAGCCAAAGCTGGGCAAGTGTAAGAGGTTAAGTCTCATATCTAGACACACTCTTGTAAAATTTCAGAACATCAAACATAAAGAAAAGATACGAAAAATGCACAAACACAGAACAATTACCTACCAAGGGACAAGAATCAGATTTGCATTCGGTTTCTCATCAGCACCATTGGTCGTTAGAAAACAATAGGTGACACCTTCAAAAGTCTGAAACAAAATTTTAAACAGATCTTTATATCTAGCAGCCTGTCAATCAAATGGGACAGAAAAATAAAGACATTTTATGCATGAAAAATTCTCTTTTAACCTTCCTCATGCTCTATCTGGAAAAATTATTCAAGGATATGCTCCAGCAAAATAATGACAATAATAACTAGCACTGATTGAGGGCTTACTGAAAACCAGGTACTATTTAAGGACTTAACTGTATGTGTGTTGACTAATTTCAGCCTCACTATTATGCTGTGAGTTGGGTTACTATTTTTATCATCGTAATCTCTACCTTACACATAAGGAAATAAAAGGCATAGAAAGATTAGGTAACTTGTCCAGTTATGCAGCTTTTAGGTGGTGGCCCTGGAGTTGGACTTGAAGCCTGGCTCTGTAGTCTGGCTCCAAGAAGTCATGATTTCCTGGAGGTAGAAAGAATCCAACAGAAAGAATCTGGCTTCAGGAACAAGAGATCGTTCCTGAATAGAGAGGAAAATGGAAGAGATATTCCAGATTGAGAGCCCCCGGCAGACCTAGAAAGATTGTCCCCGTTGGAAGACGCCAATTTAAAGGTCTAAATATAGTCATTTGAAGAAGAAAAAAAAATAAAACTAACACAAATTGGGTGAAAGTGGAAGCGCTAGAGGCATTGTAGAGGAGTAACTGATCCCCTGTCATGCCCTCAGTGATCCGATGTTGGTCTAAAGCCAATAAATGAAGAAAAGGGACACAATTTTAACGTGGCAACATTTTGAAGATGTGTGATAATGTAACAAACGAACAATAGGCCTGTGGACAGCTGGGCTGAGAGCAAACACGGGAAACAGAAGCCCCAACGTGCAGAACTGCGAGCTTAGACTCCCAGAGATAGACCTACTGGCCTTGACAGGGAGGCTACCTCAGCTCACCGCGATGGTCTGAATGTCTGTGTCCCCTGAAATTCACTTGTTGAGATCCCTCCCCCAAGGTGATGGTGGGCGACAGTGGGGCCTTTGGAGTGAGTAGGGCCTGAGTGCAAAGCCCTCCTCTATGAGATCAGTGCCTCCAAGGGCTGCGAGCCCCTTCCACTGTGCGACAGAAATAGGACTCATCCCCATAGTGGCTGGGGTATTCCAATAGCTGTGGGGACAATGCAAAAGACCACGTGCCTGTCTGGCTTCCAAAGGTGTGGCTCTGGTCCCTGGGCCTCTGGCCTCCGCAGCCTCTCCGACGCTGGCAAGCGTCCCAGCCCATCCTTGGGACTCAGCTCTACTCACCATTGCCCCATCCCCAGGTCTGGACTGCAGCCTGCCCCCCATTGTATGCTTCTCCTGTGCCAACTGCCCGCCTTGCCAGGCCCTGGACTCTCCTCTCCTGGGTCCCCAGGACACCCAATTCTGCACAGCAGTGTGCCAGGCCCCTGACTCTTGCCTCGGCTCTCCCTCCCTGGCTCTGTGCAGCTGAATTCTGCTTCTGGGCCTGACGCACATCGGCCCCTTCACCTGCCCCATGAGCACAGGGCCCTGCCCTCCCAGCCTGCCTACAGCACATCGTATCAGGTCTTAGGATCCACCACCAGAGCGGCCGATGGCCAGTGTGACCCAGGAGTGCTCCCAGGATGAGCCACCGAGCCTGCCCTTGCCTTGGCGGGTTAGAGTTTCCCAAGAGAAGGGCTCTCCTCTCCTCCTTTGAAGATCAACATTAAAGTAAAATATTTGTGTGGGACACGGTGAACCCAAGAAAAGCTGTGTTCTCCCAGGCAGCCGCTGCCCTCTTGCTCAGAGACCACACAGACAGGTGGACACCATGTTGAGGTTCAGGAATTGTCCTGTCTCCCTTGTCACCGGTGTGTCCTCATCAGGGTGGAAGAGCCGGGCCAACGGCCAGCATGTCTCTCTGTGTGTCTGAGTCCAAACTTCCCCTTCTATAAAGACTCCATCATTTTGGATTAGCGCTCACCCAACTCCAGTGTGACTAATTTCATTTAATTACTTTAACTAATTGTATCTGCACGACTCTATTTACAAAATAAGGTCACGTTCTGAGGTCCTGGCTTAGGACTTTGACATATGAATTTGGGGGGGGGCACTTCAACCCATAACAGGGACGTTGGGGGCTTTGATCCTTGAGAACCTGCATGAACACAGCAGTAGTCACTAGAGGGGTGACATTCCAGGGACAACCACTCACCACCCACTGAGTTTGTCACCCTATTTCCATCTATTTCTTTCTCTCTTTTTTATTCTTTGGGGATTGAACCCGCAGATGCCTTACCTCTGAGCTACACTCCCGGTCCTTTTGGTTTTTATTTGGTTTGGGGGAATTGAACCCAGGCACTTTCCCACTGAGCTAAGTCCCCAGTCCTTTAGGAGCTGGCCTTGAACTTGGGTTCCTCCTACCTCAGCCTCCTGAGTCCCTGGGATCACAGGCATCTGTCACCAAGCCTGGTTCTTTCCATCCACTTCTTAGGGAGACTCATGTTTAACCTAAAGAGGTCAAATCTGTCCTGAGAGCTGCCGTCTACTTGGCTCTTGAGACTGCCCTCTCTGGCCCAGTGTTGGGCCTCTTCCTGGAGTGTGGCCAGGAGGGAGGACAGGGACCGTGGGCAAGTTGTCCTGCCAGGCATTGGGTGGCCCCCACCATGTACAGGTTCAGGATTAGGGAGGTAGAGGCCGGTGGTGCCCAGGCATGGGGTGAGAGCCTGCTCCCGACCCTTAGGAACCCCAGAGAAGGAACCAACATGCTCCCCAGGAAGGGGAGGGGTTGGCGTCGGGAGCCCGAGGGCCCTGGACAGAGAAGAAGAGGTGGTTTCCAGGAGGCTGGACACGTGGGGTTTAAGGACTAGGGCGAGGCTTTGGCAGAAGCAAAGGGCTCAAGGGCGTGGGGAGCCCCGAGGAGGCCGCGCCCATCTGCTAAGGGGGCGGGTTTCAACCCGGAGGCAGCCTAGAGCAGTCAGGGGTGTGCGAGGCGTGCGTGTGAGTGATGTGTCCCAGCACAGACTGGACAGGGTGATGAGAGATGGCGGGCAGCCAGGCGCCCCACGGGGCCAGGCCTGGGTGTGGCCAAGTCAGGGGGTACAGTCAAGGTGTCAGCAATGTGGGGGTGTCACCCTGGAGAGTGGCCAGCGCCTCATGGTGATCAGAGAAGCCCAGAGGGTGGAGGCTTCTGAGGAGGCAGGTGGCCGAGGAGGAACCCGGAGCCACTGAAGGGAGGAAGACCCTGGGCGGGGATGGACTGAGAGGTCTGCAGTCCTTCTTGTGACAGCCCAGGGACAAGGGGGCAGTGACAGAGCCTTGGGAGAGCCCAGGTTCAGTGGGCAGGAGGAAGGAGGAAGGAGAGAAGAGGTGGTGGAGGATTGTGAGCTCCTTGGGCCGGGGGGCCATTTCTGGCTCTGTGGCCCTGGCCCTGGGCACAGTCTCTAGGGCAGGACCCTTCCTCACCTCTTCTTTTGGTGGCCCCAGGTATTCCTTGGCTTGTGGCCACATGCTCCTGTCTCTGCCTCTGTCTTCACCTGGCTGCTTTCCTGTGTCTCTGTGTGTCTTCTCCATTTTTGGCGCATGTAAGGCCAGCAGCCATTAGGATTAGGGCTCACCCTACACCTGGATGATGTCACCTCAAGACCTGCACCTTAGTCCTATCTGCAAAGACTCTCTTCCAAATAAGGTCACATTCTGAGATTCCAGGTGGACAGATGTTTTTTGAGGGACCACCATTCAACCCTCACAACCACAGACTAATTTTTTTTCTTTGCGGTAGTAAGGAGGGATGGAACCCAGGGCCTTGCACATGCTAAGCAAGTGTTCTTCCACTGCACTACATCCCCAGCCGTAGACTGACATTTTTGAGAGTGAAAGAAGAGAAAGAAATATAATGGTAGAAAGAAATATAATGGTAGCTCTAGACACAGCACAAATAAGGAGGCCAAGAAAGAGGTTGCAATTTGCTTCAGTCTTTGCAAGTGCAGAGGAAGGAGAAGGGAAATGAAAAAATGGAGGTGTCAGAAGGGGGAGGAGGATGACTGAAAAACAACACACAGAGCAAATTTGGAAGTAATTCGCAAAGGAAGTAAAGCTGGGTTTTAGAAAGAGCAAAGTAATACTGACTGAGAAAGGAAAACAAAAAAAAAATTTGATGTGTGTACAGATTCATTTTGCAAAATTGTGACACAGTGTCTCATGCTGTATGCAGACACTGCCACCCCAATTCACCTTCCCAACTATGTTGGTTTCTTGGGGGCTGCCCGTAACAAAGCACCAAAACCCAGGTGGCTTGAAACACAAATGGATATTCCTGCAGCTTTGGAGGCAGGGTGTCCTGAAGCAAGATGCCGGCACCTGGGAACGCAGGGAGGATCCCTCTGTGTCCATGCCTTCTTTCCCTATAAGGATTCCTGTCACATCTGAATAAGGGCACACCCTATTCCAGGATGACCTCATCTTAACTAATGACATCTGTAACAACCCAGTTTCCAAATAAGGCCACCTTCACAGGTACTGGGGGTTAAAACTTCAGAGTACCGCTGTGAGCAACACGGTTTTCAACACCAAGCTCAGAAAGGTTTATTTCAAAAGCTCTACACACAGCACCTCAAAGAATCCAAGAAGCTTCCCTGGTTCACAGAATGAGCCGGTGTCTGAGCCTGTTCCCACTCAGCCTGACATGGCTACGCCAGACACATGCTGGGTGCGAAGGGATTCAGGCAGCAAACAGTGGCTGAAAGAGCGATTTACCCATGGCTGACCACAGCTGAGATGAGAGGAGGACGGACTTGGAGATCCTGGGAGGGCACTGGTACCCCACCTAGGTTGAACAGTGGTCATGCTGGCCACAAGCCCAGTTCTCAGAGATCAGGGATTGAGGGCAAGCATCAAAGACTTCCCCCTTCAGCCAGCCCCGGGATTCCTGCCTTCAACTGAAATCATAGGTGAATCTGCAGCAAGGCCGGTTCCCAGCTAGCCAGCCGTCCACATACCACCAAACCCCCGGGTGGCCCAGACCAGCTGCTCGCAGGTGTGGGTAAAATCACAAAACAGGTTGGAAGAGGAGAAGGTCAGGTGCCATCCTTACCCTGGGAAGACCTCAGGTTCTCAGACATCTGGAACACTTGCAGGACTGGATGGGAAAAACCTGGGTCTCCTCACCTGTCCCAGGATCGGACCTGACCCATGGCCACCCTTAGAAGTGGATCACACGCCCCCTGGTGGATGCTTTCAAATACTCCTGGTAGGAAGGACCATCTCCAGGGTGGGTTCTACAGGATGCAGTAGGAGGAGAGGTCAAGACCACCCCAGACAGCTCACCTGAGAGATAAGGTTGGAGGCCCAGAGGAGAAGTGACACCCGCATGCTCACAGAGCTACCAAGGTCACAGTGGGAATTAGTCTCTGTGGCAGGTGGGACGGCGCGCCAAGGATAACTTAACACACGGGGCACTGCGTTCTTTCCACCTCTTCGTATCTTCAATAGGAAAAAGCCTTAAATAGAATGAGGTGAACATTGTGTGGGGTGTGGGGGTGGAACCCTGAGCCTTGAACACGCTAGGCCATGCCTCACCCTGAGCCACATCCCCAAAAGTGACAATGAGGAGTTTTTTACTACATTTTTTTTTTTTTTTTGGTACTGGGAATTGAACTCAGGGGTACTTGACCATTGAGCCACATCCCCAGCCCTATTTTGTATTTATTTAGAGACGGGGTCTCACTGAGTTGCTTAGAACCTCACCATTGCTGAGTCTGGCTTTGAACTCGCAATCCTCCTGTCCCAGCCTCCTGAGCCACTGGGATTACAGGCCTGCACCACCACACCCAGCTTAACTACGAATTTTTTAAAGAATGAATATTCTGGGGGAAGGGCCTTGTGAGAATATGCTCTTACAGAAAATAGCACACCTGTCCCTTCGTTTCAGAGGACAGTAGGGGAAGTTGGCATTGTCACCAGACTCCTTGGTGCTTGCCCTCCAGTCACAAATCAGAGAGCCCAAGCATTTTTAAGCTGAGAAGGATTCCTCTTCCCCGAGTTTTCAGGATTTGAAAATGTGTTAGACTTTGTCCTTAGTGGGGACCAACCACTGCTGCCGTGGGTGTCCCCAGACCTGAAGGTGCCCTGATTCGTGTGGAGGTACTGAATTAAACTTGTTTATGGAGAGAGCAAGGTTTAGCATTCTGACATGTACACTGTCTCTTTCTAGAAAGAACTGGAGCCTGCTACAAGGAAACCAAGTGTATCTGACCGTGCTAATGCAATATCAGCACATCAAGACAGGCAAAGGAAGAAGAGGCGGGTGTGGTGGGCAGAGGTCCCTGTCATTGAATCTGGCATAGACTTCCTAGCAGCCGCTGTGTAGCTAATCCGCATTACTAGAAAGACAGGGTCCAGCAATTTTTTTAAAGGCATTTCCCCGTGGCATTATGTTGTAAAAACAGAAAACAACTTTTGTTGGTCCTACTTATTGGACTCCTTAAGTGACATACTGAGCCCTGGCCTTGATGACAATTTCAGCCCCAATGCAGAAGCAATTTTAATCATCTTTCTTGGATTGCTTCTTAAACTCCTATCAAGGGGCACATGCAGAAACACGAACATATTGAAGTAACTCTTCTGTGCCCAAAGTAATCGGGTCCAGATAGGCACTTTCTTGGCAAGTGAACATCATTCAGGGATGGCACCTAAATCTATTCAGGTTGCAGATTATTATGGAGTGTGGGCTGGCAGATGGGGGGAAGTCCTGGGCTGTACAAAGCGTTTTTGGGGAGTTCAGCCTCTGAATCTCCACTCACAGTAATAAAAGCTTACATCCCAGCCTGGTCCAAGTGGATGCTCACAGGGTGACTGTCTTTCTGCCGTCTTTAGGAACACAGCAACTAGCCTGTTCTTATGCACTTGGGATGCCTGACCCTTCATAACTTATGTGCACTAAGTGGCAAAAGTCTCCATTTTTATGAAATTCTCCCTCCCGCAGGCACCGGTCTAGTGTGTGTTGGAAAACCAGGCTCGACTCTGGGGATAATGCAACCCACATGTTGGACTTCTTGCTTCACTGGCTTATAGAAATATCTCAGGTAGCAAGTATTTTCTTACCGCCCTGTTAGAGAAACACTCGCCAAGCACTCGCTGTTTGCTTTTCGCACCCTTGCCATTATCAAAACATTCAGGATGTGCAGGATGGCGTGCAGGTGACACCCTGGGCATTGTGTTGGGGAAGTCACTTCAAGAAGGACAACATCACTCCATATATCTCAGTATGTTGTGATACCCAGGAAGGCAGTGGAGTGACCGGTCGACTCGGTGGTTGTCTGTCTCTCAATCAGAGAAAAGGCTTGTGGCCTGTGCCTGTTGCTTCCACGAACCCTGAAGTCCTGGCCCTGGAGTCAGTGGGGGGTGGCAGCCGTGGAGGGGAGCTGGGGTGCTTGGTTGCCTGGAGTGTGTCCTCGGGGGTGGAATCTGGGCACAGGAGGAGGGAGAAGTGTGTGCACGTGCTCGTTAAAATGCTATTTTCTCCTGCACAAAACAATGGCTTACTGTTCATCAAGGAGGCCAGGAAGCCCGTGGACCCAAGCAATTAGCGGGGCCCCCACCTCATTCAGGTGCAGCATGGTGGGAACGCCTGGCCTCCTGGTTCACAGAGCAGAAGGAAAACCCACCAGGTCCCTGGGAGCCCAGACTCAGAGGGACAGGCACGAATGAGCCCTCTTCCCCACCAGTTTTCTCCCTTCCTCTCAGCTGGCCACAGGTGCTGGATTGGATTTCATGGGACGGGATGCATGGCACGGGGAAGGGATCCTGTAGGAAACACTGGCTTCCGGGGGGGGGGGGGAGGGGAGAAACCCAACCTTTTGTCCTGCTGGAACCAGGAAGGTGCTGACAAGAAGAAAAAGAAGGTCCCTGCTGTCCCCCAAACCCTTAAATAAAAAGCCAGGGAATTTCTCAGAGCTGAAGGTGAAGTGCTTGAGAAAGAAGTTTGCCCCAAAGATGCTTCAAAAGGCAAAGAGGAAGCTTACCTATTGTGCGCTTTGGATGTGAGGTGTCCTCCAAAATCTCACGTGTGAGACCGTGCAAGAAGGTTCAGAGGAGAAATGACGGGGTGGTGAGAGCCTTAACCCAATCAGTGATTTAACCCCCTGATAGGGAGTAACTGAGTGGAAACCGACGTGGTGGGTGTGGCTCGAGGAGGTGGGAAGTGGGGTGTAGCTTTGGGTATATATTTGTTTCAGGCGAGTGGATTCTCCTTCTCTGTTTTCTGATCCCCGCGATGTGATCAGATCACTTCTCTCCGCCACCTTCTTCTGCCATGATGTCCCACCTCACCTCAAGTCCTGACCAGTGGAGCCAGCCTTCTCTGGACTAAGACCCCTGAACCATGAGCCCTCAAATAGCCTCTTCCTCCTCTGTAATTGCACTGGTGGGGTCTTTTAGTCACAGCAGTGAAAAAGCTGACTAAGTCACCTAGGAAACAGCCAAGCACTGTCACAGGAATACAGGCAGAGGTAGAGAAGGGACTGAAATGGCTGGGATGGCAAGAAACCCGCAACTTCTGTGCGCCTGCAGAACCCAGATCGGCATTTGACATCCGGATCAGTGGTGTTGATGGTGTGAGCCAAAGGTCCACAAGCTGTGGCAGCCGCTTCTCCTTCATCTTCAAAGGCACCTTAGTTGAGCGCAACAGGCTCTAGTTAACTCGCCGAGGATTGTGGAACCCAAGCCTGCGTTGGTGACTGAGCCCATGCACAGGGGTGGGTGTGGCAGAATCAGTAAGAAATGCATCGCCTTGGCAGGTAGCGCTGATGGCTGGGTCACATGGTGCGTCTGATTCACGGCATGTGCACTGTTGGAAAATCCTTTTAAAAAGCAGGTATCTTCCTGCAACCCTTCCAGTGATCTCTCCACCATGTGGAATGAAGGAAAAGACCGCCCACTTTGAAGGAGAAAGAGATGTGGCAACAGAGAAGACCAGATCAACAGGCTTATTAGAGAGATGAACTGAGATATCTACCAATCTGGTCATTAATAACAGTGCCTGCTGTCTGTCCACAGTCACTGAAGAGCCTCAGGAACATTCACACCAGGGCCACCATGATCAACAGAATGTTTGCAGAGAGACGCTTTGGCAAGAAGATTTCAGTCCTGAGACATTTGGAGGGTGGTCCTGGGACAGAGGAATGAGACTCAGTTCCCCCCCCTGAAGAGGTGAGGCTGGGGAGCATGCTTCGTGTGTGTTTGTTGCCCTGCTGGGGATGGAAGCAGAACCTGGCTCGTCCTGGGCAGGTCCCTGCTGCTGATCTACATCCCCAGCAGGGAGAAAGTTTTGCTTGTGCCTGAAGGATGACTTTGTACCACCCAGTCTGTCCCCAGGAGGAGTCTGCCATTAGGACCTGCAGGGTCCTGGAGGGAAAGAGTGGGAGGACTCAGGCCCTAGTGAGGGGCCAGCGGCTGTAGGAGCTTCAGTCTTAACTAGGAGCTTGGTCCGTGGCTCTGGCCTCCTGAGCCCTGGCTTTGGTATTATTTCTAGCATGTCAGAAAACTCCGTTGAAGGAGGACCAGGGTGTATTTCATAGTTTTATTTTTGAGCCATTTGAATGGGATTTTACTTTTTGAAAGGTTTGGGGAAATCCAAAACCATATAAAGTTTATTTTAATTTCACATATGTTACAGATCAAAAGAATCATTGTGGAAAAAAATAACCAATGATTTGAGATGATCTAATTCTTACAGTCTTTTCCAGAATAGATCCATGGCTCCAACCAGAGGCCACTTACAACCCTTTAAGATACTTGAGAGTGACATGATATGTGGCCACTATCACACCAAAGCACAGGGTTTTGTTTTGTTAAAACATTTTTATTGTTGAGCAGTGATCTGTAATATTGGTTGTTTTCATTAAAGACAGAAAAAAAAAGACTTGCATTAGCGAGGCAAAAACATTTTCCAGATACCCCATGATTCATCCACCAATGACTTTATGAATATCTGTTTCATGACATTTATTACATTTTTGGCTGAAATTGAAAAGAAATGAAAGTGGAAAAAATAATCAAAATTAATGATGGACTTACAAAGTCATGTGAACTTTCTAAAAGGGAAAACTGTGTCTGTTTGTGAGCTGTGAAGAATTTATATTAAGGTTATGTTATTGTAAAACATTCCTTAGAGCAACATGGAACTTAAGTCCCATGTTCCTGGGAGCAAATTAGAGTCCGTTCGATTGACTGGTGCCATGCTGCTGTTTCCCAAAGTGTGTTCCCTATAGCACACAAGCCACTCTCCACCCTGTCACGTGGGGCTTGCGGTCAAAGAAACTGGTAAAGTTTGAGCCCATTTCCCTGACTTGGAGAGTCATAAATTTCAGTGGAATATTGAAGCTCTGAAATATCTTATGACATCCATTAATATCTCTTGGGAAACTCTGGGGTCAGGTCGAGAAGCAGGATGGATGGCCAGGGTGACCAGTGTTGGTTCTGCTACTAGATGGTTTGTAGCTCTCGGGCAAGCCACTCCCCTTCTCTGTGCCTGTTTCCGGGGGGTTTCACACAGCTTGGGAGGCACCACATGCGTCAGTTAAGGGTGGTGTCCACTATTTTCACACCTGTCTTCCCTCTTAAAAGATGATGCCTCCCTGCCCCATTGATGCTGGGCTTAGCCATGGGGCCTGCTTCAGCCAATGAAATGTGACTGCAGGGCTTAAGCCACATGCTTACAAAATCTCTACCCAAGAAGCCTTGTGGGAGTTCCTGCCAGTTCCCTTGCTGGCAGAACATCACTGCCTTGTGAGTCGGGATCCCAGAAAGGGAAGACACACGGAGTAGAGCCGCAGAGCAGACCCCATAACACAGGGCTCCTGTAACCACTGAAAATTCAGGGATGTTTGTCACTGCAGCCACACGGATTGACGCACGAGCTCAGGATCCACCAGTTCTGATACTCTAGCACTCTGAAATGCCTCTAGCCCATCTCTGAGTTTTACCTTCCAGTTTTTCCATTCTCATCAGCCTCCTGCCCATGAGATGCCTGGGACACTTATCCCCTCTAAATTCTCCAGGGGTCCATTTTACCCCCTAAAGATGGGGGTTTGATAACCCACAGCATGGTCACGGCAAGAACCTGACCATGCTCACTCTGGGATTCTGAGGAGTTTAGGCATTTCAGAAGCCCGTAGGTCCTTGAGCCCGGAGCCTAATGGTGTGGAGGCCTAAGGACTCCTAGGAGAGAACCCATCCGTAAGTGGGAGCCAGCCGACCTTCTGGCCCACCATCCTGACAGGTGCTCTGGAATCTCCCAGGATGAGGACAGAGGGAGCCAGGGCAGCACTGGGTTTGGACGGTGTATGGTGGGGCCACGGATAGCTCCATTCTTCTGACACCTCAGCGCCTCCCACCAGAGTGTGGGTCAAGTCCTCAGTGTTGTCAGGGTCCCGGTCACCTGGCCCCAGCCTGGGCTTGCTGGGTGTTGGTGAGGCTGATCAAGGAGCTGAGCTGTTGACATCTTGTAAGGTGGCACAGGAACATGGAAAGAAAGACTGCAGGGTGCTGTAGGGTGGCCTAGTGCAGGGTTTGGGGAGTACACATTTTGAAGAGTCTTGGGGGTCCTGCAACAGCAGGTACAGGAGAAGCCATGAACATGGACGGTGTTGTGACTGAGATGGATGTTTGCTCTAGGTAGGAGTGACCCAGAATAACAGGCAATGGAGATACCACTCATTAAGCGGGTGCAGGGCTGTGCACCTGTACTCCCAGCTACTCGTGAGGCTGAGGTGGAAGATTGTTTGAGCCCAGGAGTTCAAAGCCAGGCTGGCAACATAGCGAGACCTTGTCTCTTAAAATGAATAAAAGAATGAATAAATAAATAAAATCAATGTAAAATCTGCCCTGTAAATCTGTCCTGAGAAAATTCTTTAAGACGGGGGAAGACATATAAGCATCTGTGGTTGTTAATAACATCATAACTTTGGAAACAACCTGTGTGTCCATCAAGGGGGGATCATAAAAACAGGATTCATCCATCAGTGGGACTCTCACAGCCTAGACAAGGGTGAGCTGCCTCAGAAGGTCCCTCTGTGGAAAGACACCTTCAATGCACCACGTTGCCTGCAGGGTACCATCTATGATTAGAACCGTCCACACATATTATTGCAGAGCAGGGAGACGGTGAGAAGATCTTTTTTTTTTTTTTAATGTCTTCATACAGTTATGCTTTTGGACATTTAATAATAAACAAGAACTTCTTTAAAACAATACAATAAAGATAGTCACATTCTGCAAAAAAATGTCCCCGTGTGCCAAAGCAGTGACTTATGCTGCTCACATGTGGCACTGCGGCTTCCTGGCCTCTGGTTCCAACCAGGTTTGCTGACTTATTTTCTCACTGATGTTGGGGTGAAAACCATGCGAAGCAAGTTCCTTTGGATCTGGGGGACCCTCTCATAACCTCCCAGAAGAGAAATCTCCATGTTGGTGCAAAAATAATGGAACCCCGTGGCACGATGCTGAAACTTTGGGGCACAAGGGCGGGTGCTCGGGGCTCTGGCTGTGGTGTCACACAAACCTGGAGTTCAAATCCTGCCATCGCCACTGCCTGGCCGCCACCATGGTGGTGAGGATTCGCGGGTGCTGTGACAGAAGACAAATGCTAAGAACAGGTCCCCGCGTCTCCCCCTCTTCTGTGCTCCTCCTTCCTGCCTTCTTCCCTGTTTCATGACTTTTGTTCTTCTCATCCTCTGTGCTGAGGCCCTTGGTCAGCCCAGTCCTCACAAGTTCTATCCAGAGGACAGTCATTCTTCTCTTCCAACAGAAACCCAGAAGACAAGTGGCCAAGCGCTTGCTTCTCCATATCTGTGCTGTCCAGGACCGTAGCCCGGGTGTGATGGGGCCACGCGGCTGGCCTTGGAGGCAGAGCTGATGGCAAGCCTTGGCAGCACCTGCAGGTGGTTCCAACTCCACTGGCCACAGAATGCGTGAGCTATGAGGTGTCACAGCTGCACCTGGATTTTGAAGGCTGGAACCACCTGGGGTCTGGGGCAGCCACCCAGGCAGAGGGCCACCATAGGAAGCCCACTAGGGCAATGCCCGGCAGAGCATGGGGCTGAGGCTGCCCAGACTCTAGGCCAGCAGAGCCACGGGCATTAGAACCCAACCCGAGTTACAGCAACGTGGGCTTTCCCAGCAAAGTTGTGGGGTGAGGGCACCTGAGCTTGTGGGGAACCCTGCTCCGTGTGTGCGGCCTGGAGTCGCAGATGATGCTGAAGGCTCGAGATTTGATGTTTGCCCTGCTGGGTTTTGGACTCACTGGGGACCCCTTCCCATTTCTCCCCTTTGGAATCGGAGGTCTATCTGGGCCTATCTGTATTTGGGGAGCACATAATTTATAGGTTCACAATTGGAGAGTACTTTGCCTCAGGATGAATTGAACCATGAGTTCTTCTGTGACCTGAATGGCCCTTCCAAGGCTTGGGCTGAAATTTACTTCCTATTGTAAAAGAAATAAGAGGTGGAGCCTTTAAGAGCTGACCATGTCTTGAAGGGATCAATGACCTATGGCAGGAGAGGGGTAGTTATCAGGGGAGTGGGTTTCTGATGAAAAGAATGAGTCCAGGGCTGGGGATGTGGCTCAGCAGTAGAGCGCTCGCCTAGCACATGCGAGGCCCTGGGTTCGATCCTCAGCACCACATAAAAATAAATAAATAAAATAAAGATATTGTGTCCAACTACAACTAAAAAATAAATATTAAAAAAAAAAAGAATGAGTGCAGCCCTTTCCCCTGCCCCTGCTCTCTTGAGCACACACTGGCCAGGAAACATAGTGGGTCCTCACCAGATGCTGACACCTTGATCTCGGACTTCCCAGCCTTGAGATCTGTGAGAAGTACATTTATTTTCTTTATAAAATTTCCTACCTGTGATATTCCGTTATAGCAGCAGAAGAAAGACTAAGATAAGTCTCATGAGATGCTAGTTAGACGGACTTCAGACTTTGGAGTTGATGCCACAGTGAGTCAAGACTTTTGGAACCAATGGGATGGAATGAAGGTCTTTTGCATGGGAGAAGGATATGAGTTTGGGGGGACCAGGAGTAGAATGCTACTGTATGAATGTTTGTGCCCCGCCGCCCTCAAGCCACACACTGAAACCGAGTCCCCAAGACACTAGTATTAGAGGCAGGGCCTTTGGGAGGTGAGAGGTCGTGATTGGGGTCAGTTCTCTTATAAAAAGGGGCCCAAGGGGGGTTTCTTGTCCTCCCACCTTGTAAGGACTCAAGGAAGGCACCGTCTACGAGGACCAGACTCTCACCAGATACCAAGTCTACTGATCTTGAACGACTCAGACTGCAGAACTGCGAGGAATGCATGAAAGCTGTTTAAAATCATGCCACGTAGGCCGTGTTGTTATAGCAGCTGGCGTGGACGGAGACACCTCACGGCAGGGTGTTAGTGTTAATGCCCCGAGCACAACCACCTTCTGCAGCGAGCTCAAAACAGGGGGTACTGTTTCTAGAGAGAAGTTGCTGCCTCGGATTTCCTCCTCTTTCTGTTGGGTTTTATGATGTGCTGCTATTTGACTGTGTTTGGCTTTTATGAAACATACCACAACAACAAAAGTCCTTCCAGTGTGGGAGAGAGGGCCTCGTGGCTCCCACAGTGTGTTGGGCAGCTGGAGTGACCGGGTGTGGGCACACCCTCCTCTCCCGCAGCCTCACCCCTCCTAGAGGGAGCCGATTCCCAGCCCCACGAACGAGCCCTCCCTCCCAGGGCAGGGCCTTTCTCCCCCAGTCACACCATTCCTCAGACTTGGATTATTTAGCTTTGCCAGGACAGGAACTAAGTCAACAGGAGGCCTGGTGTGTGGCACGTCCTGTCAAACACATGGCGGTGAAGGGAGCACGTAATTCAAACACGCACGGCCCTCTGGCGTGCCTTTGGGAGCAGAGGGGCATTGTGCTGCCCGTGTTCAGGCTGGAAGGCCTCGGTGGGAGGGAGGACCCAGGGGAGTGCCAGGACCACTCACCTACCTCAGGGAAAGCCAAGGTCTGAGGTACCCAGGGCAGAAATGACGGGGACTGACACCAGCCGCTTCCCCTCTGGAGGGAATCCACAGGCTGCGCAGGGGACATAACTGGGGGGCACCTGGGACACCTGGAGCCAGAGCATGAGGCAGAGGAGGGGGTGAGGAGCGTCACGGGCAGCAGAGCGAACTGCTCCTTCCTCCGTCAGCTGATGGACGGGTTGTTTGGGAGGAGATGCTGGACTCATTAGGAAACAGCCACAGGGAGCCGGCCTGCAGGACTGACCTCCTGGCCACAGGGTCCAGCAGGTCCCACCAAAGCCTGCCCTGGCTAGAGGAAGCCTACATCCAGGTCTGACCTGCAGAGATGCCGAAAGTTTATTTGTAAAATCAAAATGAGTTGATTGACATTTGAATATTTTAAAAATCGTGGGATTGAGGTTTCAGATGGTTTGTAGAAAGAAAAAAATTGGAAAGCAATATATCCTGACATTGAGATAAATGAGACAAAATAAAATAACGCAGGGCATCCGGGGAGGGACCAGAGCAGGAGACCCTCTGTGTCCCAGGCGAGGACAATGATGCAAGTAAGCGTTTATTCGACTTTTTGGGACTGTCCAGGTTCGCCTGTGCAAAACATTTTTTTTCTGCGTAATTTACACGATGATATCAGATTTCCTTGTGATTTGAAAGAAATGAAACCATTATATGTAAACTGAAATTTCAAGGTCAAAAGGAAAGTTTTGGAACTATATTTAACTGTACTCAATTATTAAAAGCGTCTGTTTGTTGTAAAATAAGGTAATCATCTTGAACAAGTCACTTTATAATAAGGATTTCATTTTTTTTAACCATTTATAGCAGAACATCTTTAACCAAATAAAAGTTGGACCAGCATTTCATGATTGTGTATTTAAGTTAGCTGCCTCCACCCTTTCTGGAACAAAGCAGGACATAATAAATAATATGTACTTAAAAATTAAATCTGGAAAATATTGTGGTAAGCCAGTGAGGTGGGGCTGGGCGGCCACGGGTGTTCCCCAGAGAACCTCCGGCTGCAGCCTGAGCAAGGCGCGGAGTAGTGTGTACGTTTTTTAGAAGAGTTTAGACGCAAACACCTAATCTGCCATTTGCACCAGGTCTGTCCGGAGTGCTGGTCCCCTCTCTGGTCTCTGCTCAGATCAGATGAATATTGGCATCTAGAAAACCCAGAAGCCCCCTGCTGATAAGAATGCACTTCAAGAGTGCCCCCAGGGGACTCCAAGGCCAAGTGGGTTAAACCTGACCTCTTGCAAAGGAAGCTCCCTCTTCTGCCTTGAACCAGAGCCCCACAATTATGTGGCCCCTCTATGACGTTCTCTGGGGAGGAAGGAAGAGCTCTGCTTTGCCATCGCTTTATGGGAGAAACCCCGTTGGAAAGTAGTCAAGACCAGCCTCACTAATTCCATGTCACCCAAATGAGAGCAGTAGAGGGTCACCAGGAGCAGCATCGTGGTGGACAGGGGAGCCGTGGGGAGTGGGTTAGGCACAAAGGACATGGAAAAATGAAATAACTTGGGTGTTTTCCAGCCAAGACCCAAAACTTAAAAAAAAAAAAAAATCCATGGACAAAAGATTATGAACATCAATCAGTGGTGGAAAGGGGACAGTTTAGTCTAATCAATCGTGGCCTCTATGATGGGGAAACAAGGAAGGGAGCGCATGAGGTTTGCACAGATAAAATACAGTGGATTTTCATTTTCTTAACTTATATGCTCCCGTCAAAGAGCTGCAACCTGCACCAATCCAAACAACAACAACAACAACAACGACAACAAAAAATGCCCCTGGCTCCTTTTAAACTGGAAAGGGAGACAAGAAAGTTGGGTCGTTAAGGCTTACAATACTCGCCAGGTCTTGGGAAACATTAATAAAAAGCTGGCTGCCTTTGGTGTGGATTTGTTCCAGTGTCTTATTCTGAGCTGAAAACACTAATAAAGAAAAATAATGTAGCCCTGAAAGTATAAACCACACGACCCCAGTTCTAAAGGTTCCCGTCAGAAACTCTGGGGATTTGTCAAAAAGAAATAAAATCTGGGGGAAAATGAAGCGAAAGAGAAAGTTATTGAGAAGGTGGGATGCGGTAAGGACTTTCTATGTGGCAGTCAGGAATGCCGGGTTGACAGATGTAGCTGATTCTGAAAGAAAAACTTCCTATTTGGATAACAAGTAAAAGGTGTTTTGAAGAGAGAACAGTTATGTTTTACCTTGGCAAGTTACAGCTTTTGGGCTGTGTTATGTGAATATTGATTAAAAGCAATGTGTTGTTTCTCTTCTACTTTGACAGGGAGAAAGAATAGAGGCCATCATCGACTTCCCGCCTTGGCTGGACTATGACAGAGATCAGATTCTCCAAGGCACCTCTGCTATATTCGGGGCAAACCAGGAATTTGGATTTAAGTTTATTTTCATTCAAAAAGGGGAAAGGGACATCCCTTATTTTGGCATTTGGTTTTGGCTTTAGATTTTGCAGTTTTTGAAGATGAACATTGGCTTGCTGGTGTTTATTATGTAGAGTCTGATATATGCTTTGGAGCCAGACCACAAAAGGTGAGCAATTTTCCTAGAGAAACAGTGAACATGCAGATTTCTGTGGTTTCTTGAAGGGAAATTAACCACAAACGATTAGTGCAAGACTGAGGCGGAGAGGCCTTTGAATACTGATAAGAATAATGATAGTAATAACAAATATTGACAGTGGCAATTTTCCAGTTATGAATTGCTGTGTTCAAACTGTCCAAAACCTCATAGCTTAGAGCAACCAACATTTTGTTAGTGTCTGATTTGGGGTCAGGAATTGAGGTAGTTTGCATCTTTGTCCATTTTCGGTGCTATGATAAAACACCCGAGGCTCAATAACTTTTAAAGTAGTTTATTTAACTTACAGTTTTGGAGGTTGAGAGTTCAAAACAGGATGACCCCACTGATTTGGTCTCTGGTCAGGGACTCCTGGCTACCTCCCATCATGGCATATGACATCATGGTGTGAGTACATACGAGAGGGAAAGATCAGAAGGGGAGACAAAAACGCAGAGAGGCTGGGGAGGGGCCGGTCCTGCTCTTTTATAACAACCTTCTCATGAGAGGTGATCAGGACTCAAAGAGAACCACTTTCGTCCCTTTCAAGGGCAGGTTTAATGGGTGGCTTTAGACACAGTATCAAGTGGTGCGTGGTAACAAGGTACCATTGTGTCCCCACTAAGGCCAGGATGACCTTAAAAACACGAACCTCACTTCTCTGCTGAAAGCCCCTCCTTCCCATTGCCTTAATAATGAAACCTTGATCCTCTGCCACACAATGAATCAGCTGTCCTCCCCAGAGTTCCAGGGGAAGCCAGCAAGGCTGACCTGAGGGTCAGCACAGACCCACCCACAGAGCCCCTGCGCGGCACCGGAAACGCCCTTCCCTTGCGGCGGTGCTCCACCCCCTCACCACCCTTGAGGTCTGTGCTCCAGAGGCTTCTCTGGGAAGACCCAGCTCCCCACCCCAACATCAGCTCCCCTCTTGGGCCGGCCCTGGAACTCGGATTTCTTGAAACTTCTGGTCACACCTGAAATCCTGCGTGAGAGAGCAAGGCTATGTTCCCGGAATACAAACTACAGTTTGTACTCACACTGGGTCAATGGAGGAAGAAACGATTGAATAACACGGCCAACCCGACACCGGGCAGACTCTGCTCAGCTGGGAAATTAACCTACTTCATGAACCCTCCGGCAGATGGCTTGGCTCCCCACCTGCTTTCTGACTAGCAGAGCTCTAATTCTGCTCAAGTGTTGACCAAGTCCAGGGGAGGCTCTGCCTGAGGGATCCCTTGCCTCTTTGCCTGCCTCTGGTCTGGTGGTGCAATCTAGTTTTGGTTCAAAAGACAGAGGGGAGTTTTCTGGAGCCCCTGGGGAAGCTGTCCTTTCCTGGTAGGAGACAGTCATAGGGTGAGCAACTCCTGATTAGGAGGTGATGAATTAAAAGATGAGAATCTGACCTGTGAAGAGTACCTGGGCAGAAAAGGAGCCCTTGATGACATCACTGAGCCACAGGACAGCAACCCTGCTCTGTCTGTTTCTGAATTCTCCTTAGGTGACATAACGAGTGGATGGTCCTTTGCTTTAGCTGCGCTCAGCTGGGTTTGCCAATTCTTTGTGGCTGAAAGCAGCCCCAACTGATGTAATCAATAAACCTCAGGGAAAGCGAGCAGTAGAAGACCTGTTGGGTGCAAAGAACAGAGGGAGAGGTCTTGTGCCCCATGGATGTGACACACACACAGCCCAGCGTGGGTCCCTGGGATCCCTGGGACGTTCCAGCCAGGAGCTGCGGAGCATCTTGCTGTCAGCGGCGCCACCCCCACACCATCTGTTCAAACACTGTCAAACAGAGAAATCCTGTGTTGAAAAAGACCTAGCACAATGAAGCCCGCTCCTACCTGCTGCGACAGGCAGGGCCATTATCTGAGAATTCCCACTAAACAAATAAGCCTGCGCGTCTCTCCATGCGCACCGCGCGGAGAAGCCGTCAGGAGCACCGTTCTGTCTTGTTGATGGGCACATTTTTCATGCCCCAGTAGAGGTGTGTGTGGTTTGGCTCTGTTAAGAACTCTCCGCCCTGCTCCCTAAGCTTAGCAACAAAAGTGCTCTCTTACACGTCTCTCATCGGCCTTTCATCCGCAGCCTCCTGTCCTCCTGTCGGTTGGATTGGCTGAGTCCTGGGAATTTCAAAGGGAGGCCTCGCTGTGCACCGGCTCCCAGAAGCACCCCGGACCTCCTGGCTTCCCTGGCTTTCATTTGCACTGGGTGACATGTACCTCTTGGCTCCTGGCCAAGAGAAACCGCTGCTCCGGTTCATCGTTCCTCTTGGGTGGTGTGGGCGGCTCCCCAGGTGAGGAAGAGCCGGGAGACGTCAAATCACAATTCAAACCCACGGAAAGGCTGTCTAGAGGATGCCCTTTAGCAATACGTCGATGGGGGCAGGGTTCTCCATGTGGGTGCTGTTGATCTTTGGGGATGGATAGTTTTCCCTTGGGGGGGGGGCTGCCTGTGCCTTGTGGCGTGTTTATGGGCAACTCCAGCTTCTACCAGCTAAAAGCCAGGAGCATCCCCGCCCAGATGTGTAGTTAAGCATGTTTCCCAAGGTTGACAGGTACCACCTGGGGGTGAACTCGCCCCTGGTCAGGAACGAGAGGGTTAGGGGAACGTAAAAGTCATGACATAGAAGTCACCAGGCCCATCCAGGTTCCCTGGCTCCGGTACTAGGGTGCAGACGCCCAAGTGGTGGGAGAGACTCTTTTAATGAGAAGTGGCCAGGAGTCCAGTCAGTTCAGTTTCTGGTGAATGTGGGAAAAAGGTGAAGAAATGGAAAGGTTAGTTTGTAAGTCCTCCACAGTGGTCATCAAAATGTCCCACGTCCCAACACATTTAGTTGGCATTTGATTTTTCAAAAGTCCTTCTGAACAAGTCGTCCATACTATTATGGGGACCGAGGAATCAGACCCCAGTAGCGTGAGGTCAAGGTTGCAGAAGCTTCTTGTCAGACTGGCTTTGGGAGTCACATATGCTCATGTCACAGTCTCAACAGTATTAGAGTCACTCCGGTGGGCTGGAAGGAGAGTAGGAGGACCTGACTGGGCCTTAGAAGGGAGACACCCAGCAGGGTAATGCCACTGGAATGCATCGCTGCCTGAGGAGCAACCAACGGGTGTGGGGGCTCTGCCTGTGGGTGAGCTGACTTCAGGTGCTGGGGCCTAGGCCTAAATGGGACGTCCCCACACCAGGGAGGTCATAAGCTGGCTGGGGAGCCAAGGTGCACAGATGGAGGACACTGAACTGCAAACACCAATCAAGTGATACAGACCTTGGGTGCCAAAGGATTTTGGAGGGGCGGAGGGGAGGGGAAGACCCCTGGGAGCTGAAGGTGGAGCTGAGCCCTGGAGTCTCAAAGGAGCGCAAGTTGGCTGAGCAGGGGAAGGCTGGGCCGGGGGAGGTCCCCAGCCTAGGTGAACTGATTCCCAAAGTCCTCTTCAGAAATGGCTAATGAGCTGGCAGAGCAGGTGGTCAGCTGGTGGGAGGGTGGGTGGGGTTGGGAATGGGAGACAGAGTAAGGGCAGCAAAGAGGGCCCTGGAGGGCCCAGGAGGCCACGGTCTTGAGGCCGAAGTCAAGGAGGGAACCGAGGGTGGAGGGTTTGCCACGGCAGTGACAAAGTGAGTGGAGTCTGGGCCCAGATGTGGAGGGTCCCAGGGGCCAGGCTCACTTACACCGCCCCCACCCTCACGAGCTCCCTGGTTGTGCTCCCTGCTTTTTAATGGCCATCAACAGGGCACTCCTCCACAAAGGCAGCAGTGTGCGCAGCGAAGGCCTGCACGCTTCCCAGCCTCACACCCCATTCATCCCACGCGCTCTGCAGCCTCTGGAGAACCGCACACCCGCCCAGAAGTGGGGAGTCCAGCAATTACCAGGAGAACGTGATTGATGGAGACAGCCAATTGGGAGTAATTAGGTCAAAAGCCCTCTGTTTCCCGGAGCCCAGTTGGCAGGGGTTGAGTTTCTGCCGGAATCATCTGGAGCTTCGTGGGCCCCTTGGTGCGGGGTGGCGGTGGAGTGGCTCTGGGGACACAAAGGTGGGGCTTGGTGGTGGGTCCTGCAGGGTCAGGGCAGAGGGCTCGGAGGCAGCCTCAGACAGGCCCTGGCCCAGGCACTGTCTTGGGGACTATTCAGGAAGTGTCACCCCCATTTCCCTGGGACTGGCGTGTGCTAGGGTGGCAGTCACCAGGCTGGGTTCCTTCTCGAATCCTTGGGGTCACTTGAGACCAGTGAGGCTGACACTGGACTCTGCCTCTTGCCCATGTTTGCACAGGGCCTCTGGGATGCAGCTGTTTGGTTTTCTAGGACTGGCCAAGAGAGGGACCATAGAAGGCAGCTCTGTGGGATGGATGGTCCAGGGCCCCTTCTTCCTCCAAGACCCGAGGCCTCAGCAGGCCTTGCCTCCATCCTCAGGCGCAGGATGCATCCTCCCTGTGCAGCAGTGAAGGGGCCGCCCCATCCCTGGAGAGGAAACTGAGTTGGTGAGAGGCTGCAGCTCCAGCTGAGCGCACACTGTTGGGGTGCAGCAAGCGCCATGGTAGAGGTGAGCACTGGGATCCAGCACCCACTAGAAGAAAGAGTCTCCTGAGGAGGAGTCGGGGGCCATACCCCCCGACCTGATGCCCAGCACTGAGGATGGGGGTGTGGTAGGAAAGGCTGGGGGCGGCTGGAACTGTGTGGGGCAGATGGAAGGGGAGAGCCAAGGGGAGTGAGACCACTTCTCCTGTTTGAGTCCCATCGTTCAACATTCAGGAGATTCACGGACCACCTCGAGTCCATCCTGGTTCAGCCTGTGGCCTAGGGTGGCCACATCCCAAGGCAGAGTCTTGGCTGCCCGGGAGAAACAATCCAGGGCCACTGGCTGGGGAAGGGGGTGGAGTGTGGCCATTGGGTGCAATGGCTTTGTCCCCACAGCTGGAAGGGCCGGGGAGTGGGGAGGTAAGAAGAGGCTGGCCAACCACTGGGCACTAGCCGGGGATCCTGGAAAGACGAGGGGGGCAGGTGATGCTGGATTGGGTGGCCATGGCTGCCTCTTCCCTCCACTGCTCCCTCCCAGGTGGCTATTGTCATTGCTGTGTTGATGGCCATCTTTTATTGAGAATGAGCCACTTTACCAAGGGAATCTAACCTTAGGTCTTGAATCTTCACAACTCCAATAGCCAGGTGACCTTTCCCCATTTTGCAGATGAGCAAACCAAGGCCTACAGACTCCGGGTTCTGTCTCTAAGTCTGCAGAGTCAGGATGTGGCAAAGTCAGGACTCCCATCTAACAATGCACTTGACCTTGACATGGTGAAGTCAGTGCTCCACCAGGCTCCGAGAGCTCCTGGTCTCTCGGTTGGCTCTGCTGACCACTTTGGCTTCTTCTACACTCCCTATCCTCTAGTTGTGCTATTTACATTATTAAAAAGTAAACCAGGGGCTGGAGATATATCTCAGTTGGTAGATGCTTGCCTCATATGCACAAGGCCCTGGGTTCTCACCCCCAGCACCACCACCAAAAAAAAAAAAAAAAAGTAAATCAGTAAACAACAATATCAAGGTAACTGTGGACCAGGCAGTGTGTCAGCCAGCACTGGGACCCACCCCACCTCCTGGGGGCAATTGCTCTCCACCAGCCCAGAGAGGGCTCTAGATGTGGTCAGGACTGGAGTCTCGAGGGCAGAGGAATCTAGGTCAAGTGCATAACCCAGCAGGACTGGAAATTTTGCCAGGTTCTAAGAGATGCAATAAACCATATTATTATTGTTATCATTAGTGGTGGTGGTGGTGGTGCTACTGCTGGGGATTAAACCCAGGGGCTCATACTTGCTAAGCAGGGGTTCTACCACCGAATTACAACCCCAGTCAATGATAGCATTCTTATTGTTTTTATTTTTTTTCCTGCTTTGGTGCCAGGAATTAAACCCAGGGTCTTGTGCATGCTAGGCAAGTACTTTACCACTGAGCCAAATCCCCAACCTCACATCATGCTTATTCTATTTTTAAATTAAATTCAAAAAAATTTACCTATGTACTGTAGTCTTGTGGTTAAAAAATCAAAAGACTATAGCAGTTTGGGGAGTAAAAACTCTTGCCTCCTCCAGCCCCAGCCTCCTGTCCTCCTCTCCCCACTCTCCTTCCTTCCTTTCCTATCTTTTCTGGTTTCCTTTAGAAAGCGTCATTTACATTCCCCTTCCAGACTGAGATCACCCACCCAGGAACACCATCGTGGTTAGGCAATGTCAAATCCACTCTCTGTTCCACTGAAAGTCTCTCTCAAAGCCCCTTGAAGGAGCTTTAAATTCTGCTCTTAGAGAGAGAGAGAGAGAGAGAGAGAGAGAGAATCTTTCTCTCTCTGTTCACTGGATACTTTAAAATGAGACCTAAACTCACATTCTCAAAAATGCCGTCTATCATCGAGGAAGAGATGTGGGTTTCCCTGGCTTAGACACACTGATGTTTTGTCTAACAGCCAGAAAATGCATTCATCAAGCCCAAGGTATCTTGTACATCTGGAATTGCCTGTCTCATAACAAGGCCCTAGGATGCCCCATGTGTCCCTCTCATTGGAAAGGCAGTGAGGGGTCCTTTGCCAGAGGTGTTAGCCATCAGAGTTGGTCCTATTTGGGCCACTGGAGAATGGACCAGAATGGAGAAGGGCACGAGGGTCATCGGACAAGAGACTGGTTTTTTTGTAAAGCAAAATGAACAGAATCTCCTCTCTCTTCTCTTTCAGGAGCTCAGCATTTGCCCAATAAAAGGCAGTAATGAGACATTCTGGAGACGGAGGCTAGATGAGAGAGGCACTTCAGAGGAGCAAGTGCCCTCAGGGAGATTCTGGATTTTTAATGAGCGGCCAGGTGACCTAAGGATCTAGAAGGAAATGAAGGCCAGCAGCCTTACCAGCATCTAATACCTGAGGCCGCGGGATCAACAGAGCAACTGAGCTCCAGCTGCTGCCCTTGGAGTCCAGAATCTAGGAAATGCCTCAGAGGCTTGTCCAGGAGGTTGGAAAGGGAGCCACGATGCTTCTCAGGGACTCTGATGGCAAAACTTTGAGATTCTTTCACTTCATAGGACTGAGGTTGGCAAGCTAGGACACACTGGCCCAATCTGGCCCATCACTTGCTCATATAAATAAAGTTTTATTGAAACACTGCTGCACCCATTCATTTGTTCATTATTTATGCCCATGTTTCCCCACCAGGGCAGGTTGAGCAGTTGAGATAGAGACCTTACGGCTTGCAGAAACAAAAATATCTACCATCTGGTCCTTTACAGAAGTCGGCCGACCCTGTGGAAGGGCATCACCTGTGAAGGAAGGACACAGGCACTTTTGGGGCCTGAGCACAGGTGAGTCGATAGGGCAAGTTGTTTCCTAGGGAAAAAGAGAGAAAAGAAGCCAAGAGCAAATCCACAGCTCCCTCAGCAGTATCAGTGGCTCCAGCCCTGAGAGATGGGTCCTCAGGTGCCATTGCCCTGACGTGTGAGGATGGAGTTGGAGATTACAACAAGGTCGCAGGGCTGCCTCGGGGAGCCCCTGGCAGCAGACAGCACAGAGCTGTTGTGTTTCCAAGTGTGAAACTCTACACGTGTGTCCTCTTATCCTGGCCACCCAGGCCCCTCAGAAGGCAGAAGCTTGGTGTCCACGTCCCAGGCCAGGTCCGCCATAAACCATCCCAAATGTGCTCCCCCTGGTCCTCCAGCAGGCTGGGTGTCTGAGGGGCCGGTTCTGTCCCATGGCTGATGGGGGGTCTCTGTGGTCTTTATCTCACCTGGGTAAGGAGGAGATGGCACCCAGGGTAGAGAGGGCTTCCGTGTATCCCAGCTCTCCACAAGGAGGGAGGACTCCTTGCTGAAGGGGTGACCTGAGGCCCAGTCCCTCAGCCAGGAAGAGCATCTTGAACTGTTTTTACACTCCAGTCTCAGGTATCCGTCTTGGATAATTACGGACCATTTCAATTTCTTTTTCTTTTAAAAAATTACCATATATTGCCAGGCAGGGTGGTGCACACCCATAAGCCTAGTGGCTCAGGAGGCTGAGACAGAAGACTGCTGCATTCAAAGCCAGCCTCAGCAACTTAGTGAGGCCTTAAATAACTTAGTGAGACCCAGTCTCAAAGAGAGAGACAGACAGAGAGACAGAGAGACAGAGAGACAGAGAGAACTGGGATGTGACTCTGTGTAAGCACCCTGACATTCAATCTCTGGTACCAATAAATAAATAAATTTTAAAAAGTATCATGTGTTTATTTAATTAACACTTGCACACAGCATTGTTATTATGTAACTGTTCTAAATGTTACAAAAAACAACTCCTGTAGTCCTACTAACAATCCTAGGAGGTAGGTCCTACTGTTATCTCTGTGCTTGGAGGAAACAGAAGCACAGAGAAGTCGAGCTACTTGCATGTTCATTGACGAAAGGCACATTGCAGAGTTTGTGTGTGTGTTGGGGACATTTTTATTTATTCTCCAATTGGACATCTACTATCATTTTTAAAACGTGTCAAGTTTTCCTCCTCTATTTGGAATCTGGAAAAGGAAAATAACTTTGACAACTAGTCTGGCTGCCCAAGCAAGTCTAATTATTAGAAATTTAATTCCATTCATTCCAACAGCTAAATAAAAGAATTCTTAATGTGCCTGTCCAAATGAAGTAGAGGACTCTGGATCTTCTCTGGCTCCCTGAGGCCAAGGGCATGAATAGAGTCACCCAGCGGGTCAGGCTGCAAGGGTCCAAGGAGAGAGGAGCTGGAGGGTACAGACGACAAGGTCTCTGTCTGTCTGTCTGTCTTTATGTCCTCTGCCCTTGTCTGCTTCTCTCCCCCTTCTTCTCCCCTGCAACTGACCCTTCTCCTAAGGTGAGTCTCTTGACTCCAAAAACACAGAACCAATAGGAGGAAGATCATAGATAGATGGTAGATAGATGAATGATAGATAATAGATAGATGATAGATGGATGGATGAATCTGTATCTGTACCTGTTGCGGTTTGGATATGAGGTGTCCCCCAAAAGCTCACATGTGAGACAATGCAAGAAGGTTCAGAGAAGAAATGATTGAGTCCGGAGAGCCTTAAAACAATCAGTGACTTAATCACCTGATGGGGTAAATAGAGTGGTACCTGAAGGCAGGTGGGTGTGGCTGGAGGGGGTGGGGCACTGAGGGCGTGGCTTTGGGGTACATATTTTGTATCTGGCCAGTGGAGTCTCTCTCTGCTTCTGATCATCATGTGAGCTGCTTCCCTCTGCCACACTCTTCCACCATTGCTCTCCTCACCTCGAGCCCCAGGGGATGGAGCCTGCTGCCTATGGGCTGAGACCCCCGAAACCGTGAGCCCTTCAAGAAACTTCTTCTCCTTTACAATTGTTCTTTTTGGGTCTTTTAGTCACAGCAGAAAAAAAAACGTTGACTAAAACAGTATCTAACAAAAGCAGCCGGGGAATGCCACCTTCAGGACAGGAACCAGTGGGTTGGCATGTGGCATTGCTCCTGACACAGGAGAAAGGGAGAAACTTCCTAAGGAGAAAGAAAAGGGAAGACAGGAAATAAAGGAGAGAAATGGGAGAGGGAGAAGTCAGAGAACCAAGAATTGTATGGGAAAGAAAAATTATATTTTCCCATGAAGAGTCTTCAGAACCCAGTGTGAAAACTGCGGCCCGGTCTCCCTGCAGATACCAGGGCTCATAAGATGCCCCGAGAGGATGCAGCGTGATACTGCCATCAGGTGAGGAGGAACCGAGAGAAGAAGTGGGGTATGGAGGAGAGGGAGAGAGGGGTGAGAAGAGGAAGAGGGGGAGAGAGACAGAAAGAGGGAGATGAGACAGGAGGCGGGGGTGGGGAAAAATGGTCAGCCTTTAAAATCGCCCTTCCCCTCTTCCTTTCTTCTTTCCCAAATGTGGGCCGTGCCCCCAGCGCCTGGCAGAACCCAGCTCCCACCTTTCAGGGGATCCACTGAGCTCCGCAGCTTTGATTTCCTGAGAGTGTCCTGAATTCTCCCAGCTCCTGGGCAGGGGGAGCAGCTGGAGGGGAGCGGCCGGCTGTCTGTCTGTCTGTCTGTGAGTCCTTGCAGTGGACCAGGCATGAGGAGGGCCCACCATTCCCCTGTTTGGGGCCGAGCATGGACCCAGATGGGGAAGGAGTTTCATGGGTCCTGAGGGGCGAGCCCGGGCCTCCTTCCCCGACTTCCTTTTGATTCTAAAGTAAAATCAGTTCACCTCCAAGGCACCATCCTATCCTCTGGCTGATGGGACCCGAGTCTTGGTTGTACTGGAGGGTAAGGGACCATCTCTGCCCATCGCCAGCAAGACCTCCTCATGGAGGGCAGGGGTGTGGGCTGGAGCTGGGGGTGGGTCTGGGGGGGAAGCTCCGGCAGGTTCTGGGGGCTGGAGGTGGGGGAAGGGGAGCGAGAGGATCTTCAGCCAACGCAGAAAGAAGGTGACCCGCTGAGGCCACTCAAGGTCACCTACGAGTCCCCTAATTTAGGCTTGCTGAGGACAGGCTTCCTGTCATATGACCTGAGCCTTCGAGCTGCACCCAGCTGATCCAAGGGACAGCCTCCCAGAGCCTGGACCAGGAAGTGATGAGGCAGTCCCCTGCCCACCGTTAGGCAGGCTGGGAAGGGGTGGAGTTCCAGGGCCCGGCCCTGCTCCCGACTGCCCTTCTGCAGAAGCCTCAGGTGATTCACCCAGGTCAGATGCTGGGCCAGAAGAGAGCCCACTCCATTCACCTGCCTGCTGGCCTCCTCCCAGAACCAGACTCAGTTTCACCACCACCCCCGCCGTAAAATCACTTTTTAAACATTTTCAAAATAATTATCCATGCTTAAGAAGTTGCAAAGATAAGCAGAGAAGCCCCCGGCAACTCCCCCCACCCCCGTTTCCCCACGGCTACGGCTTCTGTGACTCATCACAGCACAGTAGCAAACCAGGAGCTCGGCCTGGCTGTGATGCGTGCACCCCGTTCTGTGGCTTTTGAAAAAAGTCCAGATTCCTGTAACCACCCCCACGGTCGGGACATAGAATGGTTCCACGGTGACCCCACTCACAATGAATCTTTCATTAACAGTCTCTTTGCTGTCCTGGAGTGGAAACCGTGGATGAGAATGCAGCCTGGCATTATATGTACAGAGCAACATGGGTTTTGAAATTAAATAGGTGTTTTAAGCGTCTATAACATATGAAATGCAAAGTAAGGAAGAAATAGAAGGAAAGTGGGGGTTTTTGGGTAATAAAATATGTTTAATACTCAATGTGGTAGGCACGGTACACTAGAGGACAAAATCAAATCAGAAGGAGGCGTTGGGGTGAGTCCATAGCTACAGAGAAAGATAACTCAGGAGGGTGGTGCTGGCGTCTTAGAACCACAGGCGCGCTTTCGAGATGAACAAAACAAAACAGAGTCGCCCTGTGGTTTTTACAGTAGTTGTACCCCTGGAAAGTAGAGTACAAGATTTACTTCATGTTCATACGGAGTTTTTTTCCAGGTTCAGCTACTGAAAGCAAAGTTTTCACTTACAGGAAAAGAGAAAAACCCTCTGTGGAGAGCCATCCTGCTGTCCACATCACACTGCCCATCATTCTGCATCCTGGCTCCTGTCCACTAGATGCCAGTCAGCTCCCCTACCCCTGGGCTTACTGCCAATCAAAATGCCTCCTCCAGGGGCTGAGGCTGTGGCTCAGTGGCTGAGCACTTGCCTTCCACATGTAAGTCACTGGGGTTTGATCCTCAGCACCACAGAAAAATAAACAAAATAAACATATTGTGTCCGTGTGTAACTAAAATAATTTTTTAAAAAATGCCTCCTCCAATTCTAGAGCTGCCCCTGGGGGCAGTACCACCCCCTGTTGAGAACCACTAGCCTACTGGACACTATCCCCTTGTGGCTGGCACTGTGTCAGGCTGGAGGAACAGGGAGGGAGAGAGAGGGGGGAAGAAGCACAAAGAAATCATACTTGGTGTGCAACTCCATGAAATACAACTCATTACCTTCTGGTTGTCAGATTTAGCAGTTAAAATATTGTGTGAGTCATGTTTATACTAAACATTGTTTGTCATTCATCTCAAGATCAAATTTAACTGGATGTCCCATATTTTATCTGGCCACTCTATGATAATACAAAGACCACGCGGACACGATGGATGGTGCTGACATTGAATTGGGGAATGTCTGGGGGTGTATTAGTCAGTTTCTTGTTACTATAACAAAATGACTGGGGCTGGGGATGTGGCTCAGCGGTAGCGCGCTCGCCTGGCATGCGTGCGGCCCGGGTTCGATCCTCAGCACCACATACCAACAAAGATGTTGTGTCCGCCAAGAACTAAAAAATAAATATTAAAAATTCTCTCTCCTCTCTCTCTCTCTCTCTCCTCTCTCACTCTCTCTTTAAAAAAAAAAAAATGACTGAAGTAATTACCTTATAAAGAAAATAAGGTTTATTTAGCTCATGGCTCCGGAGGTTCCAGTCCAAGATTGGGTAGCCCCATGGCTTTGGACCTGTTCGGGGTCCCAGGCGGCAATGGCGGGAAAGTGCATGTCGATGTAAAGGGTTGACATGATGAACCAAGAAGCAGAGAGCAGGATGGGTCAGGGTCCCACAATTCCCTCCCAGGGCATGCCCCCAAAGACCTCCACTAGGCCCCTCCTCTTACGGGTCCACCACCTCCCAGTGGGGCCACCCTGGAGACCAAGCCTTTAGCACATGGAGCAGGAGAAGACACACTCGCACTCAAACCCTGGCAGGGAAGGAGGCTTGGCCCTGGAGTGGCCCGGGCTATCCCAGCTCCACAGCGACCTCGGCCACGTGCAGAGGAGCTCCTTGGAGGCCTGCCCTAATCCAGGAGGTGACACATTATCCCCAGCCTGCCCATGAGGTGACTGAGGTCCCGAGAGGTCATGTGACGCCGTCCTGGAGTGCATGCGATGGGGCAAGATGGGTGCCCAATGACACCACCCTCCTGGAGACGGTGGCTGGGTTGGCTGGGGGTGTCGGGAGAGAAGCACAGGAAGGCGGTGTGGGGAGCAGGGCTGGTGGCAGGGAGGCCCTTCAGGGCCCTGGGGCAGCCGGCTCCTCCCAGGCGGGGTGCTCTGCAGCCAGGGGGAGGCAGGAGGGCTCACCTGGACGGCCTTCGTGAAACCTGGCTCCGTCTCTCTGGGGGTGAGGCCACAGTTAGTCATGGAGTGTTGTCTTCACTCACCGGAGGAGAGAAACTGGCCCGGCCGCTGCTACCAGTCACTGTCACCACTCCCTGGAGCTGGAAGCTGTGTTCTGCCACCGAGAGGGGCTGGGGTGGGATGCTAGGTAGACGTCACCTCCCGGTGGGGACCGCCAAGTCCCAGGAAAGCCTGCCCACCAACGTCCTCCTGCTCTTCAAAAGGGTCCTTAGCCGACAGCAGCCCACCTGGCGGGGCCTTGTGGGGTGTCTCACTTGGACTCTGGGTATGGAGCCTCTCCGATCCCGAGTTCATCCATCACCAGGTACCGGTGTCGTTCTCCTGTCTCCTGGCTGCTCTGGGCTCCATGCGCAGAGCTGGCACCACAGTGCCCTGCAGTGGACCCTTCCCTGGGCCCCGAAGCCACCTCCCCTCGTCTCCCTCCCCGCCTCCCAACCTCTGGAAGCCAGCATTCTGCTCGCCAGTTCTGTGAATTCAGATATGTGAGCTGTCTTCTTGAGAATATTTAGGAGAGAAGCCAAACGGGGTTCACAGAAAGTGGGCACAGAACAGAATGCAGTGATTTAAACAAAACAAAACAAAACAAAACGATGCCAACTTCTTCCTGATTACAAGGCCATTTAAAAGTATATGTGGTAACACTGCAGCATTGTCCTTGTGGAAGAAGATTTTTAAAAAACACGGAAGAGTAAATCAAACTAAATTAACATCACCCACCATGTTGCTGCTCAGAGTAACTCTATTTTTAAGTAAAAGGAAAAACTAGAGCCACCATCCTAATGTTACTAGTTCAGCTGGACCTTCCTCGGTGCCCAGATAAGAATCATCTGTTATTAATCTGCACATGGTTTGCACAAACACAGATACAGATCTGGTGTAAAGCTTCTCATGACTTTCCTTGTTAAACCCCCTTTAAAAAGAGATGATATAAAGATAAACTTTAGTTTAGCTCTAGTTCACACAATTAAAGCAGGGGCTGGGATGCAGCTCAGCACTGGAGCGCTTGCCTAGCGCACGCGCGCGCGCACACACACACACACACACACGAAACCTAAGGAGGCCTTGCTGTGTAGATCCTAACCCAAGGTGGAAAGTTTCAAAAATAAATTTGGAGTTGCATTTACTTGGGGTGGAAAGGGCTAGGGGAGGGCAGAGAACTGAATGCCCCCCAGCTAGGTCACGCGGGGACCATGTACAATTTTCAACCTCACTTTACCTTTCTGTGAAATGGAGGCCCAGGACGTCCCTTGGACTCTTCCCCATGGGCCTTTTAAAATCTGCGTGTGTGGAACCCACATTTTCTTCTAGCAGTTGCACAATTTCTGATCTTAATCCCTTTGATTAAGATCTTTGATTCTCTTGGAGTTGCCTTTCATGCAGGGTCAGAGATAAGAATCTAGTTTCATTCTTCTACATAGGGATTTCCGTTTGTTTAAAAGGCTCTCTCCTCTCCAATTACGTTGTCGCTGGCTCCTGTGTTAAGTATCAGACGACTGTATCTCTGTGGGTTTGTCTCTGGCCTTCTGTTCTGCTCCATTGGTCTTCGTGCCTGTTTGGTGCCAATGCCATGCTGTTTTTGTTACTGTAGCTCTGGGGTATAGTTTGAGGCCCAGTATTGGGGTGCCTCCAGCACTGCTCTTCCTACTCAGGATTTCCTATTCTGGCATATCTCGTTTTTTTTTCAAATGAATTTTAGAATTGCTTTTTCTAGATCTGTGAAGAACTTAACACCAAAAACCCCAAATAACCCAGCTAATAACTGAGTAAAAGAACTAAACAGACACTTCTCAAAAGAAGAAATACAAATGGCCAATAAATATATTCAAAAATGTTCAACATTTCTAGAAAGGTAAATCACAACTACACTGAGATTTCATCTCATTCCAGTCAGAAAGGCAATTATCAAGAATGCAAACAATAACAATAAATGCTGGCTAGGAGTGGGGGAAAGGTACACTCATACATTGTTGGTGGGACCACAAATTAGTACAACCATCCTGGAAAGAAGTATGGAGATTTCTCAAAAAAACAGGAAATGGAACCCATATATGACCCATCTGTCCACGTCTTGGTATCTATCCAGAAGATCTAAATCAGTATACTCCACATCAATGTTTATAGCAGCATAATTCATGATGGCAAAACTATGGAACCAGCCTAGGTGCCTGTCAACAGAAGAATGGATAAAGAAAATGTAGTATAAATACACAATGGAATATTACTCAGCCATAAAGAAGAAGGAATTATGGTATTTGATGATAAATGGACGGAACAGGAGATCATCATGCTAAGTGACATGGCCAGACTCAGAGTCAAGGGTCAAATGTTTTCTATCTTATGTGGAAGCCAGGCCAAAATAAGAAAATAAAGAAAAAGGCGGGAGACAGGGTAGACTCCATGAAAACAGAAGAGAAATCAAAACACAGGAAGGGGATTGAGGGGGGAGGGAGGAAGGATGGGAAAAGGGAAGAATGGTGGATGAATCTGACCCAACTTTCCTATGCACATATGTGAGTCTATCACCATGAATCCCACCTTTATGTCTATCCATAATGCACTAATTAAAAAAAACTATAAATAGATGAGTGTGGTAGGGAAAAGGGAATGGGGTCAAGGGAGGGAGGGGGAAAGAGCGGCACTGGGGACTGAATTGGAGCAAATTCTATTCCACGCTTGTATAATTATGCCAAATAAACCCCAATATGATGTGTAACTAAAATGGACTGATAAAAAGAAACAAATAAGAGTATTAAAAAATAAAGAAAATCTGTCCATGTGGCCACTTTAGGGAGACTATGCCTGGGGTGGGGAAAGGAGGGTGTTTAGTGTTTTCAAAAAGCTCCTGGGCAGTGGTGTGCTGGAGCAGCTCCCACCAAGAAGAGCCAGCTCAAAACTCTGTCCGACCTTCTCAAGCTGCTTGGTAGTGAGTCATTTTTAAAAATTAAAATACATAGACTTCCGACTGAATACGTCATAGAATAAAACAGGAGTAAATACTCAAGACCCATCCCCACCTACCGGACCCACTATGTTTTCCCTCCTCCTCGTTCCCTGACCTGTCTCTAGAGCTGGTCACTTCTATTTTGCCCGAGGGGCAGAATATCCTGGGAGGGGTGGCCCTCCTCATCTCGGCCCAGCTGCCCATTCAGAGGCCCACTGGGAGCCTGGACTCAGCCACCGGGGGAGGATTTACACCACGGAAATCGGCAGATGCTGCTGCTAAGGTTCCCCAGCTCTGGTGGCCCGGTCCTGCACCCACGGCCCCCAGTGTGCGACGGGGGCTAACTCAGAAGGGCTCCTTGGCTCACTTCTCAGTTTTGACCAGAAGTTTAGGCTTCTGTGCTGCAGAGAGGCCGAGATGCGCCTCCTGAGGGACAACTTTGTGGCCGCGGGTCTCTTTACCCAACGTTTCTTCTGCAGGGGGCCGTGTTTGCGCTGGGCTCCCCTGGCACTGAAGAAGCAGGTGTGTTTGTGCAGGTCTTGAAGGCAAACAGCTCTATGAAGTCTTTTCTTTTCTCTCTTCTTGGTTCTTGCTGGTATCGATCCAGGCCTTTCCACGGGCCCGGGGTAGGCTGCTGGTGTTTGTACATTTGTGCAAATAGCTGATTGTGGAAGCCCATTGTGTCACAGGCCCTATCACGACAAATGAACCGAAACTTAGGGCTTCCTCTCCTTTGAGACGTTGGTGTATAGAAGATTTTCCTTAAACTCTTTTCCACCACTGGGCCCTGCCCCTTGGTGGCCTTGTTTGGAAAGCACGCCAGCAGCAGTCACGTGGTAAGAGTCCAGAGGCGAAATCCATTCCCTCCTCTGTCTTTTATGGAGAGTCCAGGCTCGCCTGGGTGGGGCCCGCTCCTTTTCCGCTTCAGGTGTATTTCCTGGATATTAAGGGAAAGGGGCTCCTAGGTGTGGATTGTGTGTGAAGTGCTGAGAAGTTGATTGGTGCTAACAGTGAGCCGTGCGCGTTGCTGAGGTCTTTGGGGGTGTCCCACCAACAGCACACGTCTCCCTGCACAAGTCCTGAACCTGGTGAGAAGTCAAACACAGGGAGGAATCCAGTGGAGTCCCAAAGGTCACCTCTACCCAGGTAAAGCCTAGGTTGGAGGCTATGGCTTAGATCTTTGAGCAAATAAGCTCCCTAACATTGACGCATTGCGCCATGTTGGGGGGTGGAGCCCAGCCCTGGAGGTACAGCTCACTCCCAAAAGGGATCCACAGGCCTGTGCCCTTTTAGACTTACCAAAGGGACAGGGGAGTGAGGAATGGCAGAGACAGGTGTTATGCCAATGAGCTCCCTCACCTGGAAGGGATCCTCCCCACCCAGTCACCACCGACTTGGCCCAGCCAGCAGATAGCACTAGGTGTGCCTACCTGTCTCAGCTCTGGGAAACGCCTTCATTTGAGGGCTGAGCTCTGCTCGTGTGAGACCAGGTTCCAGAATGGAAAGGGGGAGCCGCAGCCATTCCAGAGCGCTTCCTGGAAGAAAATGGACGTCGGAATTACAGTTGGTTCTGTGGACCAAGTCAGAAGCGGTGGAATTGCTTCTCCTCTAGTGGCCACACCCAGCTGAACAGTGTTTCCGTGACACTGAGGCTGTCCAGAGCCTCAGCCTGTGGCTTGACTTGGAAGAGGAGTCTTGGTCTGCGTCATCAAGTTGAGATGGGGTCACAGTGGAGTGGGGTGGGCCCTGATCCAAGGTGACCCGCGTCCTAAGGAGAAGAGGGAAATCTGAACTCAGAGGCCAGGAAGAGAGCGCAGGTCAAGGACACCAAGGTCATCAGCACACAGCAGGAGAAAGGAAAGGTCTGGCCTCACGGCTTTGGGTGGCCCTGCAGGTGGCCACTGATGTGGGCCCTTGAGGCAGGAGGGGGCAGTTTTCTCTGGTGCAGAGGGACGAATGGGAAGACTTGGGCACCATCACGCGGTTGTTGGATCCCTGCAGGGTGATGAGGGGGTGGGTCCTGTGCTCGACCTCCATGGAGGCCTGCAGCTCCGGATACTTGCAGCTCTTCGCAGGGCGATGGCCTGTGGAAGTCCAAGAACACAACTGGGCTGCTGTGCACACTCACCCCACAGGACCCCAAAGACTGCCCAGGACCTAGGGGTCTCTCTCTGCACTTGGGGATTTGCTTTCCCTCAAGCCCAGGACCCCCACTCTCTTCCCAGGCGTGGCATTTGGCAGGAAGGGAAGGCCAGGAGGACGGTTAGTTCCACCACTCCTTACAGGAGGGCGGGGTTGGGGTCACACCGAGGGTTTTGATAGTGGCTGGTCGTTTTGCGGGGCCCCGGGGTCCTTCCAGATGCTGTGGCATGGCTGACAGCTCACTCACGGCCTTGGATAGGTGTCTGCCATTGCTCTTGGGTGGTGGAGGGCTGAGGGCAGGAGGCCCTTGCTGTGGCCCCCACGATGCCATGACCAGGTTGAATTTCCAGGGGGTGGAGGGTACCATGGAGAGAAGCTTCTGTTCTTGGAAACCTAAGACCTTTCCTGACAGCTGGTTTGGTGTAGGCAGAGCTTGTGTCGAATGGTGTCTGAGGCAAGTGGTGTGTTGGGTCCACGACGAGGGAGAACCCGGCTACACCCGCTGGGGTGCAGATGGGTCGTCCCAGGGGATGGAACGCAGGCAGAAATTGGGCACTGGATTTGACCCTGGGCATTGGAGACCTCTGCCCCAGGCCCGTCTGATTCTCATCTCACTTTCCCGTCTCCTCTGAGGAATCCATGTCGGCTCTCGGCATCTGTTCTCCATCGTTCTTCCCGACCACTGAGACAGACAGAGGCCGTTTACCAGGGTCCCCCCAAATGTCTGTTCTGCTCCTGAAAACCGCCCGTGGCCATGCTCATGCACAGTGTGTTTCCTCTGAGTTCTTGAATTCTTTTGGCTAAAAGGGAAAAGTTGCATTTTTCTGTCTAATCCTGTTGTGGAGTTTTTTCACTCATCCGGTGTGTTTCTTCAGATAACACCTCCTGGAAACAGAGCAGATCCTCACCTCCACGAGAAAAAGACACTGGCTTTTCCTTTGCTCGCGTCAAGGGTACAAAGCAACAAACACCCGCAGTCAGGGTGATCTTTGCAGAGTCGTTTTCAAAGTCTCGGCCCTTTGGCCGCCCTGTCTCTGGCTGAACTGAGACGGGTCATTGCTGTCTTAGCTGAGACCATTCGAAATGCATAAGGAAGAATGAAGCCATCCGCAGGTGGGACCTGTCAGCCGCAGGAACAGTCAGCAGGGTGCTTCGTGCTTTGGACAGTCGGCAGGGCTGGGAGGCCCGACCTGAAGAACTCACTGCTCGTGGAGAGTTAACTCAGCCTCCGCTGGTGCCACCCATCGGCTCTGCCGGGGAGGCAGATAACACCTCGGCCTCTCAGCAGGGGCACAGGGAGCCATGCTGCCACCAGGTGAACTTGCCCCTGGTCTCCTCAGCACGGCAAGAGTGCGGGAGTCCAGGTGCCCTCCATCCAGAGCCTCCTTGTTGGACTGTGGTGCTGACCCTAGGATCCACACCGCCGGGGGGAAGGGACACGTGAACGTGACATGGTGTGTCAGCCACCTCTCTGTCTGACCCTTGTGTCCTCTGCAGGAGCTGGACTGGTTTCATAAGCCACACGACCGACCGGAGCGTCCAACCCTGGTCCTTGAGCCTTTCTGTTCTGCAGAAGCCCACCTGGGTGGGGACTTACAGCCACCGGCATCGCCTCAGGGTCCTTCCTCCCAGTGGGACCAGAGCAGCGGCCACAACGTGTTCTGTGATGCTGTAGGGAGAGGGAGGGCTCCTGGGGAGACGAGATTTCTGTTAAGGAACTGACCCTGTGACTGTGGGGTTGGTGACTCTTTCTGCAGGGAGAGCCATGTCACAGTTCAGGGCTGGGGGCCACCTGGCAGAATCCCTCCATCCCGGGAGCCGTCCTGTTTCCTTCCTTTCCTACGTAGGCCTTTAGCTGATGGGATGGCCCACCCGCATCCGGAGGACAAGCTGCTTCACTTTCAAAGCCCACCCCCTTAAACATCATCACCCCATGGAAACACCCAGAATGATGTTTGAGCTCACACCTGGGCCCACGGCACAGCCACGCTGACACGTAAAGTCAACGGTCACGGGAGGTGCCTTGCACACCAGCTGTGCCCCCCTGAGGTCTTCTCAGGGCCTGTGTGGGTGGGGGGCCTTTGTGGTTCCACATACTCCCCTGCCCACAGAACCCCCCTCTCCAGGCCATTCCTTGGGACCGGTGCTCCTCCGAACACGCCTGGGAAGCCTAGGTCTGAGGCTGCCCATAGGAAACCAGGTGAGAAAGGAAGGAGGCCAGGCCCGTGCCAGGTGCTGCTGTCCGAGCCGCTGTTCTCGGGGATAGAAGAGCAGGGACGCAGCTGGCCCTCATCACTACAGACTGCTGGGTTATCTCAACTTGAGCCACATTCACAAAACGTTACGCCTTTCCCTAAGTTCTCTCTCAGAGCCAACAAAGATCTCAGCACACAATATTTGCCACGTGCTGAAACTAAAAACTTACTTGCTGTACATCTGAAGCCCCAGTTGAACTGAGCACCCAGGACTTTATCTGGCAGCCTCACCCCTTGCCAACATTCAGCAGCTCCAGGCAAACTCACCACAGGGCCTTTGCACACACTATCCCCATGAATCTTCACTGTCCCTGCCAAGCCCACCCTCCTCCAGGCCTTTATCTAAATGCCACCTTCTCGGGAGGCCTCCTCTCTTAAGGCGTGACAGCCTGGGCCTTTTTTTCCCTGCCTTCCCTCCTCTTCTCCTTCGCACTTGGTTGGCCCTGCCCCATAGTGTACCGTCAGTGTCTCCTGCTGGAAGACAAGGTCCTCAAGGGCAGGGTTTCTTTTTCTCTTTGGTTCCCTGCTCTGCCCCCTGGGCCTAGGACAGTGCCTGGACACGCAGGTGCTCAGGACGTAGTGCTAATGAGGGACCAAGCAGCCCAAACCAGACAGCAGGGAGAGTGACAGGGACACTCCCACTCCCACGCTTTAGTCCTTGCCCCACAGTTTGTCCTCAAAGCGCCCCAGTGCCTCCTTCTTCCCCTTTTGTCAAAGGATCTCAGGGCTGTGTCGTCTGCATGCTGGTTTGTCCCTCCTTCTCTGTGGTGCCCATTACCAGGCCCACTGCACCCTGGCCAGGCCTGGGCTCTGTCCGTGCCACCTCGGGCAAACTGGGCCTGAGGAGAGGGGATGCCCGTCCGACTGTCCACCTGAGCTCTGCCCTGGACTGGGGTCCAGCCTACAGACCCTCCTGGGTCTCTCCACACATGGCGCCCCTCAGCCCCAGACTCCTCTAGAATCCTTGCATGTCTACTTCTTCTTTTACATCGGAGTCCACCCTAAACACCGACCCCAAGACCACCTGCCATTTGTCCGCAGCGTGACAGTGGGAATATGACTTCTCTCAACTTCACACCAACAGGCACGGCGACTGTCTCCTCGCAGTGGCAGTGTTGTGACCAGGTGTAAGGGGGGCGGTCCCAGACCCCTTGTCTGGGTCATGAGGCTCCTGTGGCGCTTGGTCTCAGGTCCCTTTCTTTGCTGTGCGTACCTAGAAGCGCAGGTGCTGGATCACATGGTAATTCCAGGCTGGATAGGTTTTAGGATCGCCCTCATTTCCACAGTAGCCAAGCACAGGCTTCTAGCTGCCCCGCAGCCTGGCCCACACTTGTTCCTGTCCCCTCTGCTGACCACTGCGGGGTGGGGCTTCTCCGTCTGGCTCCTTCTGCTTCCCCATCATCGTCTCGGTCTGTGGGGCTCTGGGCCACGCACCCCAACGGCTCCTTCAGGAGCCCCCCTCTGCACTTGCCCTGAGAGAGAGGATCCCACTGGCTGAAGGCACCTTCCTGTGGCAGCCCATGGACCACAGTTGCTGCCCAGTCTGTTGATGGCCCCTGTGTCCATCAACTATCAACTAAGTGAGTCCCATGTTGAAAACACGGCTCGGCTACCTACAGATGACCTTCCCAAGGTCATTGCCCCAGGAAGGTCCATGGCACCAAGTCACTATAAGAATGTCCTCTGTCCAAGGGGAAGGAGGTGAAGGGGTTGAGCCCTTGGCACAGTCGCCCCTGGCCTGGAAGCCCTCCTTCCCTGTGTGTCCAGGCCATGCCCAGGCCATCCCTCTTTATTGGCTTTCTCTGTGGTACTGCGTTGTAGTGCGACATTCTTGGCAATAAAAACCCCTCCAATGTCCAAAGAAATGGAGCCATTCTCATGGGACGACTGGAGAAGGGGTTGATAGCCACCCTGCATGGGGTCACCTCATCATTCTAAAAGACTGGGGAGGAAGAAATCAAAGCCCCATTTCCTCCAGTCTTGTGCCACCGGCCAACGCTGAGAACAGACGTAAGAGACACGTGTTGAGTGACACGTGTTGAATGTGACTGTTGTTCTGCCACAAGAGAAGTATCGAGGATGTTGCTGCATCACCAAGGTCCTTGTGAGGATGCTGGAGGCTACTGGGCAGTTCTGTTCTTCCTGAGTCCTGGACATGGACTTGTAGAACCATCCAGGTTTGTCTGAGATGTCGGTTGTGGAAAAACAGAAAATGATTTCCTACTGCCATGAACTAAATGATGCCCCCTTCCCCCAAATAAACTCATGTTGAAATCCTAACCTGCAGTCCCTGAGAAGGTGACCTTGTCTGGGGATCGAGTCTTTAATGGGTAAGACTGGTTTGCTTCCCAGTCCACCATGCTGGACGGCCCTGGTGCCCAGGACTGAGTCTCACACCACAAGGGGCCTAGTGTCTATTATATTGTTGATTAAACTTGAATGGAGGATACGACAGACTACAAACAAGAGCATGAGTCATGAGCAAGGATGAGTTGCTGAGCTCTAGACCACACTCTAGAATAGTGTGGAAGCTCCCAATGAGCAAGACAGTTAACCTTTCCTGACGCCAGGCTTCAGCTGAACCACAGAGACCACAATGATCCCTCATGGTTTGGGCCATTAGGCTGGGGTCCATATGGGAGAATGGAAGCTTTCTTTAAGAGTCTTCTTGTTCCTCCTGGTCTTCCTATTGACCCAAGGAGGCGCTTCCCGTGTGCCTTTCTCCTTGCCCCTGGGTGGAGGTCTCACGTTGGCCACCTCTTTCCCCTTCTTTTCTCTCCACTCTGATCCCCAGCGTTGGCCTTCCGCCAGATGCTTTTCTCCCCTGGAGTCCCGCCGCGTTTCTGCTTTTCCTCTGGATACTTTCAGGTTTCCTGACACGGTTCTCAAGCTGGGCTTTCTTCGGAATTTGAACACCAAGAGCAACAATGGGCCCTAAGAAAACAGGTCATTTGAGCCAGAGAGACATCAGCAAAAGCCTCTTAGTATTTGATTGGCCTTTTGTTGAGAAAACAGTGACTCTGTGAGCTGGGCCCAAGACAGACACTGGCCCCTTTTTAGAGGAGACAAGAGTCGGAATGGCGTGTACTGAAAGGGCAGCGCTGACAGCTGAAACTAGGTGTGTCACAGGCCCGGGATTGTGGGGGACCCTTTGAGAGACTTCTGGGCAGGAGCAGGCGGGGGACCAGCAGAAACTCCAAGACCCCAGGAAGGACGAGCAACGTGAAAGGAAAGAAAGGCGGACCCAAGAGATGTCTTGGTGAGAGCCAGACGGGAAAGTGACTGAGGGCCCACGCATCCAGGCAAGAGTCAGAAGCCAGGGCACCTGGGCGAGAGGCTGAGTGAGATGTTCAGGAGGAGCCCCCGGAGGGCATTCAGATATTGCACTGGACGTGGCTGGGGACACTCCAACAAGGGTGAGTGTCACTTCCAGGTTGGAAATCACAACTGGGCTCGATTTTTATTTTGAAGTTTGAGTGTCTGTGTCAACTGTGGATCTCAGGTCGTTAGAGAAATCAGCTGAGGGCTGGGGATGTGGCTCAAGCGGTAGCGCGCTCGCCTGGCATGCGTGCGGCCCGGGTTCGATCCTCAGCACCACATACCAACAAAAGATGTTGTGTCCGCCGAGAACTAAAAATAAATAAATAAATATTAAAAAAAAAAAAAAAAAAAAAGAGAAATCAGCTGAGTTGGGACTAGGACGAGCAGAGAGGCAAGAGAAGGAAAGAAAGATGGAAGGAAGGAAAGGAGAGAAGCTTTTATGTGTCCTAACGAGTCGATTGAGTCAATGGTTAAGTAATCGGCTTGTTTTATTGAGTGACTGAGTGCTAAGAAGCTAGACCTGTGCCTATCCTGGGCTTAAGAGGATGTCGGGAAAACAGACTTCTTTTCTTACCTCACTTCAGTAATAAGGAATGATTGGTTTGTGTTTTAATCCTCGAGTACATGGAGACGGGGTAATGATTTTGGATGGCCCTTTGCCTTCCTATAGATTAATGACAATTGGATTCCAAAGGAAAGATAAAGTCCTGTGAGCTTCTGATCTGTGCCAGGGATCACGGCGGAAATGTGGTTATATCTGGAGACACTCGTTCCAAGCTAAATGAGCCCAGCTCCTGTAAAGGAGGCCGAGGTTCTTATTTATGTTCCAAAGCAAGGTGTCTCCTTCCCCTAGACAGTAAGTGAGAGCGGGTATGAATCCAGAGGCGCTTCCTCAACAGCTGCAGTGTGATAAAATCCGACTCCATTCATATCCGTGAAACCGTGAGACGGTATTTGAGAGGCTCTGTGCTGACCAACGTTCTTGCTTGCTGTGTGCACAGGGCCGTTCCCAAGACGGTCTCCTCTCCACGCTCGGCACACAGCAGCTCACCTGCTCCTGGTTTCCTTTGTTCTCTTTTGCTACAGCATTTGTGAGGTCATATGAAAGCGTGGCTGAGAACAAGGCTTCTGGGGACAAACCCGGTCCTGCTAGATGGAAGTCATTCATGTAGCCTTTCTTTGCCTGCATTTCCTCATCTGTAAAATGGGGATGACGATCGTCCTTCCTGCAGAGGGGAAATGTGGAGATAATCCTCATTTGTATAAGCAACTTGCATAAAAGGGTGCCTGGCATATGGCAAGGGCTCAACTCATGCTGCTATCAGCTAATTATCACAGTGGGGCACCGCCATGCATCAGAGTATGTGGAGAGACCAAAGAAGCCAGTAGACGGAGGGGCCCTGTCCCCTGCATCGTGGCAGATGAGACAGCAAACAGCTGGACTGGCATTGATGATCTGGATTCCCTGCAAAAGTAGAAACTTAAATGGTATCAAAATAAAACATGGTTAAGAGAATCCTGTGAGAAGATAGTGCCACGGCAGGCTCTGCCCATTTTTATTCTTGGGAAAATCCACTTCAGGTTTCCCCCACACACACTGAATGTGACTGTATTTCTCAAAACCATCTTTATCAGTAACTAAAGGTCAGGGGGCTGTTCAGGGTAGAAGGGAAGGGAGCAAGGCACAGAGAACTGGGCCAACATCTCTAAGGATTTTGTCCTTGGGAAATTTAACAGGAACGTACAATAATTCAATCCACTTGTCACTTAGGTTAAGTGGAAAAGAAGGTTTCCTTGCATTAGGAAATTATTCCACTAGGCAGCAAAAAGTATTCTATTGTGTTTTCATTACTTGAAACAGTTTCATATGAACAGAATTCTTCATAGGGCTGTGATCTAAGAAGTTGTGTCACATGATTCATACCATCCGAGGACATTATTGAGAAAGGTAAAACTGGTATAACCTGGGAGCAGTTTACTCATTCAACATTTCCTCCCTTAATAAATTTTCTTTTTTTTTTTTTAATTTATTTATTTATTAGTTATTGTCGGACACAACATCTTTGTTGGTATGTGGTGCTGGAGGATCGAACCCGGGCCGCACGCATGCCAGGCGAGCGCGCTACCACTTGAGCCACATCCCCAGCCCCCTTAATAAATTTTTCATATTTTTAACATTTTTATCTCACTTGATTAACGTATTGCACAGTTAACAGGTTCACAGTTCAGTAAGAATTGAAAATTATGAGTACCGTGGTGGCCACCACTTAAAACAAGATATAGAATATTTTGGATCACACCAGAAAGCTTCCTCAATCCCCCTCCAGTCAGGCCCTCGCTCCTCGCCACTTTCTGGTTTATGTATAAAAATTACTTTTGCCTTTATTTGGACCTCCTATGAATGGAATCAAACTATATGCATTCTTTTGGGTTTCACTTCTGTTGCTCAACATGTTGTACTTGAGATTCTTCTATATTACTGGATGGTTCACAAGGTGGTTCTTTCTTTTTTAACATATATTCTTGTTGTAGATGAGCACAATACCTTTATTTATTTTTATGTGGTGCTGAGGATCGAACCCAGTGCCTCATAACTGTGAGGCAAGTGCTCTACCCCTGAGCCTCGAGGTGGTTCTTTATATTACAGAGTAATACCCCATTGTATGAATATGGCGTGTCCAGTTCTAGCAGCATTCATAACAAAACCTTCCCTTTCTCTATTGAATTACTTTGGCATTTTTTGCGTACAGTCAATTGACTGTCTATGTGTTTGTCTATTGTTCAGCTTTATTTTATCCAACTGATTTACATGTCCATCTTTATGCCAATACCCTGTCTTAACTACTGAAGCATCACAGTATAAGTCTTTTGAATTTGCATTTCTTTTTCAGAATCATTTTGAATATTTGGGACTCCTTGTCTTTCCATCAGCTCATTTATTTCTTTAAATGAGATCAGCTCATTTATTTCTTTAAAAGACACCTGCTGGAATTTTTTAAGTATGTAATAACTAGTACAACCAGTATTAGGGAAACAGATATCTTAACAATATTGGGTCTTCTGATTCTTGGACTTGGTCTATCCTTTCATTTATTGAAGCCTCTTCCACTTTTCTCAGAAGTGCTGTGTAGTTTCTGTGATGAGGTCCTATGTATCTTTCATTAAATTTATTCCAGGGTACTTAAAGTCTTCGATGCCATCGTAAATGGTACTGGTTTTCCAGCTTTCATTTTCAAGTATTTGTTACAGACATATAGAAATTCAACTATTTTTGCATTTTGGCTTTGCATGTTATGATCTTGTTAATTCTGTAATTCCAGTGACATGCCTGTAGCTCCACAGGGTTTTCCTGATACAATAGGAGTGATTTAAGAGTAGATGGTAAGTAAACTAAGAATCTGTAGTGTGCTGATTTTAGGCGTGTGTTAATACACCTTTGCCTCTGAAGGCTTTATGGCTGTGCGGCCGTGGTGGCAGTGATGGTGATAGTTTTGATGGGGATGATTTATAGAGAGGAAAGTTCTTGAAATGAATCTTTCATATCAGTTGCAAAATCTCAAAACCATGTGGTTCAGTTTCTACATGGCACCAGGCTTGACTAGTCCCCAGGACTTTGTAACTTTTTATAATTCACACCCTTGGTGCTATACCTTCCCAACTGCAGCAACTGCAGCCTCAATACCTAATACTGTATTTTTTCCTTCAATTCTTATGCATTTCTCATACTTGCATAGTATGACATCCTCAGTGTTTGCCATGGAGCAGGAAGGGCCAAGAGTGAGAATAATAATAGTGATCATTTGGGAAGCATCTATAACCAAAAGCTGAGCTTAGCGATACACGTGCATTACCTCATTCATTCCACTCAAAGGAGTGAATTGTGAAGTTAGAATCATCCTTGGACTCTTCCTACAGATAAGGAAACTGAGACTTAGATTAAGTCATTTGCCAGGTCATGAATTAGTTAATTAGTAACAGCACTGGATCAAAGTTCTGGACTCCAGAGCCCAAGGTTTTGACCAGAATTCCCATAGCATCTGTTTAAAAGGCAAAGAGAATTCCCTACACTCTCTGAGCATATAAAAAGGAATGTAGCCAGGCTGGAGAATCCTTAGGCTGATAAGAAATGTTAACAACGTTCATTTATTACCATTTAATGGGTTGAGGGCTGGTGATAAATCTCTTGGCTTAGGTGGCTAAGTATGGTGGGTGCTAAGAAGGTCAAGTCCTCTTTAATCTGTGGTCGGCACAGAGACCCAGTGAGCTTTCTCCTCGTTGGCTGGAGAAACAGCCCCACAGCCAGACTCCGCTGATCGCAGGGTATCCACGGTGCCACGTGCAATGGACCACATTTCCCTTGAGTCAGAAGGCTGCATGGGTGCCCCCGGGGTGCTTCCTGCTGTTCAGGAGTTTACACACCCACAACTCACACAAGACCCTTGCACAGATTCAGATTACGCCAGGGCTGGAAGGACATGCTGACCCTCAAACCAAACCAATAAACTACAGGTAATAACAGCCCTGGATCAGGAGCCCAGAGAGCATGAGGTTCCCCCGTACACCACGGATTGTTACCGCTGTTGACCGGTGACGAGTTCTTGCTCCCCGATGTTGAAGAATAACACCAAAGAAGCACGCCGAGGCAAGGTCAGGGTAGAAATTAGAAATTTATTAAAGGACAGAAGAAAAGACTTCTCCTGGAGGAAGAAGGGGACCCAGAAGGTGGAATCCGTGGAAGTGCAGTTGTCTCCCCTTTTTATAGTTCTTTCAGTGATGGAATGTAGGTGGGAAGGCCTGAGGGGTGGGACACAGGTGGGCCAAAGAAGTGGTCTGAGCAGGAAGGACTTCATTATCACTCCTTTGTGATGGGCTATCTTCAAATCTGCTGGGGGCTATTCATTAATACTTCTTCCAGGTGGACTTTGGCCTAGGGCCTCTTCAGGACTTCATTAACATTCCATGAGTTGTCCTCTGTGTTTTCCCTGAGTCATTCCCAGCATGGCCTCCATTTTAGATTTCACTCGGTATTAGACCCGATTTAACTAACTACACTGACTACCTAACTTTAAATCTGGCTTCAGGATTACAGTATCGCAAAGGGCCCACTGTAAAATGAAGCCTGATGTGTTTGGTGCCGGCTGCAGTTGGCAACTGCACACCGGATCCTATTTCACCAAGGGAGGGGCAGAGCTAAGAACCCGGCTTGGGATGATCCGGTTGGAATCCATCCTTTGCGGATCCTTCCCAGTTAAATCCATCGCCATGTGCTTTATTATTTAAATTTTCTATGTGTTGACCTTTACCCTTCATACCTGAGAAACACAGGGGTGAGGAGAATTCTTTAGAATCCCTGGTGACATTCCAAGAAAATGTCACTCACCGGTACCAGCACTCTCCTGGAATCTCCGGTCTGGAGAAGGGAATTTGGCCGCCTCTGTCTCCATCAATCAGGGCACCTGAGGTAATGGTATGCTCCTCGGCTCCACAGGGCACCGCTTTCCAAGAATCCCCACCTTTCCCCTTTGTGGGAGGGTCTGAGGCTCACTCCATCATGGGCATCTCCCCCTCCTTCAGCCCGCTGGACACCTTCCAGCCCTGCCTCCAGGGTCCAGCGTGGGGAAGGAGTGGGGCTGTGGCTAGACTTTGTGGCACACGTTCTAGGGGTTTTGTCTCTCAAGCCACTCTGCATGCCATCGACGTGTTGTGGACAATAGTCAGCAAACCTCCCCTTCACACAGCTCGTGCTCTGCGGCACGACACACCTGGGCAGAGTAAAAAGCACAAACCTGGTGGCACTTCCATCCTTCAGGCACAGCCACCTAACTGCTTTCATTCACGCACTTTGGGAGGGTGCTGGGGAAAGCGCTGTGAATTTCTCCTCCTCGGAAAGGCTTTTGTCCAACTGGAATTGTTTCTGACCTGCGTCAGTCCTGTGGATTTCACAAAACAAAGGGCAGCATTCTACCCAGACCCATCGGGATAGTTGGTTAAAAAATGGATGTATTCTCTTGAAGCTTCCACTTGAAAGTATTTTTTTTGTCCTCTATCATCCATTTGTTTTTTTGACTCTATATGTTGAAAGTTTTCAAATATATATAGAGAAAGAATCAGGTCTGATGAGCATCCACGTCCTTAGCACCCAAACTTAACAATGGTTAATACTTAGCCACCCGTGCCAATCTGCCTTCCTTGCAATTTAAAGGAAGTCACAGTCACTGCTGCAGTGCTGGGGTGCCCGCACTGTCCTACCATACACCTAAGGAAGCGCCACTAAAAGTGGGAATACCTGCTCTGTCTCAGCCGCCCACTGCACTGCTGTCTGCCTGGTAACCCACACTCCCGTCACTGTCTGAACACGGGAAGTTAGATCTTAAGAACTGATTCAGCTCAGGTTGAGATTTTTGCCCAGAAACCCTCTCTACGGATGTTGTACATCCATACTGAACCGTGCCGGTGCCAGGCCACACAGGCTTAGGGATGCAGAGATTAATCCCTGCACCAGGAGGATGGCATGAATCTCTCTCCAGTCTAAAGTTATCTTTCCATTCTTGGGACCAGCAAGTCATTTATGGGACAAGACCTTGGCCCTGTGGGCTACCACTTTCCCCCAACTCTTCCCTGAATATTTGCAGCATTCACTGATGACCTTTGACCAAATCAATTATTTCATACAAGGTTACAAAATGTTGGCTTTTAAAACTATTTTTTTACATTTATTAGCTAAGTATGACATTCCTTCATTATAAAGGATTTTCCCCTCAAACTTGGTTATCTTTACTCAAGAACCATAACACCAAAAAAAAAAAAAAAAACCTACCAAATAACCCAATCAATAAATGGGCAAAGGAACTTAACAGACACTTCACAGAAGAAATACAATCAATTAACAAATATATGAAGAAATGTTCAACCTCTCTAGCAATTACAGAAATGCAAATCAAAACTACACTGAGATTCCATCTCACTCCTGCATCTGAATTTTCAACTTTTACAGGGTCATCCCCAAAAGCTGATCACCCCCCTCCCATCACCCTTCCCTGCACGAGGGCTCCAGGGGAGCCCCAGGGGAGCCTCAGAGCAAGGTCTGCCGACCCAGGGGGCCCCGCTGGGCACACAATACAAGCAACAATAAATGTTGTCGAGGATGTGGGGGAAAAGGCACACCCGTACACTGCTGGTGGGACTGCAGATTGGTGCAACCACTATGGAAAGCAGTATGGAGAGTCCTCAGAAAACTTGGAATGGAACCACCATTTGACCCAGCTATCCCTCTCCTCAATTTGTACCCAAAAGACTTGAAATCAGCGTACTATAGTGACAGAGCCACATCAGTGTTCATAGCAGCTCAATTCACAATAGTTAAACTGTGGAACCAACCTAGATGCCCTTCAACAGATGAAAGGATAAAGAAAATGTGCGACATATACATAATGGAATATTACTCAGCCTAAAGAAGAATGAAATTATGGCATTTGCCAGTAAATGGATGGAACTGGAGATATTATGCTAAACAAGATAAATCAATCCTGAAGCACCAAAGGTCAAATATTTTCTCTGACATGTGGATGTTAATTCATAAGGGGGGGGGCAAGGATAGAGGTATTTTGGACCAGACAGAGAGGAGTAAAGGGGGTAGAAAGAATAGTAGAACGAATGATCGGACATTATTACCCTATGTGCATATATGATCACGTGACCTGTGTAACTACATCATGTGCAACCAGACAGATGAGAAGTTACACTCCATTTATGTATGATGTGTCAAAGAACACTCAATGAGTCATGTATCACTCATTAAAACAAGTTTAAAAAATAAGTAAAAAATCGGGTATCTTTTGTAACCTTGACAGACAGCCCAACACTTTCCCTTTATGGACCAAGTTTTAGAGTTAGACAGTGGCTAAATATCAGGAAGGTTTATCATTTTTAATACGTCCCTGTCCTGATATTGTCAATACCTCACTGTTTGGACTTTACTGGTGAAAAGGCTTTCTCACATCAGGCTCAAAGAAAGAATGGACGGTTCTTATTAATTAGGAATTTCAACTCGGGTATTTGTGGGGACAGAGGAGGGAGGCAAAGGGGAGTGAACGGGAGCTCCAATGGCAGGTCTGAGAGTCCAGAGCAACGGTGAGTTCCCTAGAACCATCCACCAGACAACAAACGAAAGGAAACGTCCAAGTGCAGAAGTGAGTCAGTCATGGGCTACTGGTTGAAATGACAGCCAATGCCATGAAAAGTGGCTGTTAGCAGCATCCTCGCCACCAGCCTGCTCTGGTCTGTGAAGGAATGGCAGGCGGGGCGTGCTGGACAAGAAGAGGGCCGGTGGGGGAGGTGGCCGCCCCTCCAGTTTCCTGCGTCTGCATTTTCAAGTTTCACAGGGTCATCAGCCAAAAGCTGACCACCCCCCACCACCCTTCCCTGCACGAGGGCTCCAGGGAAGCCCCAGGGGAGCCCCAGAGCAAGCTCTGCCCACCCAGGCCCCCCCCCCACTGGGCACATGGCACCCTGGACAGCGTGGCCTTGGTTGAGGAGGTCCCTCAGTGGGGCAGCAGAGGCGTGGGGGAGGTTGGGAGTGGCGCATCTCAGGTGGGCCACACAGGGCACAAAAGACCCTGTCTTCCTCCCGTCCTGTCCCTGCTGTCCCCGGCTCCTCCCAGCTCCAGCTCCTCGCAGATCCTTGGAAGCCTCCCTCCCTCCAAGCTGGCCTCTCTCATCTCCCAGCAGCCTGCCATGTGTCCCTCCAGCTCCAGCTCCAGGTCCTCTCTCCTGGGAGCGCATCCCCGAGGCCCTCCCGCTGCCCCTCTACCCTGAGTGGCTGTCTGTCTGTCCGCTGTCACCCTTGGTATGTTTATTCTGATCCCTCTTGCCTGGCTGTTGGCACTGGGTGAACACATTTTAAGTGAAACGGATGAATGGGAAACAAGCCCTGGCTCTGGCTGTTCCTGGAGAAGATTCCCCACCTTCCACCCCCATAAAGTCTACGGCCAAGTTGATTTTCCTCAGACCACCCTGAGGAAGACACACCTGGGAGCTGAGGTGAAGGGAGCCTGGGCGATTTCACACTGTAAGGAGGAACATGTTTGGTTTATTAAGAATAGCCAAGGAGGGTATTTGTGGGACCAGAGAAGGGGAAGAGAGGGCACGATGGAAACTTCTCAGTTTACAAACAGGCTTTAGCCAAGAGCACTGTAATAAAGAGCTGAGCTATTAAAGCCGAACAAATCAACAGACCCCTTTCCCCCTCATCCTCCTAAATGAAAGTGGTCATGGAACTGTGCTACGATGAAGGAAGGCCCGAGAGTTAAGTGCTTCGGAATATGTGAACAGACATAAATCAGCCAATTTCCATCTTGGAAGGCAGCATTCTTTAACATCCATTAATCTATGTGGCTCCTCTTGAAGTTCTTGGGCCCCTCTGGGCTTCTCTATCTCTTAATTGAAGTGGTGTGCCTGGGAGAATTATTGCTTTCTTACATCAGCTTTCCCTTCCAAGGGTGGATTGCAAAACAAATACAGGAGAAAGAAACTGGATTTGGTTCCCGGCAGCAGCCTTCCCTGAGTGTGCATCTGCGGGGATGCACACACCCTCTGCCCTCCAGCGTGAGCCGGGGCAGTCTCCTCCCACTGGGGCTCCCGACTGCTGGTAAGTACTAGATGTCAGCGGTGTTTCCTCGCCACTATGAGGTATGATGTAGTTGATGAAACCCAGGGCTGCAGATCAATGCATGACGGGATGAAGATATGCTCTGGGAAATGTAGCTCCGGCATCTTGATGTCCGTCCTTTACTTTTATCCCAACCTTCACACTCCCAGGAGCTTAGGAGTTTGAAATCAGCCCAGTGGCCGCAAGCACCTCCTTCTTCCTGATGGCAGATGGATGTCTTCCGGGCCCATCAACAGGAGGCCTCTGATTTATGCTCCTGAACATGACCAGCAGAGGCTGCTGAGGCTGGAGCCTCACCTGGGCCTTAGAATTAACCTGGAAGGAAAGTGGGGTCTGAAGTGACAGCCCCCTCACTTAGGTTCTGGAGTCCTGCGTGTGTGGGTGTGTGAATAAGAAAATGGTTTTGCATATGGCAGCCCGCTAGTGCTCACATTTGGAAGGGATCAAACCAAGGCTGTCTAAATCATTCAGGGGAGCAGCTGCATGAAGCCTCTCATAAATCACAATAGCGAGAGCTTATGAAGAGGGGCTGCAGTGACTGTGTGGCCCCAGAAACCCACCTTGCAGAACAGAGGCACTCCGAGTGTCCAATTTCACCGAGAAAAATCACCCGAAGGCTGTTGTAAAAACCAGAAGGGAGAAATGATTTGGTTATGCTGGTGATTTACATTTCTAGTGTTGGATGATATTTGACCAAGTCTTGCAAATCAAAGATCAAAGTTCTCAATTTTTTAAAGTCGTCTTTCTTTGTTTCTTTCTGTTTCGTTAACTCTTACAAAGCACTGTGTGTCTGAATACTTCACAAATATTCACTGAATCTTTCTGGCAATCCTATCCTGGTTCCCAATGTCTCCCAATATCACAAATCAGTACTGGTACTATCAAGAACATACAGTATCTCCTATACACGTGTAAGCATTTCATGTCAACTCGTAAGTAATAGGTCCTGGTAGTCGGTGACAGTAATGAGATTTAGTAATTCCCTTCAGAATGATGGGTATAAAATGAAACTGCTCTATGATAAAAGTTCTCTTAATAATTACCGTAAGTCGAACGGCTTCAGGTTTCCATGTTTTTTCAAATAACCTTATGGAATCAAACCGAACCCCCCCCCGCCCCCCGCAAATAATCATAAAATAGAAAAAAAAAAGAGCCATAGAAAGTACCATCAAGAGTTCACACTGGCCTTGGCCTCTGGTGGTCAATGTCTTTAGTCAGCTCCTGGCTGCTGGTGACTGCTCTTTGGCTCTTCTCATTTCTCATTGGTCTCGAGCAGCTGCAGTGTGTGTGTTGGGGGTCGGGGGGGATTTGGTTACAGGCCAGCTGGGAAGTGGGACACAACTGCTTTGAGAGTCTCCACAGCACTGTTTCCGGCGAGGGCCCATCTGCTCCCCGTGAGCTGTGCTTTCTGGGGGCCCAGGGGTCTCACACTCAAGCCACCCGCTGGGGGTTTTCAGGATTCTTCAAGGTGAGCTGGAGCCTGCCCAGTTCTGAGTGTGGACATCTATGCCGGCTCTGTTCAGTGACACGAAGCTGGCAGTTGACATCTCCCAGGGCAGGAGTGCCTGTACCATGGTACTGGCCGGGCTGCAGGACAGGCCCACGTTGCCCCTCCTGGGATCAGCCTTGCAGCACCCCACTGGGGAAGGGAGTCTTGAGCATGAAGGATCTTTCCCACACCCAGGGAAACATCGTTGTTTTAAAAAGAGAGAGAGAGACCATTGAGAAAAATGGAAACCCTAGTACCCTAATAAGACTCCAGGCCTGGTTCTGAAGGCCCAGGGACTCTGGTGTTCAAGACGGCATTTTGACAAATGGAGGGAGAGAAGATGGCAATCCGGTGCCTGTTCTCACAACAGCAGGAAGAGGCAGGCTGGCAGACAAACTGCTCACCTGCCTGTACCTGGAATCCGTGCTGGGCCACGTTCAATGCACATGCTGGGAGAGCCCACCTCTGTGCCCAAGCTGAGTTGCCTTGGGCAAGCAATTCAACTAGTGTCCCCAACAGTGTGTGGGTGGGAAACTTAAACCCTAGATTCATACGTTAATGGCATTTGGAGGTGGGACTTTGGGGAGGTCTTTAGGATGAGATGAAGTCATGAGCTGAGGTCCCCTGATAGCATTAGAGGTTTTAAAAGAAGAGGAGGAGAGACCAAGCTGGCACACCATGGGATGCCCTCCACCCTGTTAGGATGCAGCAGGGGCCTTGCCAGATGCCAAGCCGATGCCAGCAATGTGCTCTTGCCTTCCCACCTCCACGACCAGCAGCCAAAAACACTGATGTTCTTTTTTTTAAGCCCTCCATTTCCCCCACATTTTTATTGTGCATTATAGTTGTACATATTGATGGGACTCACTGTTACGTGTTCATCCTGCCCACAACATAACAATATAATTTCCCCCCTTCCCCTACCTCCCACCGCTTGGTCTCTCTCCTCTACTGATCTCCCTTTGATTTTGGGGAGATCCACCCCCACTATTAAAACTTCTATTCTTTATAAATTACCCAGTCTGTGGTATTCAGTTCTACTCATAGAAATGGACCAAGATTGGGTTCTCTTGTAACTCAGGCCAATCAGAGGAGAATGCTGAAGGCCCTGTATTAGCTCCTGTGGCTGCAGAGGAAAAATGACCCCAAACTGAGTGGCAGAGAAACACAAATTTGTTTAAATTGAAACCAGTAATTCTAATTTATTATCTTATAGTTCTGGGGACAGAAATGGGTCTCACGTTGGCAGGGTGGCGTTCCTTCCAGGAGCCTCAAGGGGGCGATGTGTTTTCTTGTCTGTGGCCCCCGGCCTCCATCTCCAAGGCTGGCCATGGGCCCTTGAGTGTCTGTGACTTTGCCTCACTTAGACTCTGTCTCTCCTCCCACATTTCAAGGGCCCTGTGGTTCCCCTGAGCCACACTGATGATCCTACTGTAAGATCGTCTGGTTGGCAAACTTCTGTCCACCAGCTTCGTCACAAAATATTTTCCCAGGTTCTGGGGATGAGGACGTAGGTTGGAAATTATTTTGCCACTGCAGCAACATATGCCACCTGAGAAACACCCTGGAGGTGGCTTTAGAATCACACCCATCCTTGTGGATCGACCCAGTCAAAATGGCGGAGCCCGGCCTCTCTCCTGGCAGCCATGGCTGTGGTCCTGGGACTCAGATCCCCTCCTTTCTAAATCCTGGAAATTTTTTTTTCTTTGTGGTTCTGTCATTTTAAGGACCTGATCATGGGTGCTCCTGTTACCCTTCTCCAAATGAGACTCCATCCAAATGCCTTTCACTTACAGCCTTAATTTTTGGCTTTTCTGTGGCTCCTGCGGAGCCGGCAGTTCCCCACACCTGCACCTTACACTCAGGTTCAAGTACAGCCGTGGTGACTACACCTGACTCACATCACACGTAGCGACTCTATTAGAACGTCTATACAGCTGGCCCTCGAGGCCCATGGGTTCTAAAGTCATGGACTCAACAACCTTCAGATAAAAGGTATTTGAGAAAGGACTGCGTCTGTATTGAACTTGTCCCCGGTTTTTGACTCGCCTGTTCCTTAAGCCACACAGGAGAACAACCATTTATGCAGCGTTTCTATTACATCGGGTAAGACGAGTAACCTAGAAATTATGTACAGTATCCAGGAGGTTGTGCGTGGGTCCTATGCAAGTACTGTCACTTTACTCAGGACCTGGAGTATCAGAGGATTTTGGTATCTGAGGGGCTTCCTGGAACCAATCCCCCTATGCCTAGGGACAGCACACCCCCTGAAAGCCCCCTTAGGCAACAGGCTGAGCCCCAAGGAGGGCCGGTTCCCAGCCTGCCCCCTCTTTAGGAGCTCCACTAACTCCTCAGACCTGGGCTGGAACCAGCCTGGGGCAGGGAGGCCAGACTCACGGGCTTGAGCTGTGAGGTCATCAGCCGGCTTTCCCTTCGGGGAAGGACGTTTCTTTAAGCGTTTGGGGGATCAGAACTGAATCAAGGTCTGTCTCTTGATAACATAATTCAAGTACAATGTAATGGCGCCTGGGGGAGAGGGACTGAATTTGAGGATTATTAGTTTCACTGCTCTGGAATAGGTCCCGGAGGAGACCACGTGGAGGCCTAGTCCAACAGACTGTCCAACCCCTTTTTGCCGAGCCCTGTCTGTCAAAGGGCTCCACGTGTCACCATATCTCCACCCTCCCCAATACGAGGCCTCCTTGCCCAGCCTCTCAGCCTCCACGCAAGCCAACATTTTCTAATGATCATTTCCTATGTAAAATCAGCAAGGGGAAAAATTCCTCCTGAAGCACATGTCTAGATGATTACATTTCTCCTTGACAGGGAATTATCAGTGACGTCCCCATGGCTCATAAGACTATGGAGAATGTAACCTCTGATTAATGGGGTAAGACAGATTGTTGATATTCATGGAATTCAATATTCTAACCTCAGACCCATGTTTACAGCACACTGACTTACAACTTTGAAAAAAAAAAAAAACACCCTGCTTTTTATGTATGTTTGGTTATTAGGAGTCCACTCTAGAGCGAGCCAAACAGGCCCACATGCCCAGCTGGGTAGCCTAAACCAGAACATGCATGTTACACAGTGATTTAGGATTTAAACTCCGATAATACGTGTACATACTCCGGCTGCAACGTTTTTCCTGTTGTACCTGTAACCAGCCTACAGGAAACCCTTCAAATTCCACTGTAAATAACTTTAACAGCGTATTGAAAAGTAGTCCTCATTCTAACCAGCCACAGAGAAAGGAACCCGTGCACCCCTGACAACCATAGTTTTGTTTTGCTTTGACTTCTTGTTTGTGTGTTTGTTTTAAATGAAGGATTAAAACAGAGAGCTCTTGGGTTATGGATATGGCTCAGTTGGTAGAGTACTTTCCTTGCATGCACCAGGCCCTGGGTTCAAACCTCAGCACCACCAAAAAAAAAAAAAAAAAACCTCACAGAGCTCATCATGAAACATGACACCCCTAAAGAAGGGTAGCATTTCACTCTACATTTTTTGCAGCACCCAAGTTAGTGGTTAGGCAGAAGTGACCACTTTGATTTCCGTCATCTTGTCATGGCTTTGAAACCATGTCGTATTATGATTTGCCCCATTTTGCAGAGGAGCTAAATGAAGAACAGAATGAGTAACTTACCCCAATTTACTCACAAAGCCAGGGTTATTAGAATTCCCAGGCCAGTGGGCTCACCACAAAACTACACTCCTTGACAAACGGAGGCGGTGCCAGGTACACCCCAAGTCTCCCTGATCTCTGTCTGCTCCGAGGTGGGAAAGAGGCCAGGTGCAATCTGTTCAAGCAAAAGAGCACAGAATGGAGGGGTCCTTGGAAGAGTGTAAGATAAGGGGAAAGCATTCCTTTGGAGGTTATTGAACACTGATTTTTAAAGCAAAACTGATGAAGAAATCATAAATCCAGGGTGACACGTGGGTTGGAAGCAGTCCACCCTGAACAACTGGTGGACTTTACATGCGGGAGGAGAGTGGGCCCTTCTGCTCAGGAATTCTTTAGAAGAGGTCTCAGTACAAGCTCAGCACCAGGAAGTGGGAATGGGGTGGACTGTACTTGCGGGATGCCCCGGAAGCAGAACTGTAAGGTGAAAACAGGTCGAAACCTGTTTTCCTTTTTCCCCTGAAGCTGCCTCTTTGCTACAGCCACCTCCCTTGTCTTAGTGTCCCTCCTGGTGACTCAGGTCTGCTTAAGAGGGCTTTCCATTCTGGCTCACAAACCCCCACACAAAGCTCTATCCCCCCAGATTTTCTACTCTCTTCCAGAGTGACCCATCTTGGTCCTGTCCCCTCAGGGTTCTGTTTCCCCCCAGGAAATGGATGTGGTAGACTAATCGGAGCCATCACCCTAGGAATACACTGGATAGAGGTCATCCCTCGGAGATGGTGACGCATTGTCATGTAGCAGGGAACTTAAAGCATAGGGGTCCCTCAGTACTCACAGGAGATGGGCTCCAGGATCCCCCAAAGACATCAAAATCCACAGAGGCTTAAGTCCCTTGAAACAAATGGTGTAGGATTTGCAGAGAACCTATGAACCTTCCCTTGCATACTTTAAATCATCTCTGCTTTCCCTAATTCCTAACATGATGTCAGTGCTGTGTAAAAAGTTGTTATGTTGTGTTGCTTAGGGAACAATGACAAGAAAAAAATGTCTGTCCATGTTCAGTAGAGACACAATTGTTTCTTACAAACATTTCCAATCTTTGGTTGGTTGAATTCATGAATGCTGAACCCCCACATCTAGAGGACCAACTGTATTGTGGATGGAATGCAAAGAACATGAAAAAATAATATCCAGTTTTGGTATGCTGAATAGAATTTTTGCAGCAAAACATTAAACTTGAAAATCAGTCCTTTTCAAGAGAAATGATATCTATCCTCAGTTCTTTTAATTTCTTTTTTTAATCTTTTATTCATTTTATTTTTTTAAATAGAAGACAGCAATGGAATACATTACAATTCTTACTACAGATATACAGCACAATTTTTCATATCTCTGAATATAAAATATGTTCATGCCAATTCATGCATTTATACATGTACTCTTTTTGCATTACAATTTTTTAAATTTTTTTTCAGTTGTAGATGAACACCATACCTTTATTTATTTCTTTTTATGTGGTGCTGAGGATCAAACCCAGGGCCTCACACATGCTAGGTGAGACCTCTTCTAATTGTACCACTGAGCCACAACTCCAGCCCTGCATTACAATTCTTAATTCACATATATACCCAAATTTTTCATATCTCTGTTTGTATATAAAGTATGTTGACACCCAATTCAAATCTTCATACATGTACTTTATATAATGACGTCCATCACATTCCACCATCCTTGCTAATCCCCTGCCTCCTCCCTTGCCCTCCCACCCCTCTGCCCTATCTAGAATTCATCTAATCCTCCCATGCTCCTCCTCCCTACCCCACTATGAGTCAGCCTCCTTATATCAGAGAAAACATTCGACTTTTCTTTTTTGGGGATTGGCTAACTTCACTTAGCATTATCATCTCCAACACCATCCATTTACCTGCAAATGCCATGATTTTGTTTTTTTTAATGCTGAGTAAAATTCCATTGTGTATATATGCCACATATTTTTTATCCATTCATCCACTGAAGGGCATCTAGGTTGGCTCCACAGTTTAGCTAATGTGAATTGTGCTGCTATAAACATTGATGTGACTGTGTTATCCTCAGTTCTTTTCTATCCCATTGACACATTAAGAGCCAGACTTGGAGGACTAAACCAAAGAGTTTTATACTCAGAAGGAAGGACAGAGGGGCACCTGCTCCTTCCAGCCCTGGGGGATTGTGGGACAAAGGTATTCAACAGTAGGGGGAGTTAGCAGTGAGGTGTGTGTGTGTGTCTCCTGCCTGAGATCAGAGAGGGGAAAGTGCATGCACCAAGGTGAAGGGAATGCAGAAGGCAGAGGGGTCCATAGCATGCTGTCTTCTGGGGCAATGTCCTTCTGCTAGGTGGCTCCTTGCCAGAACAGGGGGCCCCTGAGAAATCAACAGGTGAACTACGTTTATTTCATTCCCTTCTACCTAGCATACGAAAATCAGAAAAGTTTGGCAAAAACAAACAACATTTCCTGTATATCTTAAGTATAGTGAGAAATGAATTTTAATATTTTCAGCCCCACTACATCTCTCAAGCCTTTCCTTCAGCCTCAGCACATGGCATAGCACTTTTAGATGACATCTGTAGTGTAGCTTAGACAAAGGGCATCTTTGTCCCTTCCCCTGGGCTAAACCACCAAGGACCTTGCATTCAAAAGGTAACTAGTATCATGCTTAATGACAGATGGCTGCAAAGTGTGATTCTGAAGTTATGAGAGGTGGCCCAGGTGGACAAGAACGTTACAGAACATAACTCGATGTTCCAGCCAAATGGTGACTTTATAAAACAGAGAGGTCACTGTCTGGTTTAGGAAGTTTGCATTCAAGTGTGGGAGCGGGGCATGACCATGGTCTCTGCCTTGTCAATAGTAATAATTTTGAAGACAAATATCTGCATTCAAACCCCAAATAGAAGTGTCCACATTTACCAGAGAAGTCTGTTACGGAGCAATGTTCTTGAATGTTGAGGATTCTTCACTTACAGACAGATCTGCCTCAGGTTTTTGTAAATGGTAATCTCCCCAAACACATCCAAGTCAAGTCAAGCTATTTGTCCAAGATAAATAACTTAGTTACCAAGAGATGACGGAAGGTAAACATGGAGAAACTTTTAACTGAAAAAATCAATCAGAAACAAAGAAGAATTGAAAAGATCATGCATCATGATCAGGTAAGATTTACCTGGGAAACAAGAACAGCTCAACATACAAAAATCAACATATCACCGTCACACACACATCAACACAATGAAGAATACAACACAATTATTTCAATATGTGCAGGAAAAAAAAATTTTTAATAGCCTTTCATAATGAATATTCTCAACAAACTAGGAATAGAAGGAAATTATCTCAACGTAATAAGGCCCATATACAAAGCCTCCAGATAATAAATCCAACAGGGAAAAGCTGGACACTTTTCCTCTAAGAATGGGAATAAGACAAAGATACCCATTCTCACCTCCAATTTAACATAATACCAGAAGTCCTTGCAAGATCAAAGGGGAAGGGGGAAGCAAGCCACTTTAGTTTTTTCATATTTTTGGCATAATTTTTAAAAATAGATAAACATTAAATATAAATAAAGTGTCTTCATGGAATCAAAATGTAATTCTAGATGAGGATGAGAATCCAAATTAGAAAGGAAGAAGTAAAATGATCTATTTTTAGATGAAATTATATTACATGTTAAAAAACAACCTAAAGTCTCCTAAAGTCTCTTATTAGAGCTAATAAAGTTCAGGATACAAAATCAACATATGAAAATCCATGTTTTTAATCCCCACCAACAAAATATCCCAAAAGAAATTAAGAAACTAACTCATTTATAATAGCATCAAAAAGAATAAAATACTTAGGAATATACTTAACAAAGGGGTGAAAGGCCTGTATACTCAAAACTACAAAAATTGATGAAATAAAGAAAACACAAATCAATGGAAAGACATCCAATGTTCATGGATTGGAAGATTTAATGTTGCTAAAATGTCTATAGTTCCCAAAGAAATCTGCAAATTCAATGTGATCCCTATTAAAATCCCAAAGGATGGAAAGGAGCCCAGTGATAGGGACAATAGGGATGAACCTGGAGGACATCATGCTGGGTGAATAAGCCAGTCACAGAAAGACAGTCAACTTCAGAAACAGAGTTGAAGGCTGGTTACCAGAGCTGAGGGCGGGAGAGAGAGGAAGGGGCTCATCGTGCATGTGAATTCCCAGCTATGCTAGACGTGGGCTCCTACAGGCCTGCTGAACCACATCGTGCCAATGGTGAACGCACTGCTTTATTTATAACATACTTACACCTGGGAATTGTAGGAGGCCCGATCTCATGTTACATGTTCTTACCACAAAAAGAAAGCGAAGGCAAGGCAGGAAAGGGAAAGGAATTCCCCCAAATCAGTAGTCAACAGGGAGGGCAGCCTCATTGACCAGACTGTGTAGGGAGACGCCGTGAGTCAGGGGAGAATTCACGGTAACTAGCGCCTCTTATTCGTGAGATGCTGTTCTGAGCTCTTAGTGCCGGTCACCCCAGTCATCCTCACCAGCCACCCCTGAGGCTGACTTTCACAGAGGACGAGGCCATGTGCATGGAAGGGAGGCAGCCCATCCCCCAACTCAAGTCTGTTGGACCCAAAGACTGGTTTCCTCGAGACCCCAAGAAAAGGACCTCAAGCCAGTGGCAACACTTCCCCTGGCTTCTCTGTCACCGCGTAGACTTCTGATCCAGGTCACCTCTGACTCTGGGTGAATCTGGGACATTTGGAAGATTTCCATAACTCTAAGGTAGGTCAGCCTAACCACCCTGTAGGAAGGACACACTTTATCCGTTGAGGACCCCAGAGAAGCAAAGAAGTCCCTCTGCTCTGAGCACTGCACACTGCGAGACAGGAAGTCCCCGAGGGGAGCTGTAGGAAAGCGGTCATCTGCCAGCCAATAAACCAGGGCCACACTCCACCTCAGGAAGTGAAGTCATGAGATCGACCACCAGCCCCTGTCCCACGCCTTTGGAGGGACAGAGAGATTTGGAGCTGGTGTTCACAGAGTGACTGCTTTGGGGATAAAACTGGACACGCAGGATGGGAAAAGATCAAAGGGGAATGTCCTGAAATACTTTACCCTAGAGAAGTACAGCCCAAATCATGTTTGCTCTGCAAAAAGTGTTCCTGAGAAGGGGAATGTGCATGCATGCACGCACGCGCGCGCGCACACACACACACACACACACACGCACACGCACACGCTTACCAACCTACAGAATATCCGGGGACCATTGGCTGTGTTTCCACAGTTGCAGTCTCAGAAGCGTCCAGGGAGGCTAAAAATGGCAGGGGCTCCAGACGTCTTTGGAGATGGCCCCACGTGCACTCAGCCTATCCTTATCCACTCAGCCTTCCCTTAGGAAAGAGCAAGTGCCTGCAGCCCGCGGAGCCTGGGAAAGTTGCCTGCAAACTGTACATGCCTCCATGGCCCAGCAAGCCCCAGAGCCCCTGCACTGTGGTTTTGCAAAACACTGGAATCCTATGAACGCTGAGAAAACTGACGGCCTTGGAACACGCTGCCTGCTTTTTTACAACTTAATGAGACTCCACTGCTGATAAGTTCTGGTCTGAAGTGTAATAGTGCACCCCCACGTGGGGCGCGGGGCGTCCAACTCTGTCCTCCACAGGACTGATTCCAGACCCGAGCACCGGCCCCCCAGCCCCTGGCCGCCTCTGGTGGCCTGTGTTTTCCAGTGATTTCTGGCAAAGCCCCGGTGGTTTTGTATCTTGGTGATTCATTGAAATGCCTCCTAGTAGATTCCAATACGAGAAAAGTGACCCTCTTCCCCAAGGTGATGGGTTGGGTGTTCACCCACTTGTTCATTACACAAATAGCTGGGGAGGGCTCAGCCTGCGCCAGGACTCTCACTGCCCAGAGGGCTCCAGGAATGTCACAGAGGGTGACTTTTGCTGGCTGGGGGTCTGCAGTGCGGCAATGCCCGACAGTTAAGGAAACAATTCTAGAAACACGAGTTTGGCCAGTTACCTTGGTGGCTGCGGTTTGGGGGCATCTTTAGAATTGGAGGGCATGATGGGGAAAGGCATTGGGTCCTGCAGATCCTCCAAGCCTCTCGGTGCTGTGGAGGTCAGGGCAGATCAGGGTTCCTTGATGACGACACATCCTGTGGGGGAGAAAATACCCTACTCCTCTGCCCTCCAGTTACTTGAAAATGGAGCTGGGTAGTGAGACCTGTGTAGGTCTGTCCTGCTGGCTCCATGATTACGTTGTGGTTCAAAAATCAGAACATCAGCTCTGACCTCAGAATCTCAGCTGTGTGACTTTGGACAAGTTTCTTAGCCTCTCTGTGCCTTGCTTTCCCATCGTGTGTGAATGTTGTGAGGAATGAGTGGGTGAAACATTCGGAACACAGCAGGACTGATTCCCACGAAGGATTTTCTGTGTGTGGCATTTATATTGTGACCGGCCCCTCCTCTACCTCCCTCCCCTGGCTGTACCTACCCATATTTCAGTTCTGCCTGTCCAGGTCCTTCTCCCCAGCAGGGTCTGTCTGCACTGCTGGCTGCCAAGACTGAGGCTGTAGAAGCCGGTGGGATGGGCGTGGTCTGGCTGCGCCACACCCCCATTCCTGGCCAGGTGCCCTCACCCTAAGCCCAGGTGCTGTGACCCTAGCAGCCATTCTTCAGCAGTCAAGCCAGGAGACCACGATGCCAGGAGCCTAGCTCACCTCCATCCCCTGCCATCCTTGGCGAGGAGGGTGTCCGGCAGTGAATGGAGGCAGGTCCCCCCACCACCTCTCCCCTTCCTCAGGAGCCTCCAAGGTGGCCCCAGAGCAGGTGCAGGTCCTGGGGAAGGAGGGTCAGGAAAGGGAGAAGGGCCCAGGTGTCCTCTCCCAGCCCCTGGCGGAGCGAAGCCGAGGACAGGTCTCCCGCACGTTAAACCATATGCCAGGGAACATGCCAGAAGGTGCCAGAAGCAGAAATCCCAAGCCAGAGGCGTTCCAGCTCAGGGTGAGGCAGGGGGCATGAGCGAGGCTGCCTCCCAGTGAGAGATCAGAGTTCCAAGAAGAGATGGCACTCTTCCGGGAACAGGTGGCATTTTAGAAAATATGAAGGTCCTCCCCATTCACTAGGGATTTTTGTTTGGTGGTTGTTTTGTGACAGGGATTCAAATTTAGTTTACTTCTTAGGTCGGTAAAAACGAGTTCAGGCAAAAATAAGGTTGATTTTGGGGGGCTTGGGTATAAGTGTCAATCTAACCCCACCAGAGCCCTCTCCAGGAGGCCCAAGTGAGACCCGTCAGCAAAGCTTCTAGCAAACCTCATTAGGACCTTTCAGGATAATGAGTCCTGTGGATGCAACCTAGACCTCCCGAGTGCCCCGAGTTGCCCACTGGACCCAGCCCCAGCCATTTCACAAAGGATGTCTTACAGGGAGGTCAGGGGCCAGGAAGTCCACCTGTCTGTCAGGATGGGTGGCCAAGCGCGTGCACCTTTGCAGTTGCTGGAACCGTTCCTCCTATTTGGTTTCTTTTATTTTTAAAGCCATGCTGGATGTTTTGCTGGTGAGAAAAGCCAACTACCGGTCTCCATATCTTTTTTATTACTAGGGAGAATTTTTCTCCGGAGCACATTTGGGAGTTACCTTCTAGTCTCCCCGCCTTTGGCTCATGCCAGCAAGCAGCTTACAGGACACCCCGTGACTCGGTGCCAGCTCTGGAGAACATAATCAGTTGCAAATGTGTCGGGGTGGATGACGGATGAATGCAGGAACTTTATCACGTCTCCCATTTTTCACTGTTAGCAAACTGTAGAAATCTCACATGAGACAACCTCTTTCTCTCCTTCCTCCCACCCTCAACAGCCCTTTAAAAAATGATTAAAATACCGGCCAAGAAGGACGGCTTGTCTGCAGCAGGAACAGCGGGGCTGTCAGGCCGGGTGGGACCCTCCTCTCAGGCCACAGACGGACTTGCTTGAACAGAGTCGCTCTCTGTTGTCTCATCCATCTCCAACAGCCACTGAGACTTTTGCTTCATTTTTTTTTTTCTTTGCATGGGAAAATCTGTTTCGGGGTCATGCCAAAGCATCGGAGGTCTTCAGAGGGACTATTAAGATAGAGCACGCAGCCCCAAGCCAGGAATGAAATGGTGCTCAAGGAAGGCACTGGTGGGCTGAGGAGGGAAGACAGAAAACAGAAAGCAGGTAGAAAATAGTGCCGAGCGTGCAGGGCTCAGGAGGGTCCCCCTGGCCAGCTGTGGGAGGCCAGTCTCAGGGAGAAAGCCTGGGGTGGAGAATGTGGACCTGCGTGGGCTTCCCCCGGGGTCCTCCTTCCTGCAGAGAGGCCCGGGCACAGCCGGCCAGGCCATCAGCCCTGGGTGAGTTTCCTCAGGGCTGTCCTAACAAAGCATCCCAAACAGGGGGCTTCAACGGCAGAAATCAGTTGTCTTGTGGCTCTGGGGGCCAGAGTGGACATCGTGGCATTAGCAGGGTTGACTCCTTCTGGAGGCTGAGGGAGCGTCCCTAGCCTCTCCCATACCTTCCAGAGGCTGCCCACAGCCTTGCCATTCCTTGGCCCTGGCTGGGGGCTATGTCACTCCCTTGTCACCTGTCTCCTGTGTCTACAGAACCTTCCTCTAAGGATACCACTCAGGGCAGCAGAGTCCACCCTACTACAGAGTGACCTTGCCTTAACCAATGGCATCTCCAAAGACCCTATTTCCAAATAAGGTCACATTCCAAGCGTCAGGGTGGGCATGAAGTGGTGGGTGCTTCTTGACAGTATTCTGCAGGGATACGGCTGGTGGCATGGGTGCCTCTGGATGTGGACAGTGGGAGAGTCTGGGAGAGGTGCCAATCAAATGAAGTGGTGCAGGGACTTCCGGACAGGTCAGCAAGAGCTGGCAGAGACCAGGACTAAGGATCAAGACCTGCAGCACAGAGCCAAAAGGGGGTGGGAGCAGGCGACCCAGGCCCCGAGCTGGAGAGCAGTGAAAACAGGGCCATCTGTTGAAAAGGACAGCACTGGGGCATGCCTTGGACCCCAGATGCCACAAGCCCAGCCTTCCAGATGCCACTGAGAAGCCCTGGCAGAGCCCTGGGTCAGGCATCCCCCGCCCCCTGGAAAGGATGACCCGCAGCAAGCCCATGTCTTCTACACACAACTATCACCGCTCTGCCCGCGGGTGTTCTGATGTAGAACTCTACAGAATGAAATCTGCAGAAGTTTCTGCTTACTTCCACAGCAGTGAAGATAAAGCTTGCTCCGCTTTGGGGTCCCAGGGAGAGGCGCTGAGCTGGCATGGTTGTCATGGCAACGGCCAGCCTGGCAACGGCAAAGGCAGTGTAGTGCCACTCGGCTCTCTTGGGGTCCCTTGTGGAACACCCGGCACATTTTCAAAAGTCCATTTTAATTCACTGAAATCTAAATATAGGCTGGGAGGAGCTGGTGCTTTGGGGGCATTCAGAAAGGCGATTCCTTCAAATGAGTCACAAGATGAGGTAGTCACCGTCCCGAGGGCAGCCCTCCATGACCCAGTTCGCTGGCTCTTGCAGCCATTTGATAAATGTCTGTTTCGCCCCATGGAAGTGCCCGGCAGGGTTGCAGGTGCTGGGGACAGGGAAGCAAGCAGTGCAGCAGGGTGTCCACGTGGCAGCTTGCAATCCCCAGGAGAGCGACGACGCCAGCAGGGGGACAGGAGCCCAGGGAGGCTCAGCACCCGCACCTTCCCCTGCCCAGCTGGTTCCTGAGGAGGCAGGCAGCTGTCACTAGTGCTGAGGGCATCGCGCTCACCAGGCTGAAGGCAGGAAGTGACCAGGGAGCAGCCTCCAAGGAGGCCACACTGGAGTGAAGACCCATAGACAAGGAAGTTCTCCTCCAAGTCCAGCCATCCTGGTCAGCGCCATTCTGTGGACATGTGACTTCCTCCAGGGCTTGAGCTCGTATGGCCTCCAGAAGCAGTTCCCGCCCTGCCTCCTGTCTCTGGAAGGTGTTTGAGAGGAACTTTGGTCTCCTGAGAAGGCGAGAGAAGGAACAATGACATCCAGGGCCCTGTGGGTGTCCTGAGGCAGCACACACCTGCCAGACGCGCCCGGCTCAGGCTCCCTCCTCGGGAGGCTGCTCGCCTTACCTGGGAGCACTGTTATCCTCCTCATCCATTTGTCTTTTCAACACCAAATACATCTTTCTCACTTTACAGCCTTTTCTTACACGTCCACCACTCTCGGCTTCCACCAGGATTCTCGGTAGCTGAGGAGGCCGTGTGTGTAATTCATACCTGAAGGGCTATAAAATTCGGCTTCAAGCAAACAGCCCTTTCTTCCCATCTCCATTTCTGTTCATGCTGACAGAAACTGGCAGGTGAACACATTAAAACACAAAAACAGCAGTTAACCCTCTGGGCACAAGGGCGCATGGTGACACGCAGCTCGTTGGTTGAGCACCTCCGTTCTGAGAGTCCTGTGTGGTTTGGAATTTGGAGGAGGGAAAAAGAAGCACAGTCCTTGTATGTCTGGCTGGGTGTCCGACATACAGAAAAGCCGTCGATCATCTCGAGCCGTCTATCGCCAGAACATGCCCAGGGCATCGAGAGCCACTGGAGGGGTAGCTGGTCCAGTCTGGGGCCACTTGAGTCAGGGAAGCCTGGTCTTTGCGGAGAGGAGCAGTCTTCGCCCTCTGATGAGTCAATGTGGAAGGGGGTTCCTCATGGTCCTCAGATCATTCTGGAGAATCTCATAGCTCTTCTACCCCTGGACGCCCAATACCGACTGACCTCGTGAGCCCCATCCTCCAGCACCAATGAGATGGGCCTGCCTCCATCAGGGACCAGGTAGGGAAGGGAAAGTGGGGGATGCAGAGGTTTGGAAAGGAACGCCTCCAGAGCTGTCTTCTGGTGGAGACCAGACCTGGCCTCCCATGAGGCCCCACCACTGGAGAAGCGCAGAAGATCCTGGGCCATCCTGGTCATTTCTCCTCAGCTCCCCAACCTCAGCTGCTCCTCCAGGAGAGACCCGACAAGCTGCTGCTGCTGCTCCAGTTCCAGAAGGCTCCTTTCCATTGTCCCCCGGGGCCACTCAGTCTGCAGCTACTTACTGGTCCTCAGATACTGCTCCAGGGCTGGGCAGACAGCCCCGGCTCAGACCCTGCTTCCCTGAGCTGTTGTCCAGATGCTCATCGCAGCCAGGTAATGTGAAGTCACCACCCCCCAAGTGGGTGGCCCCAGGACAAGGCCAGCCTGCCAGGAGGGGTTTGACCTACTAGGAATGGGGATGCGTGCTGGAGGGGACGAAGCAAGAGCAGGGGAGGGGAGACTGTGCCCAGCAGAGGAAACGGCATCCGCAGAGGGCGTGGGCAGGGAAGGGCCGAGAACAGGAGAGACTGAAGAAGGCATCAGAGTGAGCAGGCAGGAGAGCCAGCTCGGCAGGCCTGGAGCTCACAGGGCAGCCGCAGCCCTGCTGTTCCCAACCGTTTGGGGAAGCCATGCGGGTTTCAGGATTGGCAGTGCCCGCTCAGTACTCTCCCCGCTTCTATCACCATTTATAACTCATGGAGGCCACAGCCTGAGGAAAATAAGGCTGTGGCTGAATGATCCCCAGGATGTGGCCACCAGCTGACAGAGAGACAGGACTCCCCCTGGGACCTTGAAGCCAACCCCGCCCGCCTAGCGCTGCTCCCCGACCCCTCCTCAATCTGCTGCAGGTCACTGCCTCGCCTGGGAGACCCGCTCCCTGGAGTTGAGGGCTCATGAGTGTCAGAGGCTTGGCATGGGGACCATCTCGTTTACCTCTGCTCTCCCACAGTTGATCATTGTGCGGGGACCAGCCACGCCCCTCCACATGTTTCTGATTCTCTTAATGGCCTGGGCTCTGCTGAGCTCACCCAGTGAGTGACAGGCTCAGAGTGCTCGGGAAAGCACTTTTGGAAAGTTCATGTGGCCTCCACACACCACCATTTTAAAATCTTTTTTTTCTTTCAAATAAATTTTTTTTCTAATCCTTTGAAAACATTCATGTACTCTATATTATTCAAATGCACTTTCAATTAGTAAATCTATATACATTATGAGATTTTAAAAACCTAAATGGGTATAGAGGAAAAAGTAACCCTCATTCCTGTGACCTAGTTCTCCTCCTGACCATTGTCAACCAATTGCTTACTGATATTCTAGCATGGGTGCCATAAGTGCACCATAAACCACCAATCTTATGATGCTTAAAAACATAGGTTTTGCTTTAAAATCACTATCTGGAATATTCTAACTTGCAAATCACTCGTTTGTATTTGTTACACAAACTCAGCACCGTTGCCATTTGGGGCTGGAGCATTCTTTGTTGTGGGGACTGTTCTGGGTATTGAGCATATTGATCAACATCCCTGATCCTAACCCTAGATGTCAATGGCAACTGTGATAATCAAAAATGTCAGCTGTGACAATCAAAAATATCTCCAGCAATTGCTGAGGGGGTGATGAAGAGGCAAAATCGCCTCCAGATGAGAATCACTGATTTATATTGTGGTTATTTATAATGTGCTCTCATCTCATTAGTAAAAGGTTTTGGCATACTTACAAAGATCCCAAACGCCAATAAAATTTAAAATAAGTGTTTGGCTATAAGTTGAAAATTATTGAAGGTTGGTGATGGATACATGGGTGTTCATTATCCTACATGTCTAGTCTTGGGTACATTTGAATATTTTTTAAAAAATAAAAGGCAAGTGTTTACATTGTCTTTGAAATTTTTCATGATAATAATGGAAAGTGCTTGTGTTGAGCAGAGGGGAAGGAAAGAAGGCAGAAACTAAGAGGTGAACAAAAAGTACCTCTCTTTAAGGTTGTGCACATTTTTTCTCAGATAGATTTGAATCTGAGATTCCTCCAGTCCACCCCAAGGCAGTATGTGATCCGTTAGAAACATCACAAGGTCTAGTGATAAAAAATAAGCCAGCTGCTCAGAATAAACTCATGTAGCCATGAGCCTGAGCAGAAAGTTGCCTGGTATTTGGTTCACAAACTCAGCACCATTGCCATTTGGGGCTGAATCAGCAGAGGTGTTTTGTTTTGTTATTTGTTTGGTCGGTTTGGTACTGGGGATCAAACCCAGGCCTCTTAACCACTGAGCCACATCCCTACCCCTTTTTTATACATCTTTCTATTTTGAGACAGGGTCTCCTCAAGTTGCTTAAGACCTCACTAAGTTGCTGAGGCTGGCTTGGAACTCGAGATCCTCCTGCCTCAGCCTCATCCTCCTGAGCCACTGGGATTACAGGTGTGCACCCAGCACCCAGCTAGCAGAGGTGTTTTGAGGCACTTGGCTTTCCACCACATTCCTGGAAATGCTGAATCTGACTCTGAGATGGGACCTGAGAACTGATTTTCTTAACCAGGACTCTTTGGAAGTAGGTCAGTAAGATAAGACCAGCATGCAATTCAGCAAAAGTACCTCTGCAAGGAGTGAAAATATTGCACTCTCACATGCAGGTCTCTGAAGATCTGATTTAATCCAAGAATAAACTTCAGAGGAGCTGGACTTGATGACCTCAGAAGTATTATTTCTCTCCACGCTTTTAACAAGTCCCAGGTTACAGTCTCTGTTTCCTGAAGGCAGCTGTTCAGGGGACTCCATGTCAGCCCAGGCCTGCTGGCTCTCATTCTTGCAGCTGGAGGGAAGCCCAAAGTCCTATTGGAAAAGCTGCCCATCCTCAGGAAGGTCCCGTGTCCAAAAAGACCGGGGAGCCCCCTAGCACCCCTTCTCCAACTGGTCTCTTAACACGACTCCTGGAGATTTCCCATCAGAAGCAAATGTAGCCTCTAAGACTAAAATTCAAGGCCACGGTCATTTTAATGGGGGGGGGGGCGGAGTTAAACTGCTTCCTGCAATTAAAAAAAAAATCATGACAAAGTACCAACAAGGCCCCCAATTTTAATAAAACTTCCTGTTGAGATATACACAGTCAAATACAGAGTGGAGGCAGATAGAGACATATTTCAAAAGAAATCATTTGACCTATTTTTTCCAACTGTTTCTAGGAGGAAGAAATGAGCCTTGAATGGTCCAAATCCTTGCAGGCTTGGGCAACTTAAGAGAAATGTAGGCACAAAGAGCCCCTCTAGTCCAGGAAATGCAATCCTTTGCATACCATGAGTTATGGAAGGAGCACATTTGATGGCTGTCTTTGATCTTGTGGAGGGATAAGGGGCCCCTTTGGCTCCAAAAATACTGCATGTTCTTTTGGTGCCTGGGTATGATACCTAATTTCTGTGAGAGATGATCTGCAAGTAGCAGCTTCAGAAAGGCCTTGGCTCCTTACCCAAACTAGGAACAGAGTCCCTGCATCGACTCGGAACTTCACCTCTGCTATCCAACCTTAAAATCCAAGGCTCTTTAAGTGTAGGCATTTGGATCTCTATTCATTAAAAAATCAATCCTTAAGCCTCCAAAATCTAAGTAACTCCTGTCTCTCTGGTGTAAGGGGAGAAAGTGCAAAAGAGAGCGTAATGGAAAGGCGAGAGTCTCTGCCTCCCTCCTTCCTCTCTCTCCATGGGATTCAGAAATGCCTCAAGCCCCCCAGGGCCCCCTGCACTGGTTCAAGGCTGCAGAGTCATTTATTTTTCAATCACCAAGATTGAGGCGAGTTTTTTGCTTAGTATCCACAAACACTACAGCACAGCCTGATATTTACAATCTCTCCAGCAAGCTCAAGGCAATTGACACCGGCTGCAGTAGCCAGGATTAATAGCAGAGAGCATTGTGGTTTTGTTATTAAGTTACTTTCGGCAATTAGTAAATTTATTGTCCTAATTGTTTTCACATGACTGCTCCGAGTACATGTTTTACTTCCCCGATGGCCTTCCGATCTGGCCCTGTCATCATATTTCAGTGTGATTGCTGCCCATCTCTCCAAACTGTCCAACCCCATCAAAAGCTGATTTGCAGTTGGGTCAGAGGAAGGAGGAGTGAGAGTTCATTCCAAAGTCCGTGGCATGTTTGGATAAAACACAGAGAAATTTCGTTTTTGGCCCAGTGGGCGTCTGAGTGTGCTTGGGGGAGGGGTTAGCTGCCTGTGGTCAGTGAGGAAAGTCCACATTCCCCCAGCCTCAATTTGCTGTTCCTTTCCAAATCCCAACTCCAATCCCTCCTCATCCTCCTATGGAAGCAGCTGGGAGTAGGGTGGCCTCCGAGGCCAGGGAAATGAACAAGGGCTCTAGTGCACCCAAATCCTGAAAATCTCTTGCAGGGTGGGTGAGCTCCAGGTGCCCAGAGTCTCCACTACCCACCCCCATCCCGTTCAGGACTTGGATCCCTGGTACCTCTGAGCCAGGGAAAGGTTATCGTCCTTAGAGATGCCTGCCTCAGAGAGAGGGGTGCATGACAGCAGGTGTAGGGTGACCCTGCCATTTCCCCCTGGCTCCTGAAGGTGCCACCTGCCAGACCCTGGTAAAGAAACATGGGTTGATAGAGCCAGGAGCCCGTGTGACTCCTGGGTTCTTGGGTGTCACCCACTATTTCTCTAAATGGAAACCTAGCTGCAGCATCCCAGCCAGAGCAGGTGACACAGACCCCACTCTGCAGGCTGGGGGCCCCCTGGGTGAGTCAGTTTCCTCTCTAGTAAATAGTCACTATAATCAAGCTCTCTCTTTCCCATTTTAGGAATCAACTAGAAATTCAAGGAAGAACTAGGAGAAAGGCCACGGAATGTGTGTGGGGGGGGTGTCTCTGCTTTTCAAGGTGTGCTTTATTTTATACCAGCTCATTTTCAGTCTTACCTGACATTTGGAAGGAGGAGGAATAAATATCTATAAATTCCAGAGCAGCATTTCCCAACAAAAGGTCTTGGAGCTGGATCCTGGGTTTGGGTCCCAGCATGACTGCCCTTCGTCTGTGAGGCCTGCAGACCCTTCCAGTCAATGAACTCTCTCATAAAGCAGGGACAATAAGAAGCTCCTTGTCATCACATGGTTATTGTGACACTTAGGTGAAGCAGAAGTGTTAAGGCATTGATCACAGTCCCTAGAGCATAAGCATCTGATCGGCGTCTTGTCAAATGATAACATATATTGGATTACAGGAAGAAGCTGAGACTCACTGGGCAGGAAGTCCTTCCTGAGCATCTTGAATCCCCCCACCCCAATCACTCGCTTGCCCTTCCCTGGTCCCTGTCTGACACCCATACACACTCCTATCATTTTTTGTTTATTTTGTCTCCAGGGACCCAAATGGGGCTCCATGAGAACAAGGACTCGTTCAACGATGAGTTCCTCACTGTCCCCTTTACACGGTTTGGGCACATAGTAAGTGCTTAATAAATATCAGTTGTGAAAAATGAATGGAAAAAAATCAGAGAACAGAAGAGCAGCGGCTGGTTGTTTTCTGATTGCTTTGGTTTGGAAATTGGGGGTCCCTTGTCTCTGCTCCGCGGAAGCAGCTGGATCCCTTGGGCCCCCCTGGGGCTGTGGGGGGGCGGGGGAGGGAGGGAGTTGGAATCCTCAGTGCTTTCAGGTGAGAGGAGGACCCGCCCCTCCAGGTTGTTCTAATTAATCCTGGTTTATGCGCACGCATTTGAACCTGAAATTGAGTATGCAAATATGTACCCAGCAAAAAAAGCAATGCGTTTTGCGCGTGCTGGCCCTGGTGTCCTTTCTGAAAAGAGCAGTATTCCCCCGGGCAGGGGCAGAGGCCGGACAGGTGCGGATGTGGGAGGGACCGGAACCCACAGAGGTAATTCCACTCTGCACGTCAATTATTCATCCGGTGCTGTGCATCACCAGATCGCTGCCGCTCTGCCTGGCCACCTGCGGGCCACCGCGCCCCCCAGCAATCCGGGGACTGCTTGGGGGACTACCAGGAGAGTCACGCTGGGGTCTAAATCAGGAGGGTCACGTGGCTGGCTCCCCAGAGCAGCTATGAGGTGGTGTGGAGCCTTCCAGGAGGGTGAGTTCCCAGCCAGCGGGGCCTCTACTCCCAGCCCCTGGGACACGGAGAACCAGTCTGGTTCAAACTAGCCCCAGGAGCCTGCAACTTTGGGGATCCCCTGTAAGTGGATTGTGGTGTGAGAAAGGAAAGGGGGGGCCGTCCAAGGACGGTCAGCTGATCTGAGGACAGAAACAGCAGAGTTGGCGTGCCTTTCTTTACTTAAGTGTGGACTGGGACCAGGGCATGGGAGGCTTGTTCTCCCACAGCCAGGGAAGTGGGAATTTTCCGGTAGTGGGGAGGTCTTGAGGTCTGTTTCAAGGTCTTCTTCTGCAGCTAACTCAAATGACTGAGGCATTTGCAGGGCACACAGTGCACAGAGAAGAGGGTATCACAAAAGAGGTCTCCCCACTCTAACAACAGAGGAAGTAAGTTAAAATAAGTCAGTAAGTAACAAGGTAACCAGCACCAAGCCCATGAAAACAAACCAAAGAAGGCGAGATACAGCCAAAGCCCCCTCACCAGGGCCCGCAACTTCATCCAGTGTCCCCATATTCATTCTGTCCTGTTGGGCATTTGGGGCACATTTTGAAAGAAGTTTTAGATTGAGCTCCTTTGTTTTTTGTGTAGAATTGTTGACAGCAGTTCTGCCATGTTGATCACTGATCCTCCAAGAAGCTAAGTAATGATCCTAATGGAGAATCGGGATGCAGTTTTATTGCTCCAGAAAAGCCACATGCTTCCTTTAATTAAACAGTGAGCACTGTGAAATTCACACACTTCTCTTTTTGCTTTGGTTGCTGGGAAGCTCAGTTGGTTCTTTGGTTGCAGTTTCTTTTAGAATTTGGACTTGGATATGACTACAGCCATCTTTTTGTTTCCTGGGTCTTAGACTGTCCTATGCATGCCTTTTCAATCATTTTCTTGGACCTGTGATTTTTTATTGCAAATCCTTTCAAATCATCTTTTGAAAATATATGACCAAGGTCAACGTGCAGAGCTTACTACGTGATGAACCCTTAATAATCACCAGAGTGATTGATTAGCCAACCAAAAGGGAGGAGGAACTCAGGATTCTTGACATCACATCTTCTCTGTGACTAACTCCTTGTCCCTCTCTCCAGAGTCAACAGCCACTGGCTCAAGCCAGAGCTCTAGAGGTCAGCCTCGATTTCCCCCCTCTTCTCAACCCTGACACCCTACCATGAGCAAAGCCTGAGGGCTCTATCTGCAGAGTGGACGTGGCATCTGTCACACGCCCTCTCCACGGTCACAGTCTGCATCCCTTGACTACAGCAATAGCTTCTGCTTAGGCCTTCCAGCCACTGGCTGGTCATGGTTGCCACATGTCCATTCACTGCCCACAGAATGATCCCACAGCCCCCGTTCGCTGACAGTGGTGTGCAGCTCCCTGTCACCACTGATGAGGGACTGACCTCACCTCCCTGAGCCCATCGTGGGTCATCTGGCCAGCCTCCCTGTGCCCTCCTCTCAGACCCCGAGTCTTACTCACCTCACACTGGCCCCACCCTGAGCTCTGTTCCTCATTCCCTCCTTCCCTCCTTCAGGACTTGACCCGGTCACTTCCCCAGAGACGCTGCTGGAGCCCGAGGCCCACCCCCTCCCACCCCATGGTGGCAGGAGGGAGAGAATTTCAGAGCGGGATGTGGCCCTGTGCCCACCATCAGGACAGAGAAATGCATCCCTCTGGTTCCCTGCCTGGAACAAATTAGCTCCTAGTTACATGATTATTTGCCTATATACAAACACACACACCCCACGCTGCACACGCACCCGCCACACACTAGGCCACCATGCCACACGCGCCACATACACACCATGCACATACACATGTCACCTAGATATACCCCCTCCACACGACACGCACACACCAGGGAGGCCACACACGACACACACACGAGGGTACACCACACACACGACACGCATGTCCCCCCACATACTTGTTTCCTTGGGCCATCCTCTCCCAGGAGACCTGAGACACCAGGGTTGCAAGAGCCTTGTCTCATTTATTCACAAATGTGTGTGGCACATAGTTGGAGCTCATTGCAGTGTGGGTCCTGAATGTCCCCCGAGGGCCTTGGGTCGGAGCCTTGGTCACTACCATTGTCAGGCTACAGTGGGACCTTAGGGGGTGGGGCCTGGGGGAAGGCAGTCAGGTCACGGAGGGCGTGCCTCAAGGGCAGTTCTGGGCCCCGACCCCTTCCCCTGCTCTTGGCCACCATGAGGTGAGCAGCCTCCTCCACCATGTGCTGCCACAGGCCTGTCACGGACCAAGTGACCGTGATCTGAAACCAGGGGCTAAAGAAAACCTTTCCTTCTCTAAGCTGGTTTTCCTCGGGTGTTTTGTCACAGTGATAGAAAGCTAACTCAGCGCTCAATGAATATGTCAAAACCAACTAGTAGGTATTCCTTAAGTCAATGTGGGTGGCCACAGGCTCTCCAGTCAACAGCCAGGAGTGGGGCCAGTGTGAGAGGAGCAGCCCCACAGCCACAGACACAGCCCCCACTCAGAGGAGGCAGCACAGTTAGCAGGATTGAGTGGCAAGTCTGTGAGGTGGGAGCCCAGGGAGGGGCACAGGCGGGTCTGGCAGCAGTGGTGCCAGGGCTCAGGTGACTGGGAACCAGGGGCTTCCTACTGCTCCTGGTCCTGCCTGTCCTTGGGTTCAGGTGTTCTCCCCGGAGATGGAAGGTCCTCCAGGAACACCTGCACTGGCTGGATTGTCCACACGGGCGTGGCCGTGGCAATGTCGTAGTACGGGACACTCTCTTTTTCTTGCCTAGTTTTATGACTATTTCTTGAAACCCAGTATCATTGACCCCAACCATTTACATCACTTGGGGACACCTGGGTTTCCAAAAAAGTGACTCGTCCTGAGATTTAATGTCTTAAGTAGATCTAATTAGCGTTTAGCTTTTGTATACCGTCACCCTACCTGCCTTGACAGTGTTCAGGCATGCAACAAAGATCAAAAAACAGTGCAATGAATACCAGTGGACTGTCCAACCTGGATCAGCAACTGTCTACATGTTGCCATATCTCCCCCCACACACACACACACATTTTGTTTTTGTGGGGTTCTTTTTGGGAGGTACCAGGGATTGAACTCAGGGGCACTGGACCACTGAGCCACACCCCCAGACCTATTTTGTATTTTATTTAGAGACAGGGACTCACTGAGTTGCTTAGCACTTCACTGTTGCTGAGGCTGGCTTTGAACTCATGGTCTTCCTGCCTCAGCCTCCCAAGCTGCTGGGATACAGGCATGTGCCACTGCACCCTGCCTATTTTTGTGTTTTCTTAACCATTTGAAAGTAAACTAAACCATCATGATACTTCACGGTAAATATTTCATTAGGTGTCTCCCGAGGACATTGTCCTGTATACCTGTGACACCATCACTGCACCTAATTGAATTAACCACCATCATCCGCTATTCAGCTCTTATTCCCGTTTTCCTGGTTGCGTCAATGATGTCTTTTAAGGCTTGTTTTCAAGCCAGCATCTAATCAAAGGTGAACGTGTTGTGTTGTTATGTCTCTTTCATCTGTTTTAGTCTAGAACAGTCTCCTGGCCACTTTTGTTATGACTCTGCCTTTTCTAAGTGCACAGTCCAATTGTCTTATAGAAAGTCTCACATCCTGGATTTTTTTGTTTTTGGTGGGGGGTGCAGATCTGGTTTTAGTTAAGCTGCACTACAACCTTGTTGGAGGTGAGGAAGTGTACCTTGGCCAACAGTCATTGTCCTCAAGGTACGATGCTCCGCAGGTTTGTCTAGTCTTAGCATGACCTCCAGGCAGTTTGTAATCAGATACTGTCTAGTCTTAACAAGACCTCCAGGCAGTTTGTAATAAGATACAAAGTCTGTTGAATAAAAGAGAAAGTGCTTTTTAACACATAGAAAGATGGCCAGGTAGAAGGGAAGAAACAAAGGTGCTATAAATACATATCAGGGTAGTTAGGGTAACTAAACATGAAATCGAACTCTGAGATTTCTGGCTGCCAAAGCAAAACTGAACAACAACAACAAAAAGTTAAAAACTCACTTTCAAGAGCCATGAGCTTTGCTCACATTAGAATTATAATAAATATAATAAATCATTTGTCCCATAGATCCTAGATATATGATATCAAACAACAATAACAAAATAACAGCTTCTTTAACAGGGTCATAGATGACTCCAGAATATCTTCACTGAGTCACTTCTTTAATACTGAAGGTCAGAGCCAATGATGCAACACTAAAATGTGAGGCACTGAAGTTATTTTTTAAATGAGCTCAGCAGAGCACTATGGCGCACGCCTGTAATCCTAGCAACTCGGGAGGCTGAGGCAGGAGGATAGCAAGAAAGCCATCCTTAGCAAAAAGCAAGGTGCTAAGCAACTGAGACCCTAAATAAAAATACAAAATAGGGCTGGGGATGTGGCTCAGTGGTCAAGTTCCCTGAGTTCAATCTCTGGTACAAAAAAAAAAAAAAAGTCTGCCAGGTGAGCTGATTTCTGCAACTAACCTGATTCAAGGAGAGAAGGAGAGGCTGGTGGGCCACCCACCCTGGCTATAGTCCTCTACTCCCAGGCTATCAGGTATGGGACCCTGGATGAGAGCCTGGGCAGGAAATGGAAGAAGTATAAGGCGGATTCTCAGGGATGAAGCTGAAGCTTGGGCAGGGGCTCCCCCAGGTAAACAGCCCTCCACCCAGTACCGTGTGACAGAGGGACCACAGCGGAACTCGCAAGCCCAGGAAAACTGTTCTGAGTGCTTCCTGTGTGCTCAAGTGCTGAAGCAGGGTTCTAGCAGAGAGCAGGCTGCCTCCCTCCCTCCCTGGAGAGCATTAAGAGTGAGGCAGCTCCCGGTTCCCCTAGGATGTGGAGCCTCAGGCCTGCTCCTTTCAGTCACCAGGCTGGGGTGGCTGCAGGGTCCTCACGCTAAGCCGCATGGTTAGCATATCCATTCAAACTTTCGAATGTGGCTGCCAAAAAAGACAAAATTCACATCCTTTCAGATAATAATTTTTCGATTCCATGTTATATTTGATGTTATAGAAATGGTTGGCCATGGAGAAAAACAATTCCTCATGATCCCACTGCTCCTGAAACACCCGAGTCACCTACTCACAGAGATTCTCCAATGGACCCCTTATTCCCAGTGCACCAGTTCATTTCCTTTCTGGACTAAAACTTGTGATTGCACATATATTTATATCCATTTGTGTCTGCATAAGTACACATATACATGTTGTATTCCTTCTTGTCTTTAATAACTCATATGCCATTTTGTACAGTATTTTCTCACTTAATTTTGTATCATCTGCTTATTTCCAGGACCATAAGGTCTTTACAAAGTCATTTTTTTAAAGACGAGTGGTTTTTCATTGAACCAGCGTACTGTGATTTAGTTAAGTGTTACCCCATTTTTGGACAAAGTCTTTGATTCCCTCTTATTCTTTCACCCCACATTCATTACGTTTCTGTGGCCCTAGGAGACAGTAAGGTCAATGGCTTGCTGCTCCCCTCCTGGCTTGTGATGATTAAATTACACCGCCATCAGAGAAAGGTGATTGCGTTTCATCTTGCTATGGTTGGGAAATCCGCATCCAGCTCCTCTCAAGTCCTGTCATAGTATTGGAACGTCAGGGGCTGGGACACAGTCCTCTACACCAGCACCTGCCGGGGCATCTGAGCAAGGGCTGGAAAGAACCCAGGGCAGGTGCATCATGAAAATGGGAGCCCTGGGATGGCAGTGGTTTAGAGGATGCCTGCTGGTGCAGGGTATCGCAGGGATCAGGCCAGGCCTGTGCTGCATCCAGGAGTCTGTGCATCCTTCACAGGGACAGCGATGTGATGACAGGACGCATCACCCCAGCCTCTCTGTAATGCATTTCACCTGAGGCACAATGATATGGTGTGGACGGGCAACTGGAAGGCTCTCTGGGTCTCAGCCACCCTGAAGCTGTGGTGCTGAGTGGTCGGGGGCCAGGTGTTTTTATCATCCTGAACCTGTCCAGCTCTGAAGCTCGTGACCTTGCTCCAGCCCCCAGGGTGTGGCTTGTGTGCCCTCCTTTCTCAAGGACAACTTTGCATTTATGCAGCGTCCCCCCACCCCTCCCCTGGGCTCCTGGAAAGCAAGGATGGCGACTAAAAGTTTTTCCATTGCTGTTAACCTGATGAAATTTTCTCCTTAAGATTTCACTCCAGTCTTGCTGTTATTCTCTTTGGTTCTGGCCCTTGGCTCCCAATTCGCTCTTCCCAATTGATTGTTGCCCGTGTTCTGGTCTCATCATCACTATTTTCTCATGTTGCGGCAAGATCTACTCAACTATCATTTTTACTTTGTTCATTGAAATCCTGGGGATGGAATGCAGGGCCTCACATGTGCTAGGCAAACCTCTATCACTGAGCCACATCAACTATCCCAGGCAACTATCACTTTTAAGGGCTCCATGCCAATCCTTACTTTAATTCTGGACGTGGCAGCTGAGATCACCACTGTAGGCCAGGAGCCCCATCAGGCATGTGGAGTAGTTAGCCCTGGTAGGGGACAAGTGGGTTCTCAGTGCCTTGTGCCCAGCAAACCTCTCCAGCCCAGTACCAAGGAGCAAATGGGTGCAATCCTCTCCCAACCACAAGGCCATGCCTACCCTGCCACTCTCTGTGCAGCTGGGCCTGGCTTCCCAGTTCCTCTTCCCACACTTGCCCAGGGAAGGGGCGTCCAGATGTGCCATCCTGCCTGAGCTAAGCCCTGCGGCACAGCCAACCCTCTGAATGTGGTTTCTGTAGAGTTGCTGGCTACGCTCTGGAATTTTCAGATCACGCTGAATTTACTTGTTTTATGACTAGGAATTTCAGGAGCAGCACTACAGATGTTAATCATGTGAGTCTCTTGGTGCTAGTAAAATAAACCTTGATCAAAAAGGGGTGTCGTGACTCAGAGGCCAAGAGCCCTTCATACATTATGTCAATCACCGATACAGATGTTGCAAGTTGAGTCATTTGGTAGCATAGTAACCTTATATGGCCAGAGGGCCAGATGTTAATATTTAAAGCGGGGGGGGGACCCTTTTTATCTCTGGACAAATATATTTCAGATCATAACTTAAATATTTTCATTAGTCAAAATATTGATTTTCCTTTCTCATCATATTCTCCAAAGAAGCCTTTGCTTTTGTTGTTTAATCTACCAAATTAGGGTTCTTATTAGAGATCCTGCAAGACCTAAGTTAAAATTTCACTTTTGAAATATGTTTGCAGCATAGTTCTTCAGGCTAGCATTCTGTCTGCTCAGATCAAAGTCATCCCCCTTGTAGTAAGTGATGGTATTCCCCAAGGGCCTAAGAAATCTCAGTGTCTAGGGATTGGCTTATGCCAAGGTCCTGCAGTGGCTTCTGGGAAGAATAGAAATCTTTGATGCTCAACCCAGTGCCCTTTCAAGGCACAAAATCCAGTGTTATTTGTAATGGAGCAGATTCTATTTAGAGAAGTCCTGTTTTTTGGGGGTTTTTTGGCCTTGCTTTGGTTTTTTTGAGGTGGAGTCTTGCCGTGTCATAGTTGCTTGGAAAACTTAAGTTCACAGTGACTTTCCATGAATGATTTTATGTACTTCTTCCTGGGTCTATCAACATAAAGGCCATGAGAAACCCACACTCCCTCATTTGTAAAATATGGGAATTAGACTGAGTGAACTCTAGGTTTTATGGATCAGTAATTCTGTTTCTCCAGAATTTATTTAACTTGAAATACCAAACCCAGACACATATAGATGTAAAACAGTGTCCTTAAGTTCCATATGTTATAATAAATTAGATTTATATATATATATATACATATATATTAATCATATAGGTAATACAGAATGTATGAACCTTAATGTTTTAAAAAAATTCACATAGGCCAAGGCTTTAGCTTTATAGTAGGGTATATGCTTAGCTTGTATGAAGCCCTGAATTTAATCCCCAGCACCGGGAAAAAAAAAAAACACGTTAATTAAAAATAAATAAATAAACCAAAATTTAAAATAAGCATTAGGCCTGGGGTTATGGCTTAGTGGTAGAATGCTTGCCTAGCATGTGTGAGGCACTGGGTTTGATACTCAGAACTACATAAAAATTAATTAATTAATAAAATGTCTATTAACAACTAAAAAAAATTTTAAAAGTAAAATAATCATTATAGAAAGACTATAGTCCTTTTGGACCTTCAGTCCTAATTCACTCTTGTCCCACTCTAGAAGCAATGGTTGGTTTGGGTAAAGACATAGAAATCTTTTAAAAATACACTTACAGGACTGAGGGTGTGGCTCTGTGGTAGAGCCCTCACCCAGGATGTGTGAGGCCCTGGGTTCTGTCTCCGGCACTGAGAAAAAACAAATCATAGACACACACCCATATGAGTATATATGTATGTATATTTATTACAGTATGTTTCATTTTTAGTGTTGTTTGATGGACACAATTTGTTTCACATACTTGTTTTTAAACACAAGCTGTTTTAGATATAGTTTTCCCCTCAACAGTCTGCATTAGAGATCTCCCGTGTTAGTTTATAGAGAGTTCCCTGATTTCTTTCATTGGAGCTGTTGGAAATTGCTCCTGGTCTCTGGTCTCCCTGCCCCGGCCCCTGTGCACCTGAAACGTCCGCTCCTCCCACTGCTTAGAACTTGCCCTTTTCCACCTGTTCATGCCTGGAAGCCCTCTCAGCCCCTTTATCTCCAGTCAGAATGGGCCACTCCCGGTGACCCTCTCAACCTACACTCCCACCTGCTATCCCTTGGGTTTCCCTCGTTCCGTTTTGGGTATCAAGTGGCCTTCCCTTGATTCTGCGTGTCTCTCTGCACCCTCCTCTGCTACCGCACCCCTCTGTGCAGACCGAACCCGGTTTATGTTTGCGGCACAAAGCTGCGGGCAGGGAGAAGGCTGGCTGCAGTAGACAAGCCAGGTGGTGGCCTGTGGCCAGGATTGACCCCTCAGGGCCACCCCCATTGTCCCTTTCCTAGGAGACTTGAGGCTGCTTCTTCATTTACAGAGACAGACTGCAATGGAACCATGAAACCGGTTTCCCACAGTGTGTTTGCTCCTGTTAAAAATAAACCCAACTCTATCTACGAGGTTTGTTTTTTAAAAAAATAAAGAAAATATTCCACATCCTTTTCAATCCTGCCTCTGAGCTAAAAATCTGATGCAAAGACTTAATCTTTAACTGAAATGCAGGGTGAAGCATAAACGAATCCTGGAAACGCTAGCCTTTCTAATCATCCTACCAAACCCCACCACCTCGCAATGGCCCGCTCAGGTATCTATTATTCCAGGTCCAGGAGAGGGGAACGCTCACTCTGACATTAGCCTAATACAACTACCGAGCAGTACGTAGTTCTGCAAAAGACAATGTCTTTTACTACATTCATTTCATACTAGTGTGAGGAAGTGCCCAAGCCTCATATTTCATGTGTCAGAAGACCAACTGAATTTTTTTAACAGATACAAATAAAAGATAAGGAAAAATGTTACAGAAAGTGTTACAGAACCTGAGGCCAGCCATGGAAAAAGACAATGTTTAAAGGACACTTATGGGATAAAGATTTGGCTTTTCACCTGCAGGGGAGGTAGGTAAGAGAGGAAGAAACAAAGCAAGCGTCTACTCTGTGCTAGAAGCCACCATCAGATAGATGGGGAAGTTGCTGTAGACTTAAGAAACCCTTCGTCTGAGAAGATACATCCTTTCAAACTTGATTAAATATGTCTGTGTGTAGCTTTCTGCTCACATTATTTGTAATTCCAGTGAGGAGGAAGCATTTCTTTCTAGCCAAAACAGCCGTCTGGGTGAATACAAATGAGTTTGCAAAAGGCTTGAGTTACTAACGTGCTGAACTCGGGCGGGTGACCTTCATTTGCGTTCCAGTTCCATCCTGGACGCTGCCAGCAGCAGCCCGGCTTGCATTCTCTTCTCCTGGACTTGGTGGATCAGGGGACCATGCAAATTTGCAGCTCACTGTGCAGCAGACTCTGCCTGTGGTAGACATGGGGGAGAGGAGGAAGGAAGAAGCCATTTCCAGAACCTTCTACAATTTCTAGAACTTTCCACTGTTTCTAGAATCTTCTGCCTCCAACATACAGATTCTTTCACTGAGCAAAAGCAATTTGCTAGCAGTTAGCTTGGGGCCCAGGGTGAATCGTGTACCTCCAAGACAGGGAAACATGCCCCCCATGTGGCTGGAAGGCTCAAGGGACCTACCTTCCTCCAGGTTGGCTGACTGAGGGGGATCCAGCTCAGCTCCTTAGGTCTAACCTCCTGTGAGAACATGGTGAACAGAGACCTGCAGCCCCACGGGAAGAATGGAGACTGGGAAGCAACTGGTTGCCTTCTTTCTGAGAAGAGAAAGATTGGAACTTTCCAGAAAGAAGAGTTTCCTAGCCCTGAGCTTCCCCAATACACAGAGATTAGAAACTTGGATAGGATTGGCAGGTTCAAATCCCATCCAGGCTGCGGGATTCCTATCCTGGAGAAGGATAGCAACGGCACTGACCTGGTGCTTGGGGCTCATGCCTCCCTGTCTGGCATGTTAGGGGCTAGTTATGAGTTTTCGTACTCCATTGAGAATGCCACTGTCACTCATGTGTCTGCAACAGCAGTTAAAGAGAAGAACATCTTTAAAAAAATTACTACCAAGGACCAGAGAGGCTGAAAAACAAGGGTGATTTCAGAGTCATGACAAACTGTGTCAAACACTGACGATCAAGCTCTACTACTTTTAAAAGTAAAAATTCTAAAATGACTTTGAGCAAAGAACTCTTTTTAAGTCCATTCAGAAAATAAAATTGACTTTTAAAAATTAACTTCAGTACTATGTCAGAACTGGTGCTGTGACCCAGAACATCCAGGAGTCAGGACCAAAAAAAAGGTGTCCAAGGAGGACATTTCCAAAAACCAGGGCTCAATCTTAAGCAGCTGAAGTGAGTCTTTTCCTCCCTCTGAGCAATAAAGAATCAGCAAAGAGAAGAAAACAGAAATTAGGCAGTTAAATGTAGATGTCTTAGTGAACACCTAACGGCGACGATTCCCTTTTCCTGCCAAACACTGGTGACATGCTATTTCTCCAATTCGCTCCCTGGAGAGTTGAAAAATGATTGCTTGATAAGTCATTCATCTTTAGTGCGAGTATCACAAGGATACAACCACATATTAGTCAAAATGAGGAATTCATGTCACATTATTTTCCATCGGTGAGTAATCGACAGGAAATGGGAAATGTCACCAGAAGGCAGCCTGGCCATCTGGTGGAACCTCTCTGCGAACACAGCAGCTGATCCACGTGGAAGTATTAAAGCAACAAAGTCTGAAGCTGTCTCACTTCTCCAGGGAACTTCGGTTCATGCATGGAAGAAAGGCAATAAAGTCCAATTATTCTGGACGCGGCTATACAAGGCATATGAAAATTATCTCACGTAGGGTAACTCTAAAGCTAAGTATTTTTTAAAATAGCCATCAGTCAGTCCTGGTAACAAAATCAAACAAACCGATCCATCTCTAAGGAACTACCCATTAATCAAAATATGGTGGTGAGATGTTGGCAATTTTTCATTATTCCACATGTAATATTTTAAATCTGACATGCTGACAGGGTGGTTGGAATAGGTGAAATTATTATGTCCAAGAAGAAGGATAGTCAAGCTTCAAGGTGTTGGGCCATCTGTGTGTTACCTGTCTATTGTAGGTCCCCAAGTTTCCCTTTTGAGGTGTTCGTATTTTTTTATTGGAGCAATGAAAGGAGGCTCTCACTACTGAGTGTGACTGAAGCTTTGGAAATCTGGTGCTTGTGTGGACCTCAGAACTGACAAAAGCCTTGCCCATCAATGTCCCAGTCTCGGGAGGTTGGCACATGGAACCAGCCATACCAACAAACAGTGGGTCTGTTCTGATGAGATTTGTCACAACCGTATTGAGCAGGTGACTTCAGTAGTGAGAAGAATTGTGCTACTTAGCAGGTGATGGGAAGGCCCGGAGAGAAGATTAACTGTAATTAAACAGGAGTGAAATTTGTCTCGGTAACGTCGCCTGGGCCAGCCTCACGGTTGTGAAGTGCTAGTAGTTGCCTGGCAAGATTTGAAGTTTATTGAAATTAACATGCCTTTTAAAATGACAATAATACAGACCTTCATTTGCTTTTATTTTCTCTACCTCACTGAAGACACAAACATCCCTGAGGTGCTACGGGACTTTCAGCTCTCTTGAGTCAATAAGAGTCATAGTCTTGTCCTTGCCCCAGTTTGCCAGGAATGAGGAACTATGTATAAAGTGAAAGAACTTGCTGCTGAGGAGCCAGCCTCCTGAGCTCCGGTCGCTGTGCAGCTTTGGCTCAGCTTCATCATCTGTAAGGTGGGAGTGTCCAAATTAGATCTGTGACCTGGCCCCCTGCTTGTTTTGTGAATAAAGTTTTATTGGAACACAGCCATTTCCATTCAGTCATATATTGCCTGTGGCTACTTCTGGACTACCACAGTGGAGTCAGCAGTTGCAACAGAGACCATGTGGCTGGCAAAGCCTAAGTGTATCTACTGCCTGGCCCTTTATGGGAAGTTTGCCAACTCCTGGGCCAGATGACCCTCACCTAGAGTCTTCTAACTCTGAAATGTGTGTTTCTGGTAAGAAGAAAAGAGTGTGAGGCTTTGGGACCTGGATGAAAGGACAGCATTGAGATGGGAAAGGACAAGAAAGGGGAAGCAGGACAGGCCAAAATAGACGAAAATTCTCCATGCTGTTGCTTTCCTGTGTGTGTCGCAGGGACCTGCTCTAAGGGCCCACATGGAAGGCAGTGGGCAGAAGAGGGGCCTCCAGCTCATGCTTTAAAGGGGCCATGCCCTTCAGCAGCAGACAGTTCTCAGTAAGAAGCGGACAGCAGCAGCAACTCCTCTGGACCATCCCCAGGCTGGCCTTTCTTCTCGGAGCACGGCTGTGTAGCTGGCGACGCCAGGCCCTGTTGGTGCCGCTTCGCAGGCAGAACCCAACCACACTTGAGAGGGCATCTGCTCTGGGCATCCCACATGTGCATCCCACATGAGGCTGCCAGACCCTCTCCCACCCTTTCTGGCCTGCCGTTCACAAGTCCAGGAAGTCGCCACTCCAGGCCTCTGCCAAGTTTCCTAAACCACCCCCCTCGCCTGGCCTGCCGGCTCTCTCCAGCCTCCTGTGGCTCCCCTGCCATTGCTGATTCCCCCGCCTTGGCTGGAGAGCTTCTCACCATCCTCAGACACCCACAGCCTTCCCTTTCCGATGTCAAAGCCTTCTTTCTCCTGCCACCAGCTTCTGTCTGCCTGATCCTTCAAGACTTGGCTTAGCATTCACCTTCTTCTCCATGAAGCCTGCCGGCCGCTCCTGCCCCAGAGTCCCCTAGCACGTTGGCAGCTGACACCCCTCGTTCTGTGCACTTCCATTCCAGCTGCACATGGGACCACACCTCCTTGACACCAGGACTTCTGACTTCTACTTCTCCCGTGGTCACAGGATGGGACCCCAAGTGGCGAGCCTGTGTTCACTGATGATTGAGGGTTTGGCCAACCTGCTGAGGTGGCCTTGGCATTCACAGTCCATGAGAGATCCTCAATTGGCACTGTCACAGAGCTCCTCCATGGGGGTGTCTGAGGGTCCACATGGCAGCTCCCGTGGGCAGTGGGAGATGGGGAAGCTGAGGGTGGGTCGGAGTAGAAGCACACCCCAGGATGACCTGAGAAAAGACGTGCCTCCCGGTTGCTCCGATCACCTTCGCCCATGGTCCCTGTCTTCCTGTGCTGTGACCTGGTGAGAGGACATTGCACAGAAACTCTCCAAACCAGTTCTGTTTCCTGTCTTCTATAACACCTGCCAGCCCTGCTGGAAAGTGACCAGCAGGCTGTCTCTGAATGTCACATTTGAATACCAGATGGCAGCATTTGCCCTAATGGGCCCGGGTCCAGCAGGTCTTGGCTATATGATCCTGCCTATCTTGTGGCTGCCACACTACCCACGTACTTAATTTGTGGGCTCACAGCAGGGTGTGGCGTAGCAGAGGCTGTGTGTCTGCCTCCCTTGGAGGGAGGGGCCTTGTCTCTGCTGTAACTGAGGCCCCCACTTCCGTCATGCAGGTTTCCACTTGAAGCAGACAGACGTCGCCTGCAGCCTGCACCAACGAGGGGGCTGGGCCTAAAAGAGGGCTCCACATTGTTGCAGAAGGCAGGCAGGTCCTTGTTCTGAGGGCACCTGTGTCCCCATACTGTGTGTGGAACTGGTACTCAAGGATAGGGCAGCTGGGAGGCAGAGCAATGAGGTTGCTGCTCCCTGTTCTGGGCTCACACTTCAGGGACCACCAGGGCCAGGACAAGTGGTCCAGGGAGGCAGATGTCCCTCAGCATTTGTTGTTAGGGATGGTGCCTAATCTACTGTCCACCCAAACTAGGAAACTTCCTAGATTATTTTTGTAACAATAAATAATAATTAAAGTCTGGAGTTCAATCTCTGTTTTGGAAAATTTAAATGAACATAGTTCACCTAAATAGTTTATCTTAAGAATGTTCCTTCTCTCTTTCTGTCCACCTCCTCCCATGCACACAATCACACCATTTATCTGTGTTCCTATGAAAATTTCAAGAAAAAATGGACACGGATTAGTGCTTTCTAAAACCTGAAAGAGCCAGAGCAGACACGCAGGCAACCAACATATTATTTGATGCCATTGCTTGCCATGCACAAAGGCAATCAGAATATACACACAAGCGTGAGGGTGACTGCAGCCAAGGAATTCCCAAGTACATTCAGGCTCCTGTACCTGCTCCCTGGAGCTGGAAGGGTCAGGAGGGGGACATCTAGGGCTGCAAACAATGCTGGGCAGGACTGGGGTGGGAGGTGAACCACACTGATGTCTCGTTGGTCCAAGGTTTAGTCTCTGCAGTGACAGTCTGATGTGTGTGCCATCTCTTCCTCTCCCCCTTATCAAATCCTCTGCTCCCAGAAAAGATTACTGCCATAGTGAACATGTGGATCTCGGCTGGCCCGCCAGGGGTTCTCGCTGCCCCTAGGACAGACACGCTGACTCTTGGGCACCCGGTGGCTGATTAAATGGAGTGGGAGGAAGTCATCCTGGGGAAAAACTTGCACTCCTCTCAGACTTACCTTGACACAAAAAGGCCTAAGTTTGGGGGGGGATGTCAATATTTCCTTCAAATTTGAAATTGTGGTTTTTAATTTATGTCTTGAACTCCAGGGACAGATGGATGAGTCTTCTTGCACTGTTCTCAGGTTACCCTCCCCCGCGCATCTGCATCCTGTTCTCTGGAAGGCGCCATATATCACGGGGTCCTCCAACCTCAGCCGGGAGGGCGGAGGTGGAGGGAATGGAAGCTGCTCTGGTTCCTGGGGTTTTGCTGGGCTTCAAGCAGGAATGTTTCCAACCCCAGCCCATCCCAGGGAGCACTCAGTGTCTCCCAAAGTTAATAAGTGAGGACAAAAAGGAACATTTGCGCCAAGTCAAGATACGCAATTTGGGTTGCAGTCACTCCCCTGTGGTTGGTACTTATTTTGTTTCAAGATAGTCTCTAGCCCCCAGGAGTAATGACATGCATTTCACATAGAGTGGGGTCTGGTCTTAGGAAGAGCCTGACTGGCTGCACTGGGCTGTGGCTGCCTTGATGGTACTGGGCATGAAGAAAAGATAGATTTAGGGCAAAAGAAGTGCCAGGGGACCTGCTATTATCTCATTTGAGAATCAGTTTAATCCACAAGGAGGAGTCCAGATATCTTTGTTTGGGAATGAAGACCTTTATTTTTAAAGTTAGAGTATAAGCAAACTTCATGGGATAACATGATAGGGATTTCTTGGCTGATATGCTGGCACTGACAGAAAATCCTAAAGTCTCAGGGCATCTGATCAGCCTTGGCCTTCTTGTATAGAGCACTAAATATTCTCCCACATGATTTTTAGTCAGGAAATCACAACAATGCTACCCTTTCCCTGGAGAAGTAAGGATCAGAGAACTGGAATGAGATGAATTTCCAAGTCCTCAGCCTGCTGCTGCCCCACCCCCACCAGCGACCACCAGGCCTCACCCATGGCTCCCAAGATACATCTGCCCACACAGATGTACCTCTGATGCGTGGAATATTATTTCCTTAACAAAAAAAAAAAAAAAAATTCCAAGCCGTCTACAGGACTCAGTTTCAGAATTTTCTTGGAATGTTGTGAAAATCTGTGTTTTTGCCATGGGAACATTCAGAGGTAGAAGTCTGGGTGGCTCCAGTTACAAACTGGTATGTCTGAAGTCGTCCTTCTACACTAACCGGATATTCTCAGGCCCCGCAGCTCTCCTCTCCTGTGTAGCAGTGAGCCCAGGAGAGGAGGGAAACCACCTTTATGAAATCTCCCTCACCCCCTCCTTTATTGTGTCTCCTTCCATCCCTGCTCGAGTGGATGCTAGAAGGTGCCATGTGGTTCCCTCCTGCTTCTTCCAGGGTACCCTTCCAGTCACCCTGATGCGATAGGCCAGACACTGCCAGGAACCTGGTGTTTCAAGAAGAAGTTGATACCTACAGAGCAGGCTTCACTTTCAGATATTTTCATTGTCATGACCAAGCTTTGAAGTCTATGATACTTAACACCTATTAAAAAAAAAAAAGTGGATTTTTTTCTTTCACTCTGAAATGACAGCTTTGGAGAAGTCTGGCTTCCCCCCAAGCCCCAAGCCCCTGCCATTTTGGGCTGTCTGCTCTGCTCAGCTTGCAGACCTAAGCCTGCAGCTGCTCAGGCTCCAGAGTCTGACCTTGTGCAAGATCCCCACGAGACTGCTCTCCATAGGGAGGTCTGAAAAGAGGGTAGTGTTTCCAGAGCTGCCCCCAACTTGTCCCCTCAAGCATCTGACGGGTGGTTGGTAAAGTGGCTGACTTTTTCCATTCTCTGCCCATTTCCACAGGATCACCTCCATGCGGGACCTGCGTGCACATGAAGGGATGAGGGTGGAAAGGCATTGGCAGTGGAAAGAAATCACCTTTTAATTGGGGCCTTTGTGACTTGCGGTGGATTTTTTAGAAGTACAGAGATGCCACCTAATGTGGGTTGAATTGTGTCCCCACAAAGACAGATTCAAGTCTTCACTCCCACATGTGTGACCTTAATTTGGAAATACATATTTACAGATATATCAAGTTAAGATGCGATCATGCTGGAGTAGGTAGGCCCTAATCCACCAGCCAGTCAGAGACTGGAGCCAAAGGACAGCCAGCAACCACCAGAAACTAGGGAGAGGCAAAGAAGTACCACCCTCTTCCATGCCTTCAGAAGGAGTGTGGCCCTGCCAACATCTTGATTTCTCCAGCCTCCAGAACTGTGAGAGAATAAATTTCAGTTAGTTACAGCAGCACCAGAAAACTAAAATGCCATCTTTGATGTCCAAAGCTCTTGCATTGGGATTACACATCCTTGAAGGTCTCTGCACACAGTGACAGTGAATTCTCATGTGAGCACTGAGTGGTCAGAAGTTGCTGAACCAACACCAGCTTCCCTTCACTGATGGCAAGAAAAAAGACTCGAATGGACAAGAGGTTGTTGTTGTAATAAGAAATAAGGAAATGAGAATGGATGAAAAGGAAAATTTTCCATTCTACTTACTGTGCTGCAGAATGGTTTACATCTTTACAATTAGAATATAATAATACAGTTACTTTGTGTAATTAAAAAATAATACAAGAGAAGGTCTTCAAAAGAAAAAAATAGCTACATCCAGCTAAGATGGGAAACTGTCTTGACAATGTGGATACTATCTTCCTGTCCAGTGGCTGGACCAAGTGAGGTACTCATGATATAAGCATGGTGGGTTTGAATGATCAGACTCTGGACCCAAGGCTTTTCTCCTGCTGGTCTTGGATTGGGATGAAGAGATGCTTATAATTTTTATTGATGGAGAGAAAAACAATTCAGATGGGAAAAGGAAAAGGAAAAAATGTTTTGCTTGTGCAAAGGATGTGTTGGTTTGGAAAGGCACTACAATAGAGCTTCACAGAAATGGATTGATGGCCACTTCAGTCACAGTTCTGCAGGCTAGAGAAATCAAGATGTTGGCAGGGCCACACTCCTTCTGAAAGCATGGAAGAGAGTGATCCTTCTTTGCCTCTCCCTAGTTTCTGTGGTTGCTGGCTGTCCTTGGTGTCCTTTGACTCCAGTCTCTGACTGGCCAGTGGATTAAGGACCACCTACTCAGCAGGATTGCATCTTAACTTGATTATGTATTTGTGTACCTGATAGTCTCCTCATCTAAATTTTGGGTAAATTGGGACAGAACCACATCTTATCTTTGCATTACTTGCTAATGTGTCACTGGAGTTCAATATGTATTTGTTCAAGTATACTCTAAATTTCTTGGATTAAAATCATAGATATGGTTATGAAAGATTTTTTAATCATTTGGTGAGATGAAATTGCAAATTTCTCTAGAGTAACAGGACAACAGAATGTTTGTATTGATAGAAAGACTTATATTAAGGAATTGGCTCATGCAACTATGGAGGAGAGGTTGAAAGATTGGAAAGGAGAGACAGCAGGCTGGAGACAGGAAAGAGCTGTGTCCAAAGGCAGCCTTCAGCTTACAGGGAGGTGCAGGGAATTCAGATTTTTGTTTTAGTAAAGACTCATCTGATTGGATGTAGCTGGCTCACATTAGAGAGTGTAATCTGCTTTACTCAAAGTCCACTGATTTAAATATTCATCTCATCCCAAAAATACCCTCATGGAAACATCCAAAATAATGTTTAACCAAACAGCTAGGTTCTGTGGTTATCTCTGCCAATTTGTGTTGCTGCAGTGGGATACCTGAGATTTGTAAAGAAAATAAATTCACACTCACCGTTCTGAAGGCCCCAAAGTCCAAGACCATGGCACTGGCACCTGCTCAGCCACTGGTAAGGGCTCTGTTGCTACATCATAAAATGGCAGAGGGCGTCATTTGTCAGACAGAGCAAGCATGCTAGGTTGGGTCTCTCTTCCTCTTCTTATAAAGCCACTAATGCCATCCTGGGGACCCCACCTTCATGACCCTATCTAATTCTAATTACCTTCCAAAGGCCCCTCCTCCAAATATCATTAACATATAAATTTGGGAATTAAGTTTCCAACAAATAAACTTTTGGGGGACACATTCAACCACAGCAGGAGCCCAGCCAAGCCAGGACATTAAATTAATCACAGAAATTCTCTGAATCTATTTTTCATTGGTTGCACCACTGTTGTTTGGGGAAGAACAATACTTCTCTGTGCAAGGCTGTCCCCAGCACTGCCCAGTATTTGACATCCTTATTCTCTGTCCACTGAACAACCATGGTGGCTCTTGTTATTGTCACAACAAAAACTGTGTGCACACATTCTTCATCACCCTCCTAGGGCTGATTCTGCACAGCTGGAGAACCACTGGCCCAGGCTATCTCACTTTGCAGTAATGCTGCCAAAACACCAGCAACATCAAAGCGAACACTGGGCTCCTCTGGTCTAGATGAGCAGATGTCATATGGTGACAGGGATCGGAAAAATTTTTCCATAAAGGGCCAGAGGGTCAATATATTAAGCTTTTTGGGACTATATGGTCTCCGTCAGAATACTCAGCTGGGCAGTGGTAGGAGGAAAACAGCCACGATAGTACATGAATGAATGAATGTGGATGTATTCCAAAAAATTTTATTTATGGACACTAAAATTTGAATTTCATATAATTTTTAAATGTCAGGAAATATTAATATTCTTTGTTTTTTTCCCTGGCCATTTAAAATAGAGCCAGGTATGATGGTACATGCCTGTAAACATAGCAATTCAGAAGACTGAGGCAGGAGGGTGGCAAGTTCCAGGCCAGCTTTACCAACTTAGCAAGACCCTGTCTCAAAATAAAATAAAAAGGCTGGGGATGGGGCTTAGTGGTACAGGACCTGTGGGTTCAATGCCAAATACTGGGGGAAAAAAAGAGAGAGAGAGAGAGAGAATAAAAATTTTAAAAATAAAGTGTAAAAACCATTCCCAGCTTACAATCAGAATTTAACTCTCCTGTGATATGCCTCATCCCTCAAAAACTCACTGTATCCAGCTGAGAATTGAACAAAGGTTTTAATGAAGGCTCACTGAATTGAAAGAAATGGGAATTGAACAATTATAGGACTTTTCAGGCTTTTTTTTTAACAGCAGAAACTTTTTGGAATTCAAATATGGTAGAATCCCTAGTGTTTTATTGACAACTTTTTTTTTTTTTTGGTACTGGGGATTGAACCCGGAATGCTTAACCACTAAGCCACATCCCCAAGCCTTTTTATTTTTTATTTTGAGGCAGGATCTTGCTGAGTTGCTTAGGACCTCACTAAGTTCTTGAGGCTGGCTTTGAACACAATGATCTTGCCTCAACCTCCAGAGTCAATGGGATTTCAGGCATGTGCCACTGCACCCGGCTTACTGGCAAAATTTTATTTTACAAGTTCAAATGTATAATATTTGCATATTTTGATGAATATAACATTTAAAGAGAAGTTCCAGATGACCATGTTAAGGTCCTCTGATCAAACTGATCCAGGTGGTTCTGCAGCAGAACCATTGTTCATATCTAACTGTAGTTTTCATTCTGATTCATAAGCATAAGTCAGACAAAAAACACCAAAAACTTACAGTAAGTGACAAAGATAAACTCGTGGCTCAACATGTCAGAAACTGCTTTGCACAGCTGGCTCCTCTGGCATGTTGAAACCATGCTCCACAATTTTATGTGAGTGGATAAAAGCAAGTCTAGCTCTTTAAAGGATCAATGCTGGAGATACAAACTTCCTAACCACTGGCATATTTGCAATAAATGCAAACTTCCTGTCAGAAATTCCAGAAGCAGCTTGAGTCCTAGGTGAGTACAGAGGAAGCCCAGTTTAATCCACGAATTCTCTGATAGATTGAGTATCTCAGCATCTGTGCTGCACCTATTATAGTTTTTTAGTAGATGGAAAACATTTAATTTTTTAATTTTTTAAAATACTATAACATAAAATTTACCATTTTAATCATTTTTAAATGTAAAATTTGGTGGCATTAAGTATTTACATTATTGTGCAACCACCACCACTATCCACTGCCAGAACATTTTCATCATCCCAAACAGAAACCCTGAGCCCATTAAACACTAACTCCCAGCCCTTCCCCCAGCCTGTGACTCATCAGTCATTTTCTGTTTCTATGAATCTGCCTACTCTAGGTACCTCATATAAGTGGCATCACACAACATCTTTTCTTCTATACCTTGCTTATATCACTGGCCATAATTTTAGCAGTGGTCCACATTGTATCATATTTAGAACTTCATTAATTTTTAAGGTTGATAATACTCCATTGCAAATATAAATCACATTTTATTTATCCATTCATCATCAATACACATTTTGACTATTCCCATCTTTTGGCTATTCTGAATAATGCTGCTATGAACATTTGGGGTATAAATATTTGGGTCCTTGTTGTGAGTCCTTTGGGAATCTCTCTAGAAGAGGAATTACTGTATCCCACAGTAATTCTAATTTTTGAGAAATGTCCATACTGTTTTCCACAATGGCTGCACCATTTTACCTTCCTACCAACCATGCTAAAACCAGTTTCCCCAGACCCTCACCAATGCTTGTTTTCTGGGAAGTTTGCTTTGTTCTGTTGATAATGCCATCCTAAAGGGTATGAAGTGAAACATTTCTTACCTGAGATCTTAGTTGACCATTTGCAGTCCCCGAAGCACTTTCACAGGACTCTAGGTCACTTGAGAGTTCCGCAGATCACAATTTGAAAGCCCAGGGCTGCAGTTTTGACCTTTCTTGGGTCTGCATTGTAGGAGTAGGCCTTCCTTGACTTCATTCTAAGAGCAAGTGAGGCTCTTGCTGTCCAGCTGGAGGCAAGACCAGTGAGGGAAATGGATGCCTCAGGCAAGGGCAGGAGTTCAGGGCCTGGCGGAAACCAGCCACCCCATCCTGTAGACCAGTCATCCCATCTCATCAGGGCGTACAACTATAAGGCACCACTTAAAAACGTGGGGAAAATTTATGTAAATAAAAAAAAGAACAGTCACCCTCCTCACACTTCCTCTCCCTCCTCCCCTGTTCTCTTCCTGCTCCTTTCTTCTCCTCGCCCCTTACCCTTCTCTCTCCCCGCCACACACACACTCCCAAGCAACCACAGTTAAGACTTCATTTTCCTCTGCTCCATTCAGGGTTTCAGCTCTGACGTACATGAGATGATCCTGGTTTAAAATGGCTCAAGTCAACAGCAGCTTGGGATGAGTGAGGTTTAATTCAGGTAATTCATTGACAAACCAACGGAAAGCATCAGAGCCTCTGGAGGACCCCAAGCATTCCGGCAGGGGGTCCCCAGCTCTGCTCTGCCCAGTTCTTGCAGTCCTTTGGATTCCCTAAGGCCATGGCTCTGCTCAGAGCAGCAGCTGCCAAAATATCAAGTTCACTCCAGCTCCCAGAGTCCAATAATGTTCTCTCTCCCCACATCCCCCTTGAGAGCTGAGGTGCTTTTTGCTCTGGGGGAAGGAAACTTCCCTTCATGTAGCCCTAAACTGATATGGCTCCTTTGGCCTCCCATGTACAGCTCCTGCCTCCAGAACTCATAACAAATGCCTCAGAGGCCAGCCTGAGGTTCACTTTTCTACTCTCTTCCTACCTTACCTCATTGACCTCTTGCTGCTGAGCCGCCAGGGCAGTGAGTGCCCCTGTCTCTGGATGACTTCTCAGCTTCCCCTGAGCTCCCTCTCTCCTGCCAACCACAAAGAGTTCATGACCCCCCTCACCATTTTGTAGTGTGTCCTAGTTCCTAGGGGGCACCAAGGACCCAAATTTCCCCTCAGATACAAAGGGGCTTGAGGCCTCACAACCAAACTGAGTTCCCAGTAACCGCTATCTGGACTGAGCTGCAAATACCAAATGATCCCTCTTCAACTGGCCTAAGCAAAAATAAAAACCTGTTCTCTCTCAAGTCCTGACATAGGGCAACTCCAGGGAGGTTGATTCAGAGGCTTAATAACTGTCTTCAAGGACACAAGTTTTTCCACCTTCCTACCAACATCCTCATTTGGCTTGGTCCCCAGGGTAGCTCCCAAAGGCAAAGATGGCTGCCACCTTGAGAGTCATCACATGCAGAAACTGCACCATCCAGTAGAAGAAAAAAGTGCTTTATCTTCTTCATTCCCCTTTTTAAGAGCAAAAAAGCTTTACCCAGTAGCCCCTGGACATCATCTCAAATCCCATTGTCCCTGACTGCATCACATGACCTAACTCAACAAATCACTGCAAGATGGGGCCTCTATGATTTTAAGTTTTTCCAGGTATCTCCAAAGACATATAGCCATTTCAACCTTCAGATAAATGGGTAGATTCCCAAGAAAAATTGGGGTTCTGTGAATAAGAAGGAAGGGGAGAAGTTGAAGAGTTTATAAGGTAGTGGGCAGGTAGCTTTAGGATCACTCCTGGAATTGATCATGCACTTGCTCTGATGTTATATTTTTCACTCTTTTCCTTTTTAACCTAAGAAATGTATAAATACTTTCTTGTTTAAATAATATAGTCAAAGCAGAAGTACATGAAGTAAAAGGATAAAGGATTCCCTTCAATACACTCCCCAACCTCATTTCCCTCCCAGAAAGCAGCTCTGCCTCTTTTTAATGAGGCCTCTTTCAGTCCCCTTTATGCATTTTCATATAGACACACACACACACACACACACACACACACGTGCTTGGCTTTAATTTCTACATACATGGTATCTTGTCCTGCTTCTGGCCTTTCCCACTTAACTCTCAGTACACATTAATCAATTTCATTTACTTTAAAGGCTATTATTTCATAGTGTGGATAATACAGTTTCTTACATTTTAACTAATTTCCACTCATGAACTTTAGCTAGATTAAAAACATCCTGAGGCCATATTTTTCTTCTATGTCTCTGCACTTCCATACAATATCTTCCTAGAAAGTGGAAGTCAATTCAGAGTTACTGATAGAAAATGTCTCTCCCCTGGCCATGTGAAAGTTGTGTTAGTATTTCTGCCTGCCTCAGGTGTAGCCCTTCTCTCAGTCAGTAGAAGGGGACACAGCATCATCAGCTTATCAGTTTGTCCCTCTTCTGTCTCTCAACAGCAGAGTCATTAATTTTGCACTGTTTCTTTGGCAATGTTTTCTGGGCTCAAATGGCACACCATCCCTGAGCAAACCATCAACTCGGCCTGGCTACTGGCAAAGTTACACATTATCTCTTTATTCAGCTCACACAGGAGCATCGGGGCAAAGTCATTAACAGCTGGCACTTCCTGGAGAACCATTTCAAGGGTTACTAATGGTGTTCACAGACTGTTGGGTTGGAACAGTTATCCATATGCCTAGACACACACTCCTAATAACCTTTTCCAGGTTTCTTGAGGCAGTCAACTACATAAAATAGATCACAACTAGACCCTTTGGAGGGGAGAAATTACTTCAATATGAGGCTATCACCTCAAAACAGACCAACCAGAATTAGGACTGGGATGAGCTTCTCAGGGCAACCATTCTCTAAGCAGATGTGGGTATCCAGACTTGCTGATAGCGTCAGTGATTATCATCTCAGGTCTTAGTGTGGATCTTTATACTTTTGAATCTACCAAACTTCCTGTAGTAGCAAAAAAAACCACTGTGCAGGAGCAAAGAAAATAAACACATGGCTCACAGATGTGCCCCCTGAATCAAGGAAGACTCAGGAACACTAAACCCTAAAAGGAAAGCTGGAACAATGAAAGAAAATCAAGTAATAGGAATAAGACTAAAATTGGTTTATGTCTCTCAGCTGATGATACACAAGGAGGAGTTCTTTGATGAATCATTTTAATTAACATTTATCATGAAAACCCTGGTCCCTACTACTAAGAAGTCTACCAATAATTTGGGAACAACAGTATTCACATATAAAAAGTTGGACAAAGACACAAAGTAGGATAGGATCAAAACTAAGTAAATGCCCGCTGGGGGGCTTCAGAGGGATAATCCACTAAGATGGCAATACCATGCTTCCAAACAGGGCTAATTTGCCTGGAAACACCCTGAAAAGACTACATTTGACCATGACTGCTCACTTATACAACCATATGCAATTTTCTCTGGGAGTCCAGCCTGGATCTTTTTGCTGATTTTCATGCCTTTATTTGTGTCTACTAGGGCCAAAGGTTGCTTCCTCCTGTGTTCCTACCATTTTCCTTACCTTGAAATTGCCATGACCATTGAAAAGCTTCATTTTTTTTCCTCCCCTCATCTATACCCCTACTACCTCACTCCAGTTTGTGGCTTTCAAAGGAGAACAAAGAATCAGGAGACAATCTCTTGATAGAAAGGGTAAAGAAAGTTCTTCAGTAGGTCAGGGCCTTACTTCAAGGATTTGGCTCCATCATTCCCTGCCCTGTCATGGGTGTCCCCAACACCCCAGTAGGTGTTTCTGCAAATAAATGTTTTCCCAACATTGGATTACATGGCTGTAGATCTTGGGATTCAAAAGGGAAAGATGAAAACTTCACAGTAACTTGGAGGGTTTTTTCAGGGGGAATGTTCTTTACAGAATGTTTTAATTGGTAATTAAAGGTGGACAAAACTCTTCTGGTTTAATGGGTTTTCCTCCTCTCCAAGGCTGTCCCTCAAAGAGAAACAGGCACAGGCAGGGCCACAGGGCCTGTCCTCCTGACTACAGGCAACTGCTCCTGCTAGTTTATAGTTTGGTCCACTTTAATTTCTCATGTATCACCTTTCTAGGAGCTACAAGGCCCAACGATTTGGACACAGGCCAAGAAGTCAAGGACTGTTGAAGCCACAGTCTCCACTCTTCTACTGACACCAACGACCACCCAGCCCAGCCAAACCATATGGCCTCTTGTTTTCCTGATGTATGAGGTGGGTAGAATGCTTTTACCCCAAAAGAGGACTCCAAGGGATTAATTAGTTAAAATCTGTAAACATGTATCATTATAATTATTATTCCAGTTTCTATTCAAAACTGAACTGGCCAAAAGGAAAGAAAATACTGACAAGGCCTCCAAGGTTAGCTGCCTCTGCTTTTCCAGTATTTCCAGTCTGGCTGGTGGGTGAATGCACCCAGAAACTTGCTGCTTCTCTGGTCCAGTTCTGTAACTCTCAATCTGAAAATCAGGTGGCTGAGAATCCTACTGCACCCCGGACATAACTGGACTCCAGGTGTTTGCAGCTTTTGCTCTAGAAAAGCCTGGACACCCCACCCCACACCCCAAGTCTGCAGGGAATACAGCACGTATACAATAGGGACTTAAGCCTTTAAGTTCTTGGGGTATTAATAGGTTGTATAGGTGGCGAGTAAACAGAGTTTTGGTTTCTAAAGCATCAATCCAAAAACAATGACGCTTTCATTCTGAATGTTCGGGGCAGTACTACTCCGCAGTAACTCTCCCTCCACCATATTTTTGGGAGTCCCTGGATGGGTGCTTCACCAAGACTTCCCTTCTCTGTGGCTGTAAACATCGTCCCATCTCCATTCTTGCTTCCCCGTGGCCAACACCACTTCCAAACATCTACCCCTCTCAGAACTCAGCCCAAAATAAGAAAAGGCGCCGTTCTCACTCCCCAGCCTCAAGACTCCTTCAGGCTTGCCAGTAACTTCTGGCCTGAGCTCCTCCCAAGATGGCTGACACCGGAAGCTCCCTGCCCAGTGAGGCGGAAGTTCCCCACAAGGGCAGAAGCTCCACCCAGTGAGACGGAAGTTACACACACAGGCGGAAGTTCCGCCATATAGGAGTAGAGTGTGCTGCGCTAATATTTCCCCCACACATGCAGATCCGGCGGCACCTGTGATGCTAGGGTCTACTCCTGCTCAACTACGGAAAATCGGGAGATAACCAGTGAGCACAACAGCCATGCCTAGGGCCAGGTGGAGGCGGGGTAATAATTTGACACTGTTTAAACGGGTGATTTTAAAGTATTTGTTCAGTATTTACTCAGAGGAAAGGCGCAGTGCTCTAAATAAATAAAGGAAGGGCCCATCAGGAGGAAAGGCCCCGGGGAAGGCATGCTCAGCCTCTCCCTTGCCTCCAGAGAATTCATTTCTGAGCCTAAATTTGCAGGCCCCTCTCCGTTAAATAAAAGTCCCACGATGAATGGCGCCTGCCTGCTCAACAAGGCAGTGTCCTGAAGCAGGTCCCCACTCTGGGCCCTTTCAAATCTCCCACACTACTTACTGCAAGGGGAATTTTTAAAAAGACTATGTCCCTACTTCTTGCTACTGGTTTCAGTGATGTTGCAGCCGTTCAGTTGAACCTGGCTAAAAGATGTTGTTCCTAAGTGTAGTGGGAGACCTGAGTGCTCTGGTGTCCCTGTAGGGGATGGCCCTGTGTCTGCATGCCCCCTACCCACCATTCCTAGCTTCTTGAAGCCTCCCAACAGTATCTGTCAAATGGAACATGGCATAGAAGGGCATAGAAGTGTGCTTGCTCTTTGGGTCTTTATTGAGCTTGATTCTGGTTCCTACCTTGATACCCTCCTCAAGTCCCCTTTTTCATCTCTCCCAGCCCTGCAATGCTGTTTAAGATGTCCATCATAAATGCAAAGGATTTCCACCTGTCCCCCATGGCTTGCTGAACTTCACCATCTGCTTCTTCCATTATTGCCACAAAGGCAGTTTGAGTTGCATGAAAACTGGCTGATTAACAATGAGCATAGTATTCTTCCTTTGTCTCTTCACGGCAAGTCCAGAACTATTATTTAAACACTTTTTACCCACAGCTGTGGATGAAAATGATCTCTAGAACATGAAATAAGTAGCAGAAAGGCCAAGATAGAGTAAATAGCATACTTTACAGAACATGCACAACTTAGGACAGCACTGAAAATACTCATTGGCTGGAAGTATTTGTAGTGGAGTGTGCTTCGCTAAGGGCAACAAAGAATACATGACAAGCTCCTTCCTAGATTTCACTGGCTGAGAGCACAGAGCATGATGTGTGTGTGTGTACATATATTTAATTCTGTATGTGTATGATAATTATATATAGCTTTTAAGAAAAATATTTCTGAGAACAGTGGTATCATAATGAATCAGCACTGTGTAGGGTAGAATTAGAAAAGAAAGGTGTGTCCCTCTTGTGAAGGTTAACAGTGCCACTGCTAGCCAGCACACTCTGTTTATGAAGCAGGGCCAGACAACCATTTTATATTTACATAACCAACCCTAAACTCCTTTCTTTTGGTTCCATTTCCACACAGTAATTAAACACTTGGGCAGTTTCCTCTGAATTTTTTCACACGGTGATGGCCACAATCCCTGGAAGCCATGGGCCCCTGCTGTACTGGGTTTTGTGGGGTCCCCTGAGGCAGCTATTGCTTTTTTCTAAAAATATTCACTGGCCATAGGTGAGAGCAAACTAGAAGTTGTTTTTCATGGTTGTTGTTGCCCATATCTCTTGAGCTTTAGGGACTGCTATTTTATGAAACCCCTTGTTTCAGGTTATGTCTGACTGATATTTTTTGCCATTTCTTCTTGCTCTTAATGCTCACAGAGAGGACCTTGTTCTATATGAAATCATTGCATGTTTTACTTTTAAAATAATGAAACCATACATAAAAGTGAAAGTCCTTCTCTCCAACTTTGTTACTTGACTCTACTTCCCAGAGGGGACCATTGTGAACAGTTTTTTATAAAGTTTTCATGATTCTCAGCACCCTCAAAATGCATGTGCTTCTTTTTCACACAAATAAGATCATGCTGTGCCTATCGTACTTCAACTTCCTTCCTTTACTTCACATCGTGTCTTGGAACTCTTTCCATGTTAGCCTCTAAAGAAGTATCTAATTTTTTTTTTTTTAATGGGGTCTTGCTAAGTTGCTCAGGCTGACCTAGAACTCTTGATCTCCTTGCTTCTGCCTCCCAAGTTGCTGGGAATACAGGCATGTGCCACCATACATGGCAGTATCTAATCTTTTTTTAAAACATGACTTTAATGGTTCTGGGGATCGAACCCAGTGCCTCACACATGCTAAGCAAGCGCTGTACCACTGAGCCACAACCCCAGCCCTTAACCTTTTTTTTAACATTTATTGTTTATTGGACACAATACCTTCATTTATTTATTTTTTACGTGGTGCTGAGGATCGAACCCAGGGCCTCGTATCTGCTAGGTGAGCACTCTACTACTGACCCAAAATCCCAGCCCAGTATCTAATCTTTTAACGATACATTTAAAACTGCTGAGTTAAAGAGTATTTACAGTTTACATTTTGATAGATATCACCAGATGGCTTTTCCAAAAAAAGCAATGACAGTATGACAGCATACCCATGGCCATTCTTAAGAGCAACAAAGTGACCAACCCACATTTACTCATAAATGGAAAGCTATGGCACCTTAGACTTCCCTTCCATCAAAGCCAGATGATTTTGCTGGATCAAACCAAAAAGAAGTCTACTATGGAACTCTCACTGTGCCTGGATTCTGAACCTATATATATATGAGAGTTGGCAATTCAGAGTGATTTTGCATTTTCTTTTCACTTTGAACACGTGAGTTCCTCTTGCCCCAGGGCCAGTTTAGCTCACTCTTTTATATGTGCGCTGAGCAAGGGAAGCCTCTGTGAAGGGTGATGGTTCAGAGTCCCTGAAGAGTCCCTGAGACTTTAGGGCTGGTGAACTCTTGGTGAGCTGCTAACCGCAGGCTCAGAGGCTGGGGCTCCCATAAGTTTGCCGTTCTTAGGATTTCTTTTGACCTTGATTCTGAGGTTCCCTCCCCCAGCAAAAAATAAGAAACAACAAAAAATAAGAAAGCAAAAACCCTAATCTCTTATGGGTTGATATTTTTGTAAAATACTGGAACTTTGGAATTTAGCGCCTTGCACATGCTAAGCAGGTGCTCTACCACTAAATGACATTCCCAGCCTCCCAATTTCTTTTTATTAGACTTAACAGACATAACATTACAGATTTACAGTAAAAGCTTTGAAGTACTTACTCTCAGTGTCTGTTCTCATCTTACTGGAGATTGCTAGAGCCAAGTTGCTCTACTCTGAGCACATCTCTGGAAGTTTTGTGGGCTTCCGTTTGGCCCTATAGCTTTTATCATTTTTTCTGGGAGAGTAATTCTCACCCAACAGGGAGAATTTAGGGTTTTAGCCAGGGAGGTCCTAGGTCAATAACCAGCACCAACATTGGACTGGGATTTAAGCTCAGGGCCCTTTTCCACCCGACTTGTCCTGTCAGGACAAGCAGTGAATCTGCTATCTTCAGATTAGAAGACATCATATTTTTTTCTTTAAATAAAACTTTTTATTTTATTTAAGTCCAACGCTAGCCCTCCTATCAATATTGCTATCTGTTCTCTAAAACCCACTGTAGACTAGTCATGAGATTGACACAAGTGAAATGTGACATCTGGGGATGTGGATAGAAGGGAGGCAACAACTTGTCCGCAAGGAGACAAGATGTTTCAATTTATTTTCAAATAATTTTACACTTCATGAAATACGTCAGATAAATCTTAACAAAAAGAAATACTGGAATAAAGCTCCTCGAATTATGAAAATTTTAAGTCTTTTGTCTTAAGGGGTAGACTATTTCAACTTTAAATACTTGTGTAAAAGTGGTTTTCAGACTGCCTTTCAGAGCCTGAAGGAGCAGATCACAGCGGCATCTAGTGGAAGTTAGTGGTATAACAATTGGAGCCAAGTAGCAAAAGAACAGTGGTTTTAAAATAACTTTTGTTTCATTAATTATAAGGCTCCTAGCTTTCTGTTTTTAGCATTTTTTAAAATTTGGATGTGGCTCATAATAGATTTAGTACTATGATTAATTAAAACTTATTTATCAGTGATCTTTCATCTAACAATGACATTGTAGGTTCATCAAAATATGATTTTTCATATAATCTTTTGCAATATGTCGTCATTCCTTTACTCTTTTAGTAACATTTATTGAGCTTCTACTTTGTTTCTGGAACTTACTGATTTCTTATATTCATGATATTAATTGCATGTGTTTAGTTGTGTTGTATTCAAAACTCTTGATTGTAGTGCATAACAGACTTTTCTCCTGTGTGAAACATTGATGTACTGATATTAATAAGACATTACTGCATTATTTTAAAAATCCATTACTGCCTAAATCTAGTATTTATCAACATTGGCTGCATGTTAGAATCACTCATAAAGTTTTCTAAATTATCACTTCCCAGGAACAGACTTCTCAAGAGATCTGAATTTTTGGTCTAGGAGTGGGGCCCATGCATTTAAAAATTGTTAAAAGCTTCCCTAGGAATCTAATATGAGCCTGGATTGAGAACTTTTCCTTCCTTTAGGACAGATGTATTCAAGGTTACAAAAACATTTTAATAGAAATATGGTTTCTATTAAATATCTGGTGGGAAATATTCAGTGTTTTGTTCCATAGATAATAAGTAGTTTTATTACTATCATATTTTGAATGCAAATAAACTATATATTAAAAAATCAGTGGATAAACAAAGTCATGCTGTTCAAGGGGAAATTAGTTCCTAAATACATTCGTGTCAAATAATGCATGACCTGCATTTGTTTCTTACACACTCATTCACACAATATCATTTGAAGTGAACACCACCACAAGATCAGGAATGCTGGTGAAGTGTAAGACAGTAGCTATAAAATTTACAAGATGTCACAGTAATATATCTCTAACATACCGTAGCCCTCTCAAGTAATGCTTGTGCACTAGCGGGGGAAATCTAAGGTGTCATTTCCTTGCAATACTCCTTTCTCAGCTAAGGGGAACTCTGATAATTCCAGGACTGACCCCCGGGCATACTGCAGGGATGTCATAATTGTCCCCAATCTTCTAGCTAGTGCAGAAGTATAATGTGACACCACCTCAGACCACAGTGAGGGTAAGAATAGTATTTTGTGAGAGCCAACTTAGAGAAGAAAGGATCCCTTTCACTCTGGGCCTTATTTCTTGCTAATATTATAACCTCAGAT